>NC_141696.1:1324866331-1325233831 GCF_964263255.1 Lissotriton vulgaris | reverse complement strand
CTCCAATGCCACAGCTTTTAACACATACCACCCCGTGGCTAAATTAATCTCTGCTTTATCATGAGCACTGGATTATGGTCAGTAGATCACAATGTCTTTAAATGATTTTAAAAAAACATTTTTTTTCTAAATGCAGCCCGTTATCCTCAAAGCATTGCAGTCCCCTGCCATTGGTGTTTGGTTTACCACTACCTTTCAGTAGTTTGTAAAATACTACTATTTTGCATCCACAGTTCGGTCACAAAACATGAATATATCCCATTATGACATTATGAATCGCTATTTAGAAGGAACACCCTAAACATTTTCTTTCGAAATATCAATTCGCTATGTAGTCAGAAACCCAAAGTGTGATTTGGTAGCATGTTACTGAATTGCACTTTGCGTTTGGTACATACAAAAAGGTAACTTTGTGGTCGCAAATGAGTCAATTTTGCAATGCAAACTCTTTGTGACTGCAGAAAGCCATAGTACATCTGGGACATAATGTTATTTGTCTGATGCAGCCTTGTCAAAACCATTGGATCCTTTAGTACAACTTCATTAAGTGGCCAGCTAGGTGAAAGGCTGGAGAAGATTGGGGTGAAGGGACAGGCTCTCCAGTGGTTGCAGTCCTACCTGGCAGGGAGGCAGCAGGTGGTAACCTTGGCACCGTTCTCATTCTGCAAATCCCCGGTAGTTCATAAGGTACAGCAGGGCTCTGCAATCAGCCCTATTCTCTTCAATATTTACCTGCAGCCTCTGTTTCCCATCATCAAATCGTTCGGGGTTGACCTGGTAAACTATGCGGACGATATGCAACTGGCGTTTCCCATGGAAGGAAAACATGCAGTCTCCATGGATACATTTCAGGAGTGTATGCGTCAGACTGCAAGATGGCTTCGGAGGAACTCTCTGCAGTTTAATGGTGGGAAAACTGAGGTGCTGTGCTGTTCCCTGGCAAAGCTGCCTTTGCACATACCTAGGGAGTTTTCGGCTCACCCCTGAGGAGGAACCCCTGGCTCTGTCAGTACGGTGCAGAATTGGGGGTGCTGATAGATGAGAACCTCCAGATGGAATCACAGGCAAATAAGTCAGCCAGGGTGTGTTTCACTTTGATGCACATGTTGCGTCAGATATTACCAATACTACTAAAGGACTCACATTCCCTTGTAGTGAGAAGCACAGTGCTAAGCAGACTGGACTACTGCAATTCCCTACATTTAGGGGCTCCACAATATATCATTCAGGGCTGCGGAGAGTCCAGTCGGCAGCGGCAAAATAGGTGTTAAATAGGCAACGCAGTGCCTCTACTACTCTCGCCTTGAGAGACCTCCATTGGCTGCCTATCAAGGAAAGGGCTCACTTTAAATCACTCTGTCTGGTGCATAGAGCAGTACACGATCTGGGCCCAGTCCCACTTCAGGAAACGTTTTCCTGGTACCCCAAGAGGCAGCTGTGGTCTTCCAGTGCAAGTCTGCTGGCAATTCCCAGATTTAAGCGGTCTAGGATTGGGGGGAGGGCCTTTATTGTGGCTGCTGCTCATCTTTGGAATGAGCTACCTCAGAGTATTAGGCAAATCAATTCTCTGATTGAGTTCAGAAGGAGCCTGAAGACCTGGCTCTTCCCCAAGGCATGATCCCCCCTCCTTCAGTTTCTTTGATCTTCCGCATGACAATCTTTTATGGTCTGAGCACCAGGATACCCGTAGGGTGGCAGCAGTGCTATATAAGAATTTTTTACATTACATTACATTACATTACAGCTACTCACACTGCCCTACCTCAGAACTGTGGCCAGTGTACATCTCAAGTGGCTGGCCCATGATCCACTTATGCCATAGGCCCCTTATGTACTTCAGTGACCAAGGCCAACAGCCCCATTTATAGCAGGATGTATTCCTGCATCCCATATGTTATGTGGGCTCCTAAGTAGTTGGGGCAATTCACAAATGATGGATGTCTCTGTCTACAGCTGTCTATCATCCCTAAGCCCTCCAGCTAGGTCTTCCCTGCTTCTGAGAGAACAGACTTACCCGATCCTGGATTGTGCTGCTTGTTTAGCACTCGTGCAACACACACACGCACGCCTGTTTTAAGCGCCTGTATAGCGCTGAGCTCACAACCCCCTACATCTGTGTAAGTGTAGAGAAGACATCTTCATGACACAGTGACCCCCCGCGCCCCAGTAACCACCATTCACCTGCAATTCATAGTGAAAAGTCACCCTTTGTCTGTGCCTCTTAGAACCCCTGCCAGGCCAGTCGTGCCTGCAGCCTCAGGGCCAGTTCAGGTCACTGAGGGCGCACGAGGCAGCGCACAGAGCAGGCTGCGATGGAGCACAGAGCAGGCAAAGTGCATGTGCATTGCATGAAGATGGTGCCGGACACACGGTGTATCGGGGCCTCAGGTAATTACAATGTGGGAGCCCGCGCACCACGGCACATTGGCAGAGATGGCACGGGCGCCGAGCCGACAAAATGCAGGGCATGTAGCTTTTTGTCTGTGTGTCTGTGTTGGTGGTGGGGGGTGTAGTGACCTCTACCCCCTGTCTTGCTCCAGGCAGTTTCCGGGTGCTAGGGAGTTCGGGCCATCAACTTCTGACTTCAGGACTCTCTCTGCGCCCCTCCCCTGAGCTATGGCGACGACACCCCCAAATCAGGGAAGCGCGCCCCTACATAGCCTATAAACAGGGATCGTCGACCACCCCCCCCAACACCCCACTCCTCTGTAGCCCCTCCTCCCCACCCTCCCTCCCACACACACACATCTGCAGAATGTGGCAGCATCGCCTGGACCTCTCCCGTCAACTGTCAGTCCCCAAAAGTACGTGCAAACATTATAAATCAGCGAAGCGCCCGCCCCAAACCCCCACCACAGACACACGCACTGCCGTGCCCTCACCACAGCACACCTCCCTCACTCACCATGGCAGATTACGTGTGCACCAGCATCTGTGCGGAGGACGGGTCGGCAAAAGCAGTGCAAAAGACAAATAAATGCACCAAAGTAGCAAGTGGAAAATCTCAGTTCTGCCCCCAAAAGCCCCGGTCCATGGAGTGCTGAAACACAGATCTGTGGGTGCTCAGTGCTGGTGGGAGGAGGAGGAGAGGGGGGGGGGTGGCGATCCAGAGCAGAGGGTCAGTGCCCAGCCTGGAAGTGTAGGAGGGTGGCAGTCAGTGGCAGTATTAGGTTTTTGGTGCAAAGACAAGAGTACCGTGGAAGGGGGTCAGTGCCCCAAGGTTACTCTACGAGAAGGGGACGGGGGCCTGGGTCGCCATGTTTATAAATATTTAAATCAGTCCTCCGTGACCATTCCTCGGATTCTTACAGGGCACAGTTTGGAGCCGTTATTTTTCAAAGGAAAACATCTTGGCAGGAGCGCATTCTCCCAACCATTCCAGGAGCGCGAAAAACTGCTGCTGGAGCCGAATTGATTTTTTAATGATGTTTTCCTTTTTGAAGTCAGAGACCCGGTGCTAACACAACATGCTTTCAGGCTGATGTGGCTGGGGTATTCTGAGAGTACGGCTGCGGGTTCAAGGCCCATCATGGACGCGAATAGGATGGGAGGGACAACAGTGGCTCAAGATAACAAGTGCTCGCGTTTGCGCCTCGCGCAGCAGCAGGGGCAGGGGGCCTGCCGATTGCCTCGAGGGAGACAGCGGTGATAATTAATACCATGTGGTGCTGCCGCTCCCAGCTCTATATGGTATTCATTATTGCCGCAGGCTCCCGCGAGGCAATCGCCCCACGTGCACGCGTTGCCATTGAAGTGAAGGACTGGGTTCTGTAGGACCCAGCGGTGCCAGGGCACAACACCTGAAACCTTCGTGGGTAACCTGCTCCGGCGTACGAATCACAGAGACACGGGACACTTCCTTCGGCGTCAAAGATTCAAGGTTTATTTACTGCAGGGAATACAGTAATCACGACAAGCAACACACGTGCAACTTGGGGAGACTGCTTCAAATTGGTTCTGTAGATCGCTCCTTTTATACAGTTTTTACCCATAAGACAACATGGTACACAAAAGTTTACAACCCGGTTCCCACCATCATCCCCCAGAGGGGTCGCTTTGGTCACTTTGAAAACACAAGGTCCGGATCATAAGTGCGGAAACATTTGGCGGTTCCCAACTGTAAAAACCCATCTTCCCAACATTAGTGCATTCCAATCGGTAATAAACAGATCGAAATAGGAACAAAGACAGGTGCAGAGGAAGACGGAGACAGTGGGGAGATCGGAAAGGGTGTAAAAGGGGAGGTATCGGGAAACACGAGATACAGGCATCAAAGAGACGTGCCTAATGAGATGCACGGCTGAGACAATAAGTCCGTGCGGCAAGGTGAGCCTCGAGCGGCGCCATCTGCCTTACAGTAACATCCCCCTCGTCGTAAAGACACTTACAAAGGACATGTGTCTTCCGCAAATATCTTGGGAGTCCCAGGGTCGCGAAGCGGACAACGTCCGTTCGCTGGCTACTTGAGGGCAAGAGACAAAATGGATGCCGTATCTAAGATGGAACCCGTGGGTACAGATAGAAATACCCACGTAACAGACGAACGATTTAGGTTAGCCCAGCGAAACTGCGCACACCCATTAAACTCGTCATTTGCGGTTCATAGATACCAGACTCGACCATATTCGTGCGAGTCGAATGCACCACTTATAATTGTCACGGAACCTCAGACGCTCCTTTTGCCCTCATGTAGGCAAGCACTAGTCGGAATCATATTCGATATTCATCAGACCCTCGAGATGTTGCTGTAGCATAGCTCTGTCCAATCGAGTCCCCTTGGTAGCAGGTGGCTGTCTCATACACGCTGTAGCACAGAGGCCACATAAGGCAGGACCACACTGCACACAAAGGCAACACGTGAACAGGAACACCACAACAACCCCGATGATCATCAGAATCTTCCAACCCCAAGTCGACATCAGGCCCCAAAACCATCCAAGTAGCGTCCAATCCCCTACTTCCACGTTGAAGAAAAGTGGAAATGACTCACTCTCCCCACCAGGGATCTATCCAGCAGTTTGCATAATAAAGCAGCAAAGGAATTAACAGCCAATCTGTAAAATTAAAAGACATCTTTATTATTATTAATTATGAGGCTTCGTCGTCCAACCGTAGTTTTACAATTGAAAGAGGGAGCCTGCCTGAGCTTTCTCAGGCAGGCCTTTTATACAAAAAGTTTGGCCCTAGGCTCACATTCTTGCTGACGAACACATCATTGTAGGTCGCTCCCATGGTACCATAACAAAGCAGGCTATAATTATGAATTCCATTCTACTTGCCCAAACTGACCAACCCATCTTCCATCATGAACATATGCCAAACTTCACATATTTTCCTGTGCAGGCCGGAGGAGCTCACCATAGAACTGGTTTCCTCCCCATCATATAAACAGTCACCTCCCCATTGTAAAAGCCCAGAAGCAGAGAAACAGAGCCAGGTGTGGAAGATAGAAATGTAGGATAAGGGATGCTTGTGGGTCATAAACAGGCATGGCTACTGTATTCGGCCTTCTAATCTTGCTCAGGCCAATGTACACAACAAGTTGCTCAGATCTTTAATATAGATTGACTAGAGGGCATGGACTGGTTTGGTGAGGCCAACATCACGTAGGCAGATTCAGCCTGTTCAGGTCAAATGGGAGTCAGGAAGAACTCAAGCTAAGGAATACGTGTCCTTTAAGAATCATTGGCTCATGTATATGCCTATGTAAAGGGCAACAACTAAAATGGACGCTTGTTCACAACCTAGAGCCTGTGGGCTCAGAATGAATTTGCCAATAACTCCTGCATGCATTATTGTATCGTGATGAAAATACACAGGCATAATGTCCTGATCATTACCGGTCTATTGATACCAAATTCGTCGTGGTATGATGATATTTTCTGCACAAGTGTTTAGGCCTTGGTACACCATTATGGCAGTGTCCGGAATTTTCAGAACCACAGACGCCCCTTTTGCCCTTTATATAGGCAATAACCTAAACCCATGTCAGTCTGAATCTAGGTCTATACTTATCAGATCATCAAGGGGTTGCTGTAGTATTATCTTACTATTTAGCAACTCTCTCGGGACAAGTATTCTTACACACGTAGTGGTACAAAGGCCATATATGGCAGGACCAAATAGTGAAGACCTCTATCTGTAGTATGTGGTATAAGATCACCCACCCAACAATTAGTGATGTTCTAGTGTTGATGTAGAAGCTGTACAGAAGGGTCTATCAGTAAACTCTGGCCTAACCAATGTATGTTCAGGTAAAATATGAAAGTCATGTGAAGAAACAGTAAAGAAAGAGTAGGTTGAGAAGTTGGTGCAGACGTAATATAATAACTAATAGAATACATAAAAGTATTAAAATAGATAAAGTTATACCACACTTAGAGAACAACATTCTATAATTTCGGTTTTTCATCTCTTGCTTTTCATCGTCATTCCTCAATACAATCTCCATTTTCTAATGTCGCTCACGCGATCTTGATAGAGTACTTCAGCTGTGATTATTAGCAGGTCATAGGGACACTGCACGTCCTGCAGGCCTACTGCCACTACTCAGGTCACAAACTGAACCGTTGGTACTCCTACGTGACCCTGCAACTGGCAAATGGTAACCAATCAAAAATTTAACAAAAAACCATAATACAATTTCAGAAAAAGCAAGAGAAAAGGAAAAGCAAAAGTCAAATGCAAAGAAGTAATAGTAGGAAGAGACATAGGTTGGAAGGTGGGTACAGATGTCAATTTGGGTAGCAACAAGAACAATCCCACCCACAAAAGACAATGTCATTTTAGAATGACACTAGTAAACACGTTGTTGAGAACATATAGACCACGGGAGGATGTAGTGACCATTATTGCGAATGAAATCATAATTTTCCACAATCCTAAACAGAGGGCAAATCCTAGAATTATCTAATAGCATTCTATATAGCTTCCTATGCATTTCAGTAATCTATTATATGTTCAAGTGAAACAGTGGCGTTCCTGATCAATGCTCTCAGATGAAAAAGGGATACACTTCCACAGAGAGACTTCATTCTGCTTTTACTAAACAGAATAGTACTTTAAAACAAATGCCAGCAAAGCAGCAAAAATTAGTTTCCAAACTCCAATTCTATGCAAGCTCACAGAAAATACCCAGAGTCCGTCAAAGCCTCTCCTGGCAGGCTTCTATTATCCATCAAATCCGCTTCCAGTGTCTTCTTCGCGTTGGGCCTCTTGATCCAGGCCTTTTCATGCTCAGTAGGAGTGCCCTCCTGGAACACCCACAGTTCATTCAAAGTCTCAATGTCTTAAAACAAATGCACCAGTGTCTCTTCTCTGTGACACCTCAGGAAATGTGCTCTTCATTGATCAAGGGCACAAAACATCTTGTGCAGAAACAAGCACCACTGAGAATCAACCTCTCAAGATCAGTAGCTCCTTTCAGACTCCAACACTCATCATTTAGTGTCAGAGGACGATCAAGCTGCTCTTCTCATGGGCACCGGAATGTGGTGCCTTTTCCAAACTTGGATTCTCAGGTGCACTGCCTTTCTGCTGGAGCAAAGGGAAAAGAGGTGTGTGTGGGGAAAGGCCAAAAACTCAGGCCAAGGGGGTCAGGGGACCGCGCGCTGCCAGAGGTTCAAGCACATGACAGTTTGAACAAATTGCACAAAGTGGATGACAGTCCTGCCATCAAAAGCAGGGATCCTTCGCATCTTTGCACTGAACTTCTGAGGCAAAACAGAAAATCAGCTCCTTTTTTCTTTTCTTTTCACAACGCCTTCTGATGAAACAAATGGCTTGCTTAGGAGGTACCACTGGAGGCACGCTGATGATCGCTGTCCAGCTGATGACCGCTGCCCACGCTGCTGATTGCTGTTCACGCTGCTGATTGCTGTCAGGAATTGCAAGGCCAAGGAAGTCTGTAGTCGTCTGCCATGTTTACTGATGGGGACCAGGCTTTTTTGATTACCGGTCTGCAGGGTAACATTCTTCCTTTTTGACTCTGGAAGATTCCCGCAGAACCTAGTGGTATAGGAAGTGTAACACAATTGTTAGTTTCCTTCAAGTCAGATATAAAAACAGTTCATGGGTTGGCTTTTTGACAAGAGGGCTGCAAGCAAGTGGCCTGCAATCTGCAAAGGAGTGGCAATTCGTCATGGGAACCTAAATGGATGCCCTCATACAGTGGCATTATCTAATAGGATACATTATTTAATGGGGTAAATACATATTCTCCTTAATGATGAAGCCTAGGTGTTCCTAAACTCCTTATCTAGAGCATCTCAAATAGAGCAATGACATAATACACATTATCAAGGACATGAAGAAGTCCCTTCTTTAAAACAATGTGCATCAAGTGCGCTATGTAATACAAAGGCTAATGATCAACTGTGCAGACAAGAGGACAAGAACTAGAGAGTCCTGGTATCTGCATGATTAGAACACATCTTATTAAATAATTGAAACAGCAGAAACAGAAGGGAACTGAAAAAATAAACAATAGACATTAAAAATATGTCGTACTAAAAAGAATGTAAACTTGAGATATCTCCTATTGAGATGGAAAATCTCCTATTGAGATGGAAAACTTGTATTGGGTAATTTAACCAGGCTATCACTATCCTGACAGTCAGTCTGAAAAGACATTTGAAGTGGGCCTAAAAAAATTCTTGAAAACTAGTCTCATCAATCAAAAGGGAATGTATGTGGCATAAGGGGGTTCCTACTACATCACTGCAGTCTTGAAGTGTGAACATGAACAATACACCCATAATAATAAATGGGCTGACTGGTTAAAGGAAGATGGAGAAGGGAAAAAAATGGAAGTAGGACACAACTAAAATCTTCAATAACTAAACATGATGCAACATTGGTCAGGGAAGAAGCAAAAAGAAAAATCTATAGGAAGGACAAGAGTTTGCTTGGGTGGCCTAAGGCATGTGACACAGCACCAAGAGCACGGGGATACATGAAAAGACCAATGTTACAGAATTTTAACTCTACCGCTGACAATCTATACCCTACACGGTAATTCTAACTAATGTTCAGTTGTCTCTTCAGGGAAAAAAATGAATCCATAGGCTTATTTCAGGAATCAAAAAATGAGATAAAATGCGATATCAAAATTAGGCCACCTTTAGTCACGGATCTATAATTCCATCCTTAGGCCCAATCAAGGATACATAAATGCAGAGCTGCCTGTCCTTAAGGAAAAAGGCAGTTAAGTGACTAACAACGGATGGCAATCTATGATCCAGTATATCATTTTAGTTTTCTTAAAAAAATTATTACAGCCAAATTTAGGCGTGCACTGGAAAAACTGCTGCCTTACTGCTCACAGTATGAGGTCCATATCTGTGAAAATTTATCTTAATACAAATTCATCCAAATTATTGTGAAACAATGCATATCGTCATATGTGTTCTTTCACAACACAGGGGAACTTGTAATTCAAAGTAGCACCATAGAACAGAACATACACACAAAAAATTAAAAAAAATACACATATCAAGCTATCAGATATACTCGCTGTATATAAAACACAAAGAAAAACAGCCCAGACATAATTCCATGGCACATGCCCTTCTTTTGACAGCAGGGCATCAGGTAATTGATACCCTGCAGTCAACTATAATGTCGCTGTGTCAAATAACGCGTTTCAGTGGACCAAATGTACAAATGAAACATAAACACACACATTTTTTCTTAAAGAAATTACGCAAAAAAAAACATTTCTCTTCAACCAGCCAACTCACGTGTCTTGTGAATTAATCCATGAATTATCTGTAGGAAGAAGCAGAAAAGATACACAACACACACATTTTGCATAACAACATCAATTATAACCCTTTTTATCAGACTACAAAACATGACACAACGTGACATACAAAAACTTTTCATTACTTACCTGTAACCTATTTTCCATGTACCTTGCAAAAACGCGCATTCTCACTCAGGCCTAAGGCCTTTAAGTTGCAGAATTTTGGGGAAGGGCTTCTACTTATTGCCTATCTAAAACTCAATGTAACACTTCGTTTTTCATTTTGTCAAATAAACTTAACTAAAAAAAATGCGTTCCTAGCATGGAGACACACATATACCAGTTCTACAGATCATTTAGCAGAATGTTTGATATTTGTTTTCTCAAAGAAATCACTTTTGCATTTGCCCTTTTTAAATCATGTTCCTTCATTTTACACAGTGCTTAATTTGTAAGACATGAAGTGCAGGTGCTACAATTTTGCATGAGGAATACCTTTCCTATTTGTTTATTATCTCAGATGTGCGCTTTTAACGCAGATGTAATGTGAATGCGGCAAAAGAGAACAAGCCAGCCTGCAAAGAATGAAGGTTACAGATTTAAATCATATACAATCAACTACATCTCATATAAAGCGCTTGTGTGCAGCATTATGAAAGCAACTGGGAGCTATGCAAACCACATGTGGGCTGTACAATCCTTCAGGGTACTGACAAATGAGGCTGCAGTTTTACAAATTAAATAGTGTTCCTTTTATTATTATTAGCGGGATGCAATGCTGTGTCAGCCCTGCCGTATTTCTAATTTGAGATAAATGTGTTGATGACATAATTTACCAAACAACAAGCGTTTAGTGGGCATCATTGCTGTACATGTGCCCTGCATCCTTTGCTCATTTTAGTTCAAAAACAAAAACCCCATCCCAGCTAATGTCAAATTTGTAACACTTTAAGAAGACACTTTTAAACAAGTCAGGCTATTCAAGTGACCTCAGGTCAGGACCGTGGCATGGGCAGGGATTTAAATACAAAGAGGCAGCTGATGCATGCTTAACCATGTCATGCTGCATTCCACAGGCGAGGCCCTAATTAAAAGGTCACAAATGTCAACAAGACAGCCTTACAAGATAACATCTCGGCTGCTACTGCTAGAACACGTTATACAGGTTCTGCCAGTCCCCTGCTCGTGGTAACTGAAGCTGACAAGGCCAGTAGGTTTAACCACTTTCACATAACCTGCAATATTTCACTATATTTAAAACAATTTCTATGACACATTGCCTCGCTGAATCCTAAGAAGGCACAACCTGCAAATATATATATTAAGATCTAAATGTATGTATTTACTAAAGAGACACTTTAAACAGGGGCCCTGAAACCATTTAAAACAGTCTATTTATGTGAAAATCGACTTTTGTATTCTGGATACTAAGAAAAAAATATTCTATATTTTATTGCATAATGGGTATTACTAGAATGTCTAATACCCAATTTATGAGTCATACTTTTGAAAATACTAAGTTATACCTTATAGAAATGAGCTTGTTTGCGCCTAGGGTAAGGGAAATTGCGCACAGAGGTGTTTGGTCATTTTCGTGGTATAACATAACTTAAATCAAACATTTTAATGCTAGGGGGTCATAGTATGAGTGTTAAGCTTCACAAATATTAAAAAACGATTTTTGTAGCACTTTGTTTTTAATAATTATTTTTCATAATTAATAAAAAAAATTCTAATGAAGCCTAATTATTGCTATTTGTGACTGTTCTACATATAAAATGCTCACTACATCCCTTGCCTATTATTTAGATACATATTAACACACAAGCCTAGGCGCAGCTGCCTAACTGGGAATGCGTGAGATGATTGCGCCACATTTATTTAAAAAGGACTGTTTGCAAAATTCCACCACCCGTGTTTAACTAGAGAGGTGCTGGCTGAATGATTAGATATACTGCAGCTGAAAAGACTTGGCTGTGAACATCTAACACCGTGCGTCTAAAGAACACGCAATTTCGTTTTTTCATTTTTTTTTTCTTGGAGCCTTATTTACATCTATTGAACGTGACCCATACACATACATACATTGAGCTCATTCCAGACACAAAACAGAAGGGGGGTCAAACACTCAGGACACACAAAACAGCGTGCTCTAAACATTTCTTGTAAATCGCGCAGTCGCAATTTACAACAAAACCCACAAACAACATAGACATTTAAACACACATTTTAACCCATAGGTCAACACTTAGGACAGGAACAAGGAACAGCCTACAGACTGTCTTCAAAAATAACCTGCCAAAACTAGTTGTAAACCATATTTACAACAAAAACGTTTTAGTTCCTATTTTTTTTGTTTTTCTTAAATTCTTCAACAGATTTCCAGAAGGCTGCAAAAGGGACAGCCTCACAGACCTTTTAGAGAGAGCTCATAAATTGGAGTTCCAACCGGAGGTATCAGACGCGAATCCTCCAACTGGGAATCCTTTGTTGCAACCTAGTCAATACTAATACAAAACAAAATACCGCGACCAGGCATCTGCGCTCACTAGTCGGGTTTCAAACTTCATGGGGCTATCTCCAACGATATACACGCAAATGTACGTGACCCACGGTTTTTGAATAATGCAGTGTTCAAATAAAACCAAGGAACCAATACTGAGGAAGATTATCCAACGATAATCTGAACCACAGCAACCAAAAGGCCTACCAAACTGAACCAAATGTACCGGTACCCAAACCAAAGCGTCACATTTCTGCGACCAATAAATAACTAAGGACTGCGTCACATTTCTGCGACCAATAAATAACCAAGGACTCAGAACCAAAAAAGGACTGGGAGCGACCCATTTTTATTCTTCAACTAAAACAGATGGAGAAAATATCTCTTCAACTGCCTATACAAATTGCAATTTGCATATACACAAATATTTGTCCAGATTATAACTGTCAATTCCCCACTGCACTAACAGTCTGTTAAAAAATACTTACAGCAAAAAAAAGAATGGGTTCCTTAGTCAGGAGTGACATCTTTAGGAGAGTTTAAGTCAGAAAAATCGAAAAACATACTGTGCCACAGAGACAGATAATCCCCCAGAAAACCCTGTGCCCAGAGTACCTCTTTTTGGTAGAATTCTGTCTTGTATTCCCCAGCAGTTCCTCCATCCTTTGACAAAATACTCCTGTAGATAACCACTCCATGATAAGGCCCCGAGTTGGGCAGCCAACTGAAGAAAAGTGGAAATGACTCACTCTCCCCACCAGGGATCTATCCAGCAGTTTGCATAATAAAGCAGCAAAGGAATTAACAGCCAATCTGTAAAATTAAAAGACATCTTTATTATTATTAATTATGAGGCTTCGTCGTCCAACCGTAGTTTTACAATTGAAAGAGGGAGCCTGCCTGAGCTTTCTCAGGCAGGCCTTTTATACAAAAAGTTTGGCCCTAGGCTCACATTCTTGCTGACGAACACATCATTGTAGGTCGCTCCCATGGTACCATAACAAAGCAGGCTATAATTATGAATTCCATTCTACTTGCCCAAACTGACCAACCCATCTTCCATCATGAACATATGTCAAACTTCACATATTTTCCTGTGCAGGCCGGAGGAGCTCACCATAGAACTGGTTTCCTCCCCATCATATAAACAGTCACCTCCCCATTGTAAAAGCCCAGAAGCAGAGAAACAGAGCCAGGTGTGGAAGATAGAAATGTAGGATAAGGGATGCTTGTGGGTCATAAACAGGCATGGCTACTGTATTCGGCCTTCTAATCTTGCTCAGGCCAATGTACACAACAAGTTGCTCAGATCTTTAATATAGATTGACTAGAGGGCATGGACTGGTTTGGTGAGGCCAACATCACGTAGGCAGATTCAGCCTGTTCAGGTCAAATGGGAGTCAGGAAGAACTCAAGCTAAGGAATACGTGTCCTTTAAGAATCATTGGCTCATGTATATGCCTATGTAAAGGGCAACAACTAAAATGGACGCTTGTTCACAACCTAGAGCCTGTGGGCTCAGAATGAATTTGCCAATAACTCCTGCATGCATCATTGTATCGTGATGAAAATACACAGGCATAATGTCCTGATCATTACCGGTCTATTGATACCAAATTCGTCGTGGTATGATGATATTTTCTGCACAAGTGTTTAGGCCTTGGTACACCATTATGGCAGTGTCCGGAATTTTCAGAACCACAACGTGTATGGATTCGGAGATTTTATGCAACCTCGAGATGGCTTGATAAACAGTCGGAGCATTATCTGGAATGAAAATGCAGCAGCTCGAATGGATCACCTTACATACCCCACCTCGATCTGCTAAGATGACATCTAAAACCATACGGTTCTGTAACGTCATAAGTCTATCCGCCTGAAGTTCCGTGGTGATATTACCAAGGGCACTGGCAGTAATATTAGCTGTCGATTCTACCACTCGAGTCAATTGTCTCAGGTTCCTACTATTAACCATAGGTCCCCAAAACGGGAGGAAACCCTTGAAAAAGTCTCCTGCCTCTTGACCGGCAGTATCCTCTGCGCTAATTACGCCTCGCACAACTCTAGTCTTATGATAATCGGCATCTACAGTGAACGTCGGAGGCAACAGATTTGCAATGAAGCATGAGCCCATGAAGTCAGCGGGCAACCATGCATATGCACGATCATAGCAGATAAAGTATGTACCCTTGGCAGCCAGAAACACAGGGGACGAGACCATCGGCAGTATGTAATTTTCAGTGCAAGCACTTGCTCCAAGTCGGGCTTGCGATCTTCGACCACGACCCATGAGACAAAAATTACCAGTGTGGGGTACGACCCATATTGGAGGCGAGCTTTTAAGCTGCTTTTCACTAGTGAACGCACTATATTCACCTCTACTTAGGACCCTATAAGCTTGCACCTCTTCTTCGGGAATGAGCGAGGGATCATAGATATCACTATCTAAATCCTCTATTGCTATTGACAAAGGTTTTTGATACGAGGTAGGACCAGAGTAGGGGGAACGTGGTTCTCGAATGGGGTGGAAACCCAGTGCGCTTCGAAACATTGTTTGAAATGCTCGAGCAGACCCTTGGGAGCTATATGGTAACACCAGATATGGAATTCCCTTATCCGTAGTATGTGGCATCAATCCACACACCCAACAATTAGTAGTGTTAACCACTAACTGATGTTGATGAAGGAGCTGAATAAAAGAATTGTTGCGGAATTCTACACGTCTAGCCTGTTCGTGTTCGGGTAACATATGAAAGGAATGAGGGGAAACAGTAGGGGTAGGTCTAAGGTCAGGGGTAGGAGTAGGTGTAGCAGAAAGTAAGAAGTAAGACATCGTGTAATACACCCCACCCGCCAAAAGTGCAGAAGCAGTAAAAAACAATACAAACAGTTGGAATATAAAACACTTGGTACGACTGAGTTGCTGCAGCTTGAATCTATGAGCTTGTGCTCCTTCCAAATCGTTCAGCTTCGAGAATGCCATTCCCTATGACCGTCCGCAACGTTTCTTGACGCACTTCGTTCTGTGTAGCAATAGTCAATCCCTAGGGGTTCCCAGGAACCGACGGCCTTTAACCTAGCGTCAAGACCTACTATCCAGAAGGAAGTACGCGCGCGGCCCTACGGCCTTCAATGCACAATATGTATATATATATGCAAAAACAAAGTCTCTCAGCTGTGGAAGCAAAAAAAAATATAAGGAATGAAGCTTAATATATATACATATACAGGAATAATTACAGTAATACGAGTGTTCAAAACTGATCACGGAAAACGGGATAATGCAGTTGTCAATACAGCAAAACAGGATCTTTTATTAGTTCTTAGTACGAGATCGTAGAAAGTATCGGGTTTTCCCAGGACGTGTCTGCTCGTCGAACAAAGGATCCGTTGAAGAGACAGCGTCCTGCTGATCAGTCAAGTGTTCTGGTCTTGAGTCCTTTGATGATAATTGTTCAACAGAGTCTTCCTGCTGCGCTGAGGTTTCTCCAACAGGCTGGGCGTCGCTAAAAGGCACAAACGCTGGCAATGCTTCGGTTTCAGTTGATGCAATGCCTTTCCTCACCCACGGGTCTGCCGGCAAAAGGATAGGGACCTTTTTGGTATGGGTGGCATGCACCCAATTCTTACGTCCCTCAAGACGAACGGCAGTCCTCGTGGCCAGGAGCACCTGATAGGGTCCAGTAAACCTCGGGTCCAGGTTATTTTTGCGTGAAAAATTTCTTGTCACCACCCAGTCTCCGGGCTGGAGCTGGTGGCCTGGGCCCTCCGTCTGCGTCGGCAATGCGTCGTAAACCTGTTGGTGAATTAACCTCAGTTTAGCAGTCAAGTCATATAGATAATCGATCAACATTGGATACTCAAGATCAGAGAACATTCCTGGCCTAGGAACCCCCCACACATTCGCAGGACGGCCGAACACTATTTCATAGGGACTAAGCCCTACTCGGGAGTGTACAGTCGCCCTAGTTGACAGTAATGCTAAAGGTAAGGCGTCAGGCCACGAAAGACCAGTCGTAGCCTGAATCTTCGCTAGCTTTAGTTTAAGGGTGCCGTTGTACCCTTCAACCAAACCAGCTGACTGGGGATGATTGGCGCTGTGGAATTTCTGATTAATTCCAAGGCCCTTACACACACTCTTCATCACTCTACCCACAAACTCACTTCCGTTATCTGACCACACGACTCTAGGCATTCCGTACCGAGGAAAATATTCCTTCAGTAGGATTTTCGCAGTAGACAAAGCAGTATTGTCTTTGAGAGGATAGGCCTCGATCCATCGGGAGAATGCGCAAACCACGACTAAAACGTATTTCAGGTTATTGCATCGCTCCATATGGATGAAGTCCAATTGAATCACCTCAAAGGGACATGAAGGGGGAGCAAAACTGCCAGGAGGAGTTGGGGTTCCTTTGCCAGGATTGTACATCATACACACCATACAATTCTTCACCAAACGTTCAGCACATTTCGTGATACCATCATTCTTCCACACAGGAGACAGCAACTTACAAATACCTTTCGCACTAATATGTGCTAACCCATGTGCCATTGTCACAACGGCCAGCACATACGCATCGGGCAACAACCATCTCTTCTGATCCGACAAATCAATCCAGCAACCATTCACATCCAACTTTCCCGTACTTTCTTTCCACTTCGCCTTTTCAGTCTCGGTGGCCTCATTCTGAATTTCTTTCACACTCTCAATAGTGTCTTCACACATGCTCGATTCTGTAGGCCACCTAACCGAACTCGTCACATACATTCGAGTGCTAGGGTTCCGGGCAGTCTCCTTAGCAATCTCGTCTGCAAACGCATTACCACGACCAACATCATCCGTCACCTTACGATGCGCACTACATTTAACAATCGCTACTTGTTTAGGCAACGTCAGTGCATCCAAAAGATCATTCACAAGTTGGCCATGCTGAATCTTCGTACCATGCGACGTCAAGAAACCTCTCTCTCTCCACAATCGTCCAAAACTGTGTGCGACGCCAAATGCGTATTGGCTGTCGGTAAACACATTCACACGTTTCCCTTTTGCTAACACACATGCTCTAGTGAGAGCAATCAATTCTGCAGCTTGGGCAGAATTCTGATTCAACCTTGCAGTCTCAACAACAGTATTCAACGTTACAACAGCATAAGCAGTAGTCACATCGCCATTCGGCAACTTAAAACATGACCCATCCACATACAGTGTACCATCCGGATCTTCCAATGGGGTGTTTTTAAGGTCCACTCGACCTTTTGTTTCTTCCTCTGTCCTCAAGTAGCAGTCATGCTCTGCTACTTCATCTGACTCTGTGCTAATTGGTAACAAAGTTGCCGGGTTCAGAACATTACAACGTTTTATCTGAATGTGGCTTGCCAACAACGTCAACTCGTACCCAGACAACCTCGCACTCGTCAAGTGCTGAGTTTTCGTACGATTCAAAAGAGTATTGACTGCATGCGGAACCATCACCGTAAGCATATTATCCATGACCAATCCTGCTGATTGTCGGATGGAGACCGCAGCTGCCGCAGTTGCTCTCAAACAACTCGGCAATGCTTTAGCTACTGGGTCCAAGGTCGAGGAAAAATATGCGCATGGACGTTGCTTACCACCAAAAGGTTGCGTTAAGACACTCAAAGCACAACCTTCCCTCTCGTGAACATATAATGTAAATGGCTTGCTGTAGTCAGGAGTACCCAACACAGGAGCCGAACACAATGAATCACGCAATTCAGAAAAACTTTTCTGACATTCTTCCGTCCATGGTAAAGGAGTTGAAACATCCTTACACGTAAGAGCCACCAATGGTTTCGCTAGCAATGAAAAATTAGGAATCCATTGCCTGCAGTACGACGTGATACCTAGAAAGGCACGCACATCTCTTTGGGTTTTTGGCACAGCCATTCGCGCAATCGCCGCAATCCTCTCTGGGGTCAACCTCCTTCCCTCCTTTGACAATAAGTGACCTAGATAGGTTACTTCTTGACAACAATATTGGAGTTTAGTAGGTGACACCTTGTGATTTAACTCACAGAGATGTTGCAGCAACGACACCGTAGCAATTTTGCAAATGTCCTGAGTATCGGCAGCCACCAATAAGTCGTCGACGTATTGGATTAAGGCTGCACCAACCGGCAACCGAAACGCATCCAGTTGACCCTTCAAGGCTTGACTGTAAATCGATGGACTTTCACAGTAGCCCTGAGGAGCGCGCTTGAACCGGAAGCTGCGTCCACCGAGAGAGAAACCGAAAAGGTCCCTGCTCTCTTCGGCAATCGGGATGCTGAAAAACGCATTTTTCAAGTCAATCACCGAAAACCACGATGCAGAAGCTGGAATCAGAGTCAGTAGCGCCGTAATGTCAGGCACAACAGGGAATTGAGGAACCACTATTTTATTCACCTCCCGTAAATCGATAACAAAGCGATAAACAGGCGGTTTGGAAGGATCCGTACGTTTAAGAATGGGCAGCACAGGGCTGTTGCATACGTTTCCCCGAGTCTCTTCAATAACATCTTTCTCGATCAAATCATAAATGATCGCTAACAACGCTCGTTCACCATCAAGAGAGATACGATACTGGGGAATACGCGGCAATCGCACATTAGATTTCAACTGAACAACATAAGGGGAGATATCAAGTAGGCCCACATCATTTGGACCTGCTGCCCACAAAGACGCAGGAAGAGAACTCAATTCCGGTGGGAGCTTGTCGAGAGACAAGTACATGGGAGAGACAACCCTCTCTCCAAACGTAAGCTGTACTCCCGCAGGAGAACAATACAAAGTCGCATACAAACGTTTAAGCAAATCCAGGCCCAAAAGATTTTCACCACAACCAGTAGTCAAAATTAACGGAGCCTGAAGCTCACGTGGCCCAATTGTAAGGGGCAAAGGGCGCGAAACTGGATTGCTAACGGGGGCGCCAGAGAATCCAACGGAAACATTTGTTAAGCCAGACAAAGGTGCGCCAGGGAGTTTCGAATGCTGTATGGAACTTTTCGCTGCACCAGTGTCCAACAGAAAAGGCTCAACGACGCCCGATGTAGCAACTGCGACGTAAGGCCCTCTCTGATCAACCGGAACTGATACCACTCCCTCTCCTTGTCTTTGGCTGTCCTTGTAATTACTGTCGTCAGTTCCCTGATCGACGTAATAGTCGTCTACATTGTACTGCGCAGATCGTCCTTGCGATGATCCACGTTGATCGAAACAATTATTATTATTAGAGGAGTTATCAGGACGGTCATTCTGAGTCCCACGACCCCTACCACGTGATGCCTGCTGCGAACCACCACGACCTCCTCTAGATGAGTTACCACTATTACGTTCAATCAAAACAGGGCAATTAAATTTAATATGTCCCTCCTGTCTACAATAAGCACATTGATTGTACCCTAACGAAGATCTTTGGGAAGAGGAGTCATTACGATAATGAGATCTATTCGATTGCGACTGCGATGTATTCTGTTGCGAATTACTCTGATTTGAACGCGGGGGATATGCTTGTTGAAGCAACACTTTAGTTTTCAGCTCTTTCGTCTTTTTATCAGCGCGGTCGTTCTCTTCTTTCTCTCTATTCTCATAATATTGTGCTGTGGCCAATATCTGAGCTGAAGTAGAAACGGCCCATGCACTTTCCGAATTCTTTAATTTATTGCTCAAATCGGGCAATAAGTTTGAAACAAATTTATCCACAAACAATCGCTGACCACCCTCGGTACCCATATCCTGTCCACTATGGTCAATGAATGCTTCCTCGAACCTCGTAAAGAAGTCGGAAACACTCTCGTCCTTCTTTTGCTTACAAGCTGACAATTTGTCCCAATTTACCTTCATGGCTGGCATAAGAGTTTTCATTAACGTTATTATTCGTTGAGGAAGATCAACAATCAGTTGGTCGGGTTTAGCAGCAGCCGTTTGTCCGGCATCTGCCGCTACAATGGCAGCCCAAGCACCACCCAATTCATTCGGATGGTTTTCATGACGAATCTTAGCCCATACCGGTTGCGGTACAACGTTGCCGAACAACATGTCGATATCGGCGAGGTTCATTACCGTAGCATCCACGAGCTGCGATAATTCCTTGTAATACCCTGTAGGATTTTTGCGAGGGTCAGGCAAAGATTGCTTCACCTGTAACACTTCCGAGCGTTTCCATGGAAGATGTATCCATATTCTCTGAAAATGCCCCACTGTCGTCGGAGGTTGAGCATTAGGATTAGGTGGTATCCAAACCGGTGGCACTTCACGCATGGGAAACTGACCAGACTCATCTGGCAGTCTTTCAACATCCTCGATAAACAATGCATGAGGGATCGGAGCGGGGCGAAAAGATAGCAACCGCTCAACAGCACGTCGAACATTAGTATCCACTATCAGTCCACTTGAGAACTGAAGCTGAAGATCAGACAAAGCGGCCAGCACCTCGTCAGGCGCATCGGCCGATATCTGATCACGAAGAAACTTACACATTTCATCAAACACGTATCTTTGGGTTGGTATATTGAATTGACAGAATGTTTCGAGTACAACACGTGGCGGGTTTCTAAGTGGGTTTACCATCCAACCCATCGCCATATTATATAGTGCAACGCGTTCTCTGTTTCCAGGAAGCTGACTACGTCTCTGAGGACCATCGGAGCTAGCGGACCCATGAACAGGCCGGAGCGAATGAAAGAAACTAGCTGCAAGAGGAGTAGTACGAGAACGAGTTGAGGGAGAAGTATAGGACACAGGACTAACAAGTGAAGGAGTAGAAACAGTAGCAACAGCAGGAGTTAACAAAACAGGAGCAACAGCGGGAGCAGGAGTATGTGGAAGCGGAGGAGCAGTAGGGATAGAAACAGGCAAAGGAGCAGGAACAGTCGGAAGAGCGGGTGCAGGTTGAGGAACAGGCGGAGGAAGAATAGGCGGAAGAATAGGTACGGCTGGAACCACAGGAGCTGCGGTACCCTGTACGTAGGGAGGTGGCGACTTCATAAGATAAGACATTAGGGGATCCTCAACTGGCTCTTCCTTCTTTTCTGACTCCGTAGGCAAAACGGGATAACATTTATCTACGGTCATACGCTGTAGTCTGTCAAATACTTCCTTATCCTTATCCTCCTTATCACGCTGAAACTGTTCTGCTTTCTTCACTATAGTAGCAACATTCTCTCGCTGACTACGTTTATTCTGTCTGATTTCTTTCTGTCGGGCTTCCTTGCGCCACAACCGAAAGGCATCAAACATGGCCGGCCTTGATTTTCGTTCGAACAGTTTAATCTCTAAATTATCTAAAATCGGGGCCTCGAAGCTACCATGAGGTGGCCAACGAAGGTCACCGTCCTTCTTCGTGTATTTAATCCAATAATCATTAAAGGTAATCGGACCTAGTCCATGTTTACTATATAGTTCATAAGTGGGAGTTCCAACCGGAGGTATCGGACACGAGTCCTCCAGTCGGGAATCCGTACCACAAGGTCTGAAACAACTAAACAAAGTACTGCGACCAGGCATCTTGCACGCTAGCCGAGTTTCACAAACTTCAAGGGTTACGGGATTTACCAAGTCCCAGCAAAGAACAAAACCCTCGGTTTTTGGCGGCTGCAGTCGTCAAACAACACAACAAAGTACGCTAGCAAAGTGTCACCGACAAAAACACTCACACAGCGTTAACAACAAAAACACTCGCTAAAGTGTCAACAACCAAGAACTCTGGGAGCGACCCACAAATACTTAACTCAAAGATCAATGGCGTCACCAGGAAGGCCCGTCTATCGTCTCGCTCTACCAAGGTCTACGCCAGGCGCCAAAACAGGTCTACAGTCAGGGCAGCAGTCTGTCGCAGCCGTCAGGAGGCGGGAATCTTCGCGGGAAAAGTCATCGGGCCACTTATCTCGACAACAGGATCGACGAAGCGGGGTGCACCTTCCCTTGGAGATTTCACACGAAGTTCCTCACGATCGTCGGGCTTGGACCGGTACCACTGATGCACCCCCACGTTGGGCGCCAACTGAAGGACTGGGTTCTGTAGGACCCAGCGGTGCCAGGGCACAACACCTGAAACCTTCGTGGGTAACCTGCTCCGGCGTACGAATCACAGAGACACGGGACACTTCCTTCGGCGTCAAAGATTCAAGGTTTATTTACTGCAGGGAATACAGTAATCACGACAAGCAACACACGTGCAACTTGGGGAGACTGCTTCAAATTGGTTCTGTAGATCGCTCCTTTTATACAGTTTTTACCCATAAGACAACATGGTACACAAAAGTTTACAACCCGGTTCCCACCATCATCCCCCAGAGGGGTCGCTTTGGTCACTTTGGAAACACAAGGTCCGGATCATAAGTGCGGAAACATTTGGCGGTTCCCAACTGTAAAAACCCATCTTCCCAACATTAGTGCATTCCAATCGGTAATAAACAGATCGAAATAGGAACAAAGACAGGTGCAGAGGAAGACGGAGACAGTGGGGAGATCGGAAAGGGTGTAAAAGGGGAGGTATCGGGAAACACGAGATACAGGCATCAAAGAGACGTGCCTAATGAGATGCACGGCTGAGACAATAAGTCCGTGCGGCAAGGTGAGCCTCGAGCGGCGCCATCTGCCTTACAGTAACATCCCCCTCGTCGTAAAGACACTTACAAAGGACATGTGTCTTCCGCAAATATCTTGGGAGTCCCAGGGTCGCGAAGCGGACAACGTCCGTTCGCTGGCTACTTGAGGGCAAGAGACAAAATGGATGCCGTATCTAAGATGGAACCCGTGGGTACAGATAGAAATACCCACGTAACAGACGAACGATTTAGGTTAGCCCAGCGAAACTGCGCACACCCATTAAACTCGTCATTTGCGGTTCATAGATACCAGACTCGACCATATTCGTGCGAGTCGAATGCACCACTTATAATTGTCACGGAACCTCAGAAGGCAATGGAACGCTTGCACGAGTTTGCCTCAAAAAGGGAATCAGCGGCTTTAAGTCTCTTTCCTAAGCAGCGCATGCGCGCTGCGTAGGCAAGACCTAACTAAAGTGCACCTGCATTTACTGAAGAGTGACCTCAGGTGTCAGAAGCTCAGTGGGCAGAGTGGCTGGAGAAAGGCTGACAAGGTGTTAAAGGTACTGTCAAGGCTCAGAAATGTAAACAACACATATCAGAGGTATAACAAAACAACTCTGTTTGGAAAGTGTCCATCATTAAGTGCTTCTAACCCTATGCAACCTATGGACTTTCTGACTACTTACTGACGAATATGATTTAGATCTATTATTTTACAGGTTTTTTCAAAGAGACCCCAAAATTCTTGTGAGAGTTGGGCTCGCTTACTTTATTTGTATGGCCCGCCAGCTACCAAAAACACTGTAATATGGCCCCTCAATTACAAAGGCTGAACACCTATGAGTTGAAGGGTCAACTACTGCTATAGTAAGGCAGAACCAGGTAAAATTAAGGGTGCCTCCAAAGTAACAGCTGCTTGTATCAAGGAAGGGCCATGAGTGGTCTTGAAGGCTAATATACTTTATCACCACTGTACATTCTTTGATGCTGCAATAAAAGGCAAAATTTGCAAACAAAACAGGTGATGGACAGAATGTGGATCAATGTCACACATTCACCCCAGTCCGAAGATCTGGGCCCAAATCCATCGTTTTTTTGCACTCCACACCACCCTGGGTTAGACAATGGCGATATGCAAATCAGCTCTGACCCTGTGCCCCATGGGAACAGTCCAGTCCGAACTACAAAAGCCATGTCCTTCCCAGAACGGAATCAAGCATCCGAGGACCGGACCGGTTTCGAGGTAACACCTCTCATCAGCCCGGCTAGCTTGACTCCAGTGGTGTGGAGTGCCTGGGACCCACGTCTGAGCATCCCCAGCGCACTTAGGGCGGAATTTGCAAACAAAACAGGTGATGGACAGAATGTGGATCAATGTCACACATTCACCCCAGTCCGAAGATCTGGGCCCAAATCCATCGTTTTTTTGCACTCCACACCACCCTGGGTTAGACAATGGCGATATGCAAATCAGCTCTGACCCTGTGCAATAAAAGGCAATGCATATAATGATGGAGATTATCGCAAGCAGTGCAGCATGCTAGCTGGAAATTATTAGAGCATCTTAATTCTTTCTGAAGGATTCAGGAAGCCCAATACAACGTGAGGCTAGAGCGCAACATTGGTATTTCAGAATGCTTTTCGCTTCACTAGATTGGATGCTGTAGGTCACAACTGGCATATACATTATAGCTCATCATAGGGTTCTGGTTTAGCAGACATGCTATAGTATCTCTCCAAATGTGTTTTAACGAATTTGGACAAAGACGTTTTTACATCTGAGATTTAGGGAATAATAAGGAGCAGATATTTTTATTTAACATGTAATGCAGTGTAACATCGACCCCTAACAAGTTACAAGTGGAGTTTTGCCATTTGGTAAAGACTGACAAATTGCGCAGACAGCGAAAAGTTTTTGTTAATGCCGAGACTGGCCTTCCGCGCATCTGTGATTTCAAATGATTTAAAACAATTAGCAGTATTGGCATTTCTTATGGTTGTTTGTTTAAGAGTGCGCAGCCTTACTGCTTATGAGCCATACACTTTTTCTTTTACATTGGAGTCTGGCCTTTCAGCATTCCTCGGTTTAAAAGCGCATAGCTAGGATAGATCATTGAAATTATTCCTAATCTACCTTTTCTTTTATACCGACAACTGTTGCAGCTACACCTGACTTAACAATTTATTATTGATCTGAACTAGATGCCACAGGACTGAAGCTGACTGTGTTCCAGACCTCTGCCACGATTTATTACCAAAGTCACAATGCTTTATACCTATGCTCTCCCTTATGTTAATTAAACAACCTTCAGAAATCCCAGTCATTACATTAATCTACCTTCAATTAAACTTAGCTCAGACTTCCCCTAGGAAACTGATCATTCTGAAAAGGTCGGCTTTGAGTTTGTAAAACTCCACTCTCATTAAATGAAAGTTGAGTTTTACAAAGTAAAAGAATGCCCCATTATTTCGGGATGGTTCATATTGTTGATAATAAAATGGATGGAAAGAAACTCCTTCAAAAAATAAATTTTCCAGACTCAGCACATCATTTTACCTCTGTTATAACGGGAAGAAACAGCCAGCGCGAGGAAGTTTGCGCCTCTTCAAGTTCTGCCACTGATGACACACTGCCAAGGGGAATGTAGCATTCATAGACAGAAAACAATGGGATTTCAAATTAACGGAGCATGTCCTGAACTGTAACTGAAACAAAACAAGGACTGGCAAAACCAATAGGCTCTTCTATTGTGCTGCATGGCTGAAAGTAAACAAGCATTTGCAATGCAATCGCTCTCGCCTTTGGGACTATATATGTATTTAGCTATGCACAGGGCTAGACTGGCCGTAGCCGGTACCGGGCGTTCACCAGGTGGACCGCTAGGGTGGGGGTCCTGGGGGGGCCATTTTGTTACCGGGGGTCGGCAATATCAGCCCCCTGTAACAAAATCGGCCAAAAACGTCCCTCGCAAACTGACAGCTGCACTCCCCTTCACCCCCAGGGGGTGCGGCTGAGCAGTTTGCCATGGCTGGTCTCTGTTCCCAGTCCAACCCTGGCTATGCAGCACATTAGCCAGGGTGCTGAAATATCTACTGCTCTTTAACTTGGAGGGAAAGTAAGCACTGTGTGACACACCAGGTATGGGAACACATGGAGAGAAATATTGCATTTCAGCTGGAAATGGTATAGTCCAAAGCTCTATTTGTAATATAAAATCAGGGCATTCGGTGGTCATATCACTGAAAATACAAGATTTGAAAAAAATATTATTGTCTATGGGTGCTTGTGAAAGACAATTTCTATGGACTGGAATCTAGAGAATACTAAAGTGATTCTGGCATTTTGCTGACCTCTGCTGGTCAATTTCTATCAAGAAAGTTAAACAGAGGCAGTTGCCAGACAAATTAAAAAAAATGAAAGTCCCCCAGCAGAAAGCAATTCTGGTATGTTACTGATCTCTACTGGTTGTTTTCTATTAAGTCAGTTAAATAGAGGCAGTTGAACAGAAAAAAAAGTCCCTAAGCGGAAGCAGACAAGTACTGGGGATGATCTCTACATCCCACAAAATACATACACATATAAGTATATGCTAAAGTATAAACAAGATATCTCGAATGCTTGACCTAAAAAAAAAAATCACTACGAGGCAGCCAGCACTGGCCCTGTCTCAGAGCGTTTTTATCATTGAAGGTGAGGCAGGTGGGAGGGAGGCAAAATGAGGGGTGGATGGAGGAAGGCAGTGTGGGAGGACAAACTCGGACAAGGTAGGGTGTGGGAAATAAAGCGACATGACGCATCATAATGCTTTTTTTTTTTTGTTTATTGCGAGGTGGAAAATAGGAAGGAACACTGAGGGAGGTGGAGCAGGAAGCAACACCGAGGGAGGCAGGAGTCAACAGAGAGAGGGGCGTGTAAGTCAATACAGATGGAGGAAAGGTAAGTCAAATGTAACACAGACAACGGAGTGTGGGAGGAGGGACTGGGTGCAAACACATGATCAACAGAAGGTGGTAGGAAGGGGATGGGGCAAGTTTACAACAATGAAAGGTAGGAAGGAGGGAATGGAACAAGCAGACAAGCAGTGGAGTGCCGGCAGGGGGCGGAACAAGGAGGAGGGACAAGTACCTATAAGAGACAGGTAAAAAAAAACATTATTGTAAAGTGCATAAAGACAAAGAAAAAAGTAGTGTTAGAAATGGGGTCTCTAGATGGTAGTGGTTTGCACCCTGCCCAAATCAGGACCCTCACTTTAGTCCAGGCAAGGGAGTCAAATAGCTAAAATAACCCCTGCTCACCCCTTTGGCAGCTTTGATGAAGCAGTCCTGCTTATCCCAGAAGTAATGTGTAAAGCATTTGTACAAACACACAGTAACACAGTGAAAACACTACAAAAGGAGTCCACACCAGTTTAGAAAAATAGTCAATATTTAACTGAATGAAACAATAGCAAAACGACAACAATCCAACATACACAAGTTATAATATCACTTTAAAAGATTGAGCAGGGGGCGTGGCCAAGATGGCGGGGTGAGCGGACGCTTCCTCCCGTAGCTCCTCCGGCCCAGCTCAGCTCGAGCCCCGATTCCTGCGCTTCTCTCCCCCCGCGGCTGCACTGCGGGCGAGGGAACTGTGCAGGAGTTCCTGGGGAACATTTTGATGCCACTTTGACTCCTGTTGCCCCGGGGGAAGTGCCCGAAAAGCTTACTCAACGATCGGCCCACGGAGTGGAGCCTGGATCGGCCCGAGGAGAAGAGCCTGGAGGCGGAGCGTGTTGTGGTGCTGTCCGCGCGCCTCGGCTGGGCCGAGTGCTGAAAGCTGGTACTCCTGAGGGAGCGGGCCCGGCGGGCTCCGCGGACTACGGAGGCTTCCTGGCCGGGGTCTTTGTGACCAGAATCATCGCGGAACGACAGCTCCCGGACCTGCGCTGGCGGTCTACCCCCTACCCATGGCTGTTAGTGTGTGACGCCATATGGACCTCGAGCCTGGAGGCGGGAGACGGAGGGACTTGAGCGGCGACCGATCTAGGTGTCCTGACCGGTGCATCTGCTGAACACTGGGTTGGCACTTCCCCGACCCTTTGCTGCCCGAGGGTCACCCACGGACTTGCTGGCCTGGGCTGCCCTCCCGGGTTCCGCCCTTCCGCCATCTTGTAGCTGTGGAGCTGCTGCTGGAGACCCTCGCCCGCGCCTTTGTCATACGGGTGCCTCCTTCCATCCTGGCTCCTGTACCACCCTCCCTGGAGGTGCGCAGCTGAAGGACTCCGACTTGGGCCCTGGACGCCGCCCTGGTTGGCTCGATGACCGTCTCGCCCTGGCCTGTGCCGCCATTTTGTCGCCTGTGACGCATCACCCTTGTCTTCGGCGAAGACTTCACCTCTGGTGCCCACGAGCGACTGGGCGCAACCACAGCGGCCAGCTTTGAGCTTTACCCACCGCGGAGGCCAGGATGTCTGGGAGAGGAGGCGCGAGACGGGGGGATCGCACTCTACCGGACATGCTCAGCAGGGCCCAGCAACTGCGGGACAGGACACAGCCGACCCCGGGGTCCTCCCGGGCCTCGACGGATGCCACCGGAGGCGAACCACCTGTCACGAGGTCCTTCATGGAGGACTTATTCAGCTCCCTCAAGGAGGAATTCCAGACGCTCAAGACCGAGGTGGCCGGCGAGGTCCGCGAAGTGCGCAGAGAGATCGAGGGCCTAGGCGAGCGTGTCGACACGGTGGAGACAGCGGCCCAGCGGCGCGACGAGGAGATAGTCTATCTCCAGCGGGACGTTCTCCGCCTACGGGAGCAATGCGTCGAGCTCCAGGCCCACTCTGAGGACCTCGAGAACAGGTCCAGGCGGAACAATATCCGGGTGCGGGGCGTCCCGTCCGCGGATGAGGGAGCGGACCTGGTGGCCTATCTGCAGGACCTGTTCCGAGACATTTTGGGGGAAGGAGCGGACTTCCCGATCCGCATCGATAGAGCGCACAGAGGGGCCGCCAGCGCCAGTCATCGGCGCCCCCACCTGATATCCTGGCGTTCCCCCCTGAAGGAGCGCATTATGACGGAGGCCCGCAGGAAGCAGCCAATAACTTTCAGAGAACGGCCCGTGGCGCTCTATCAAGATCTGTCCGCCATCACGCTGCAGAAGCGTAGGTCCTTCCGGATCGCTACGGACTTTCTGCGGGAGCATGAGACGGCCTACTCCTGGGGTCACCCCTTCCGTCTTATTTTTCGATGGAATGGGGTGCTACACCAGCTGCGCTCCCTCCAGGATGTCTGTGGGGTGCTGGGGCTCACAGCTACAGAAGAAGAAGGAGCGACGCCCGCATGGAGGCGTTCCGAGCGACGAGGCCGACGGAGATCAAGGAGGCGCCAATCGTCGGCGACTGCGAGTCGTCCTGACTCCCCTACCATCAGGGCGGATATGGCGGAGGCCCTGAGGACTGCGGCCAGGAACTTGCCCGAATCTAACGGCGTGGCCTTGACGGCCTAACTTCACTCCGGGGGGAGAGATTCTTAGCCTCTACGATGCTGGGTTGGGGCTGGGGGATGGGGGGGAGAGGTTGGAGGTGAGTGGCTGGACGTCCACTTGACTGTTTTCTACAGACTCGCCCGTTTGGGCTTGACTGAGACAATGTTTTTTTTTTTCTTGTTTATGGTTTTGGCTAGTTGCCATGGGTTGGTTTTGGGGGGGTTTAGAAGTTGGTTTGATGTTGGTGGGGTCCCGTCCGATATTGTCCAAGCACACGCGAGGCCGGCTCTGGCCTTCCCTGCGCCCCTGCCCCGCGCGCCCCCTCCACTGGTCCCTCGCTTGCTACATAGCGCTCTGACTCTCTGGGAGCGATGCCGTCCTTGAAGGTAATGACCCTTAATGTTAAGGGTCTAAATAACCCTGTGAAGCGTAGGGCGATCCTTTCCCTGCTAGAGGGGTCGCAGGCGGATATCTGCCTCCTGCAGGAAACTCATCTACTCTCCAAAGATTGCCATAGGTTGCGCTCTGCCAAGTTTCCCACGCAACTCTTTTCCTCGGCGGCAACCAAGACTGCGGGTGTAGCCATTCTTCTGGCCAGCTCCTTTAGGGGTGAGGTATTGTATAAATACGCCGAGCAGAAGGGGAGGCTCCTGGTGTATCGCATGCGGCTGGGAGGTGTCACCTTCACGGTTGGCTCCGTGTACAGCCCGAACGACCACCAGGATCGTTTCCTGGACTCTGTGTTGGTAGACGTTACTGCCTCGCCCGATCGCCATGTTGTCTTGGGGGGAGACCTGAATATGGTCTTCGACTCCACCTTGGATAGGTCTGCCCAGCGCTTCCCGCAGACGGGGGAGCTTTCCCGAGCGGTGCAGGATCGGATTGCAGAGATGGATCTGCATGACCTCTGGCACACTATGCATCCCACCGATAGGGACTACTCATATTTTTCCCACGCACACCGCACTTATTCGCGGTTGGACTACCTTTTGGTGAGCGGGCCGCTTCGCTCGGCCGCCACGGCGGCAGACATCGGAGTCCTGTCCCTGTCCGATCATGCGCCGGTTTCCGGAGTATTTGCTTGGCCGGCAGCCCCCCCCTCCAGAGGGATGTGGCGGCTTCGGGACACGCTTCTCCATAAGAAATCGGTGGTGAAGCGAGTGGGGGAGGTCATTCAGGACTACCTAGCTCACAATAGCAACTCCGACACGTCTCTAGCGACGCAGTGGGCAGCCTTGAAAGCGGTCATCCGAGGGGAATTTATCTCCATTTCCTCGGCGGAGAACAGGGAGCGGCAGTGTAAGAGGGATGAACTGACGGCGCAAGTCAGGGAACTTGAACAGGTTCACCGCCGGATGGGGGCTCCTCGAGTTTGGAGGCAGCTGAAGGCGGCGAGGAAACTCCTCTATGCGCTGGACCTGGACCGGGCGGCGTTGCGCCTGAGGCATGCCTTTTATACCGGCGGAGACAGATGCGGCAAGCTCCTGGCCCACCGGCTCAGGGCTGCGCAGCAACGCAACGTGGTGAAGGAGCTAGTGGGTGCAGATGGGGTCCCGGTTTCCGGTGACGCGAAGGTGGCGGATTCCTTTCGTGGTTTTTACGAGGCACTGTACACCGCAGAGCCCTCCCCACCGGGAGAGGCTGAGGCCTATCTGGAGTCAGTGACCCTCCCAGCCCTAGAACCTGCCCAGGCGGACCACCTGGAGAGGGACATCCATGTGGAGGAAGTTATCTCCGCTATTGTACGGTTGAAGCATGGCAAGGCCCCAGGCCCGGATGGCTATACGGCCTTGTTCTACAAGACCTTCTGCCCCACTGTCGCGCCTATCTTGGCTCGCTTATTCAATTCCTTCTCTGTGCCGGGGGCCATCCCACCGGACCTTCTCTCGGCGACGGTGTCGGTTATTCCGAAACCTGGGAAGGATCGGACCCAGTGCGGCTCGTATCGGCCCATTTCGCTTCTGAATGTGGACCTTAAGCTCTACACGGGGATCTTGGCGGCCAGACTGGGACTGCACTTGCCGGGCCTGGTGGAGGCGGACCAGGCTGGTTTTGAACCCGGCAGGCAGACGGTCGACAACACCAAGAGGGTGACGCACGTGCTGGAAAAGGCCTCACGCGTCCCGGGGGAGCGGATGCTGCTGTCGGTCGACGCGGAGAAGGCCTTTGATAGGGTTCATTGGCCGTACCTTGAGCTGGTTCTCGGGAAACTAGGGATCGGCGAGAAGTTCCGCAATATGGTCTTTAACTGTTATAAGAGGCCGTCAGCATCGGTGCGCGTCAACGGACATAGCTCCAGTAGCTTTGCCATTGAGCGTGGCACGAGACAGGGTTGCCCCCTTTCCCCGCTCTTGTTCGCCCTCTACATGGAGCCGTTTGCCCAGAGGATTCGCGATAACCCAGACGCTATTGGTGTGAAGATGGGTCAGTACACACATACTGTTAGCCTATATGCGGACGATGTCTTGCTGACCCTGGATGACCCCAGGCGGTCGCTCCCTGCCTGCGTCCAAGAACTGAACGCCTTTGCCCGAGTGGCGGGCTTCAAAATGAACATGTCTAAATCGGCTGCCCTTGATGTGTCACTCTCCGTAGACACTAGGCGGGACCTCCAGCGTCTTTTCCCTTTGCAGTGGTCCTCCTCCACAGTGCCATACCTGGGGATTCTGCTTGCACCTTCGTTGCCTGAAATGGTCGCGGCCAACTACTTTTCCCTGGGCAAAAAGATCAAGGAGGAACTCGGCCGATGGAGCAAAGGCCTGCTCTCGTGGCTGGGCCGTATCGCGGCGGTGAAGATGACGGTACTGCCTCAGATCTTGTATCTTTTTCGCGCTCTACCTCTCCAGCCCCCTGTGGGCTGGATACGGCAGGCGCAGGCTGACATCTCCCGCTTCGTGTGGCAGGACCGTAAGCCTCGGATGAAGAGGGTTCTTTCCACGCTAGCCCCGGAGGCGGGGGGTCTCGGTGTTCCGGACCTCCGGAAGTACTTTCAGGCGGCGCAACTCCGATACTTGGTGGAGTGGAGCCGGTGGGAGTCGGACAAGCACTGGCTCTTTCAGGACCAGGCAGTTGCGGGCCATACCCTCCAGGAGGTCCCATTCCTGCGGCGCGCTCATCGCCCGCCTAATCTCTACGCCTCTTTTGTCACCCGGGTTCCGCTACGAGTGTGGGATGCGGTGTGTGAGCTCCGTGAGCTAACCACTTTCCCATCACCGTTTACACCCATTGCTGGCAACCCGGACTTCACTCCGGGCCTGGAACCGGGAGCTTTTTCCCATTGGGTGAGTGCGGGCTGCAGGGCACTCTTTCAGATTTACGGGCCGGAGGGCGTGCTCCCCTTCCAACAACTCCGACAGGACTTTGGCCTGACGGAGGGGGACAGACTGCGTTATATGCAGGTCCGCCATTGGGCTCTCCAGCCCCCGGTACGCGACGTCGCTGCCCGGCCGATCACGCCCTATGAGCGGTGGCTGATAACCCGGACTTCGGATGCCAAGCTTATCACCGACTTATATAAGTTTCTCCAGCCCCCGCTGTTTCATTACCATAACCCGGGGAGGGAGCGCTGGCACAGGGAGTTGGGCAGAACCCTGAGCCACAAGGAGTGGGACAGGGTCGCATATCGGGCGAGGCACTCTGCGTATCACACTGGGCTGACGGAGACCTTTACCAAGGTGTCCACCTACTGGTACTACACCCCGGAGAGGCTCTACGAAATGCATAAGGTTAGCGATAAGGGTTGCTGGCACGGCTGCGGGCAGGAGGGTACTCTATCGCACATTCTCTGGGCGTGCCCGGTACTGTCGGCCTATTGGCAGGAGGTCTTAGATGAGGTGGACAGGCACTTTGAGATCGAACTCCCGCGCTTCCCGGCATATGTCTTGCTAGGCCTCCCCAATGACTTGATGTACCCGCTGAAGTCCCGCAGGGGTAGGCAGATTGCGATTGCGCTTGGCTCGGCGGTTCAAAATATTCTTGTACTCTGGCGCACCCCCACTGCCCCCTCTATCACTGGCTGGTTACACAGGCTCTGGCAGGTACTGGGTATGGAGAAGATGTCGCTCACGGTGGCTGGCAATGTAGACCAGTTTGAAGAGCTCTGGCACCCCTTTTTGGCACTGCTGTCCACGGAATTCCGCGAGCTCACATGTCCACGGTACCTACGACTCCTGCGGCTGACGCCGCCGGCAGCTCCAGCGGAGTGAGGGAGGTGGGATCGGGGGATTGGGGGTTGGGGGGGGGAGCGGGGATACATGCTTCTACCGCAGACTTCCGGACGGGGATGTTGGGGTATTGTTTTCTTCCTTTTTTTTCCCTTTGTATTTTTCCCTTTTAATTTTCCAGGGGCGGGGGGCTTGGAGGGATGGTGTTCTTTTCACTGTGTTGCGGGACGCTACTCAGGCTTAGCTTTGATTGGGGGGTGGGGGACTACCGGAGGGGTATTCGCATTGCCTTATTGCCTTACGACTTATACCTTGTTCCCCTCCGGGGCTGCCGCCCTCCCTGCTTTCCTTCAGAATTGATGCCACGTTTAGCCTTTTGTACTGTATGTAAACTTGACCTCCTATTTCCCTTCCCCATGTCTTTTTGTGCTTTAATAAAATGCTTTAAACTTAAAAGATTGAGCAACTTTAATCCATAGAAATCAATGGATGCATTTATTTTAGCAGAAAGTACCTCAGACGCATCAAGAATCAAGTATGGTGCCAGGCACAGGGGAGGTGAGGTGCCAGAAAATCAAAACAATGCATCGGTTCCTTACTACATTTGGGGTGTTGATGCTTCAGTTCCTTACTGACAGGAGAGGTGATGTGTCAGTACCTTACTGCTAGGCACATGCGCCGGTTCCATACTGGCAGGTGAGGTGATGTGTCAGTATGTTACTGGAAGTGGAGGTGATGGGCCGAATTCCGGGCACTAGGCCTCAGATCCTTACTGTGGTTCAGCGTCAGTGAACAGTCAGCATTGAGGGACGATGTGTCAAAAATCCAGATGCGCTGCTCAATGTGGCAGCGGTGATGAAGGTGCTAGGTCTGAGTCAGAGTGGGTGCCACGGACATCAGTGACACAGTGCTCGGGACTCACGCTGTGGCGATTTTTCTGACACGCTCCGACAGTGAGCTGGGGTCTGCGGTGAAATCCCTAGTTGATGCTTGCAGCTGGAACTATGCCTCAGTGCATTCCGCGGCGATGCATCGATCTTTTGCAGTGATGTGTCGAGAAAACAGGTGCTGGGAGTCGATGCGTGGATTTTCTGTTTAGGATTGCCAAGTTAAACTTCCAAGTGCCCAAGAACTGGATTTGGCACCACTTGGCAAGTCAGGACTGTCAGCTAAAGAACCCAGGCACTGGTAGGTGAAGTGTTTGATGGCCCTGAGACTTCTTAATGGGAGGCAAGCACTCACAAGCCATTGGTGAACCTTGGAAGCAAGATGTAGAAAGTACAGTCCAGTCCATTCACTCCCAGAAAAGAAGCAGCAAGCAGCGGTTCAGCACACCAAAGCAGCAGGCAGAGTGGCAGCCCATACTACAGCATCCAGCTCTTCTTCCTGACAAAATGTCCTCAGTATAGAAGTATTCTGATTTTGAGGTTATACACCTTTCTGCCTTTGAAGTAGGCAAACCTCAAAGGAAAGTCTTTGTAGTGCACACAACTCTGCCTTTACCTGACATGGCTCCAGACACACTAGAGGGGAGTGGGGGAAGCTTTGTATGAGGACAGGCACAGCCTATTCAAGTGTCAATGACAACTCCTCCCATCACTCTAGCTCAGGAAGACCCATCAGTCTGGTGATGGGCCATCACGATATGCAAGGTACAACTCAGCTCCCTTTGTGTCACTGTCTAGGGTGAATGCATGAGAGCCCAACTGTTAGCCAACCCAGACATGTGTTTTACATACACGGACAGACACAGAATGGAAAAGAAAGAAAATGCTCATTTTCAAACACTTTAAAAGCCAACTTCACCAAAAGGTGTTTTTTTCAGAGATCCCCCAACTCCAAATCTCTATCTGCTCCCAATGGTAAATTACATATAAAATATATTTTAAGGCGATCTCCATGTTACTCTATGGGAGAGATAGACCTTGCAGTAGCTGAAAACGAAATAGTAGTATTTCACTATTAGGATATGTAAAACACACCAGTACATGTCCTACCTTTTAAATACACTGGACCCTGTCCATGGGGATGCGTTGGGCATACCTTAGGGGTCTTTTGTATGTACTAAAAGGGAAAGTTGGGTAAGTGGGTGCTCTTGACAGGTCAAAATGGCAGTTTTAAAACTGTGTTCACAGACAATGCAGTGGCAGGCCTTAGCCATGTTTGCAGGGCAACTCATGTGGGTGGCACAATCAGTCCTGCAGGCTCACTGGTATAATTTGATTTACAGGCCCTGGGCACAACAGGTACAATTTACCTGGGGCTTACTAGTGAATCAAATATGCCAATCATGGATAAACTAATGACCAATACAATTTAGACAGTGAGGTAGTGTGGCTCACTGGTTAGAGGCGGCAGACCCGAGAGCAGAGGACGGCCCGGGACCAGGGTTCGATTCCCGGCGCGGCAGGTTTCTGGACCAGGGTCAGCGGACTCGATAATTCTCTCGCCTCGGTGCCCACTCTGATCAGCGATCACACTTGGCAACTCTGGGCATTAGCTTGCCTCATCCTCACTAACGGCCCCACCAGACCGCCGGGGATGCCTGGTCTTACCCTGGAGATACCCATTAAGGGACCATCTCTCAGGGAAGCCAGGAAGGGTTTCGCAGCGGTCGAAGCGCCTTGGGACCCTACGGGTAAGTAGTGCGCTATATAAATGCCTATACATTTACAGACAGAGAGCATATGCACTTTAGCACTAGTTAGCAATCTAAAGTGCCCAGAGTCCTAAATCCATCAAAAACAGGTCGGAAAGAAATAGGATTAGGAAGGCAAAATGTTTTGGGAAAACCCTGCAGAAAGGGCCAGGTCCACCAAGTAGCAATTAGGAATATGAGCAGTGGGAGGACACAAGTGAGGCATCTATACTCCAGGCCAAGGGCAAGCATATGAAGAGGAACAAAGTGTACAGCAGCTGACTACTAGGAAACAAGGAAATAAGTGTTATAATGAAGCTAATTAGGTACTATTAGGGAAAGAGGGCTGCAACCAAAGTTGCTGTACTGATTTCCAAACGGAGGGTTAAGCAGTGCAGAGCCATATTTATTAAAATTGGCCTTCTGCTACTGTCATCTCTGTGGTAGCACACTATAAAGGCTGCTGCAGGAAAATAATACACTTCTGTGGCTACACAAAAAAACTGTTTGTGGTTGTGTAGGTCTACCTAAAATTTGAAATTACTTCCAATTATCAGCAGTCAGGAAATAGAATCCCAAAGTAGAAGAAGGTTCTAGCAAATTTCAGTCTTGGGGAGACATCTTAGAGGGAGTGACAGGAGGACAAAAGATGCTACTCGCTACTATGTCCCAGACTTCGCATCATAGGGGCCAGCTTTAGGGAAGTTAGGAGGTTACATATGCCAAGTGGTTTATTATAGTCCCATTTGTCAATGCAATAGTAGATATAGAGATTTGTGCCTACCACTGACTTATCCTAATGCTTAGTTTCATACGTAGAGAGTCAGAAACCCAAAGTTGATCAGTGAGTGTCCTCAAAGACTGGAATACAACTATACCAGGGTGATGTCTACAATACATATTTCATCCATAGTATGTGGCAAAAAACCAAGGAAAAGTTATGATCTGTAGTTATGAAGTTCGACTTTCCCACACATGTATGACAATTCTATCAGGACCAGAGGATAACCCAGCTTAATGTAGATGTCTAATTTGTAGACCCGAAAAACTAAGAGGAAATAAGACATTGTTTCCTGAATGCTAGCATCTAAAAACAGAAACAAAGCAGTACATCAAGGTAGACAATAATTATGTTAGGTTTATTATACATGTATCCTTTTTCAGGTGTGCAGGCTGTTAGTAGTGCTTCAATGCAGCAGGTAAAGGGTACATTTACGGGGTTACCAAATTCAGATGCACTTTCTTTAAGATGCACCCCGGTTGATAGTCAGTCCCTTTAGAGGCTGCAACAATTGACATTTAAAGCTGCATCTCTGTATACATTAGTACATGTATGCATAGTATTTAGTGAGCCTAATAAATTGCTTTTCCTTTTTTATGAGAAAAACGCTCTAGCCTGACAGCAAGTCCAAATTTGTTTTGTAGGTTTGATGAGTGCTGAGTCTTTATCCTACAATACCTTACCTAAGTAGGCCTTGGACTTCTCTTCCTCACTACCCAGAAAGACACGTGCTTTATAACAAGTACTTGGTTCCCAATTAAGGGCCACCACAGAGGCCAATGGGCAACAAATGAAGAAAGAACTAATTTATTACAATTTGGGCCCAGTGCCCCTGTCTGCCCTGGGACTATTGGACCCAGATTCCAGACATTGGCTGGATGGCTACAACATGTGCATGGAAATTGCAGCTGTGAGGCGAGTTGAAAGGATGCACCTGAACGTGTGAGCATGATTTCACAGCCCTGAGAACTGCTGGATTTTCTGTACCATATTAATGTCCACCTTCACAAAAGAAACCCAATCAGAGTAATTCAAGTAAACTCACTTGAAGAGTTGATTGGACACAAGCACACAATTCTGTGACCTCCAATGCAGTGATGATTTGGTTAAGCAAGGGGCTGAAACTGACAGGGGGTGATGTCTTCTTTCAGGGTATCACGTTTGGCAAGTTTTAAGTTTGATTAATAAAAACAATCATAAGCATGTTCTGCAGGCACATCAGATCTGTTAGCAGCAGCTTGGATCACCTGAGATTGGGTCAAACTCTGGCAGGCAAATACAGCACCTCGCCTTTGTCACAGACCCTGGTGCTTAGAAGCTTCTTTCAGAAATTGGAGTAGGGCCATGGGCAGGAAGACAGGGTGCTGTTCTAGACCCGCCAGTGGGAGCACCACTTTCATCAGAGGCCACCCATGGGTTGCAGGCAATGATGCAATGAGATCAATGGATAGTAGGTGCTATAGAAATGCAGTTAGTATTAGTAGTAATATCTTGAATGACAGTGGCATCATATGATACAGCTATGTCCAGATGCAGACAGCAGTGACACAAGTATATCCATGATGGTCCTTAGCCAGCAAAATGCTTCAGATGCACTCCTTAAGCTTAGCTCGATAAAACCTGCTGCACGTTTTCCTTTATGTGTGTGGTATACACGGATGCCTTCCTTCAATGTGATGCCACACAAAAAACCTCCCAGGAGGACTGGTGTGCAGCATGATATGGTGGTTCATGGAGAGGGATTTGCATCTGGAGGTTGCCACTACCTGATGCCTAGTTAGACGTAATGTATTGAAATGCATTCACTTACATTACCTGACACCCCAAACAGTGAACGACTGTCCAGTGAGCTAACCCAAACATGAATAACATGGGCAATAAAGCCAAAGCCTAAAGGTGGCAGACCCATTTTTTTTTCTATGTTGATGCACTATGGGCTGATACAACTCGTGAAGAACATTCCAACAGGGTATTGACTGAATGGTGTCAACCCAAAGCTATATTTGTAAATCGTATTATTATTATTATTATTATTGTTATTATTATTATTATTATTATTATTATTATTATTATTATTATTATTATTATTATTATTATTATTATTAATATTTGTGATTATGGGAAGCTGGAATACAGGTAATGCCATCTCAAGGCCAGAATTAGAAAGGATTTTGTCTATATCCATGTGGCTCTCAGGGCTTGGTCTGACCAGTTATAGTGATGGTAATCATGGACAGAGGAGCAGTAGAGCAGTGGTATTAATGGCAATTTCTTAAGTAATCACTTCTGTTGGAATGTGGTTTATTAGTAGGGGTAAATAAGTACCTACCATTAGCAATAAGGCCACAATCACAATATAAGGTCCAGTCAAGGTCTCAATAAATTATTCCCTTGCTTGACCCTTGGTAGTTGGCTGTGAGCAGGTAGGCATAACTTAGGAGACAGGTGTGTAAAGCATTTACAAACACCAGTACAATAAATCAGTAAGACATAACACACACTAAAAATCAACACCATTTTATAAAAAATAGAAAGAATTTGTATGATTAGAGTGACACCAAAATGACAAAAATTGAAGGTAGGGTACCGGAGATATACATTTTTAAAGATTAAATACTGTCTCGTGCCTAAAAGAAAAAAGTTCCAACTTGGGACAGCTAGTTGTGCTAGACTGGGAGAAAGTCAAAGTTTCAGGCCGATCAAAAGGAGGATTGATTGGATGCAATGAGTCTCAGGCTCTGGTCAAGTTTTTACCTTACTACTTACTTTTTTGGAGCTTTTTCTCTCGACGTCGAGTGAGGCTCCTCTTTCAAGCCGACATTGATGGCTTAGTTCAGCACAAGGCCTCTGTGAAATCCTGGAAGTCTTGAGGTCCGGAGCTTCCAGTGGGATGAACATGAAAGCTAGATCTGGTCGTGGTTCGACGTCGATGGCTTGACTCTTAATGACAGGTTTGTCACCTTATGGAGCTTTTTTCCCCAAATTCTCCAAACTTCTAGAACTTCTTCCAGAAGGTCATCTTGAGGTTCCAAAGAGTCCACAACACCAACCCAATGTTTGAGAAGCTCTGAGTTACTCCTTGCGATATTGGGACAACCTTTCACACAATGCACCTGGCCAAATCCTTAAAAGTCCACTGGAACTCATCTAGCTGGGTTCTTCTTGGTAGAGATGATGCAGATGGAGCTATTTTAACCTGTTGTTTTCAGGGGAGTCTATTCCTTTAACTTAACAAGCAAGGCAAAGTCATTTTTGGGCCGAAGACCAAAGGGTGCAGCAGAGGCAGTCCGTATAAGTGCATTCCTCTCTTGTGCAGTCCTTCTTCTGGTAGTTTCAAGGCAGGGATCTAAGTTTCTGGACAGCTCTCCCATATTAATCCAGTGTTCTTGGGTGAAAAGCTGGGGGGATCCTCTAACCAATGGGGTGCAGGGTGCCACACTCAGGTATGACAACTGTAGCATATTCTTGTCCCAAAAAGCAGTACTTCAAAATTTGAAATAGAGAAACTCTCTCCTGGAAGTAAGAATCTGGCTAAGCAAACCTGCTGGTGTGGCTTCTTTTTCCTAACACTTTCCTTACATCCCCTCTGCTAATTCAACTACTGGGGCTCCAGTCCAGCTGGGGTGCAGGCAAGGCTGGACTGGCTGTAGTGGTCACGGGCGTTTCCACTGTGGGCCGCTGGGGTGGGGACCGGTTTTGGGTATCTGGGGGGCGTTTTTGTTACTGGGGGCCGACAATATTACCCCCTGTAACAAAATGGGCCGAAACCAACCCTAGCAACCAGCTTGACCGCACCCTCTCTAACCCCCGGAGGCCAGAAGAGCAGTTTGCTAGGGACAGTTTTGGTTCTCAGTCCGGCCCTGGGTGCAGGATGTGGGGGTGAGACTGTGGCCTGTCTTAACAGTCTTTTCCTCTTTGAAGACCAGTTTCGCTACCCAGCCCCTTTCCTGCCTTTTGATCTGCTGCAGCGATCTCCTCCCACCAGGGGTCTATGCAGGACACTTCATACCTCATTAGAGCAGTTTGGCTCAGCCTGCTAAAGGTTGGGAAATCAGGAGAGACTGCTGGAGGGCTGGATTTTGGTTAATCAGAAAATAAAGTTCGATAATTTCTTTTATGTGATAGTTATAATAAATCTAAGCTTGGCAAGTTGTTGGATTTATTATAACCATCATTTTATTACTTTGAAGTATTTTTTTAGCTTGCTCCGGCCAATGGTTATACTTTATTAACGTATTGCCGTGTTAGCCTATGAAGGCAATGGAGGAAACAAAATTGGCAGTTTTTCCCTCTCCAGGGCATATAAAACAATTTTATAATGTCCCTTCTTATGGTTACAAGTCACGCTACCACTGGGTGCCTAGGGGAGACCTTAGGGTGATATCTATATAACAATACGGTATTTAAGACTTTGGAAGTACCTTTACTTTCAAAGTTGATTTTCCATCTAATTAAATTTTAATAGCAGCCTGCCAAGCAGGGCTGCCTTTAAAATGAGAGAGGGAAACACTACAGTGCACACTCAAGTGCATTACATCTGCAAGGCCTATAAATCTGCATGCCGTACCATACACTAGGGACTGGTTGTAAGTACCAAATGTAATTATACTTAAGTACCATGCACTTTTATCAAGCACAGGTTATGTGCCTGGTGAGTAGAGGGCACAATCAGAGTCAGAAAAACATCATCTAGTAGTCAAAATGGGGGCAAAAAGTGGGGGGACACTGCAAAAAGCCATTATTTCTCACAATGTCTAACTATTCAGTCTGTTCAATGATTCTGCCAGTAGTTAAAGCTGCTGTAAAATCACTCAGTACTTCCCTGCTTCATTTCCAACTTTTACAATGGCAGATGATTCACCTATTCTGAGGCCTTTGTTTAGCCCACCACTACCGCTTCTGGTGCAAAACTTGTAAGGAACACCTGGGCAAGCTTCAGTAGAAACTTGGATGTGGTGTCCCACCCCAAAACCATCTGCACCAGCAATAGTTCTGCACTAATGAATCAAAATGATAACATTTTGACATGATGATGGAGGGGGTCATTTAAAGAAGAGTGGGTGTGCTGCCATCCCACCAGATAAGCAGAAGCTGAAGTCTCCCCTTTAGAGATCTCACTATTTAGAAACACCTGCCTGACTGAATATCTAAAGCTTTCAGTGAAGCTGACAGGCCAGCAGTTGCCATGAAGATGGAGAACTTAACAACATGACCACCATGTTGATGTTTTATGCTCTGCAATATGTTTGCTTTTTAATAACAATCTCCCAAAGTGGGAGTTTGCGTCAGGAAGCACTAATCTTGTACTTGGAATCCAGCTGGAACGATGCAGTATTCTACCTTTCACCGCATCCACCCCCAACCGCACATGGTGGAAATTTGCTGGCAGTGAAAATGGGGAAGGGAAATTTGATGAAAGAGAAAACAGATATTGAATTTTAGCCTTTGACTCGGGTTACTCTGCTAGGCACTGAGGTCTGAAAATCCTCACATATATTGAAAGGCTGATGCGCAGCTTTAGTATTCTGTCTCTTTAAACATGGGATCTAACCTAACAGTAGAGATCATATACCTTCATTGTGTCTCTTTGTAACCTACTCTTTGAGTTCTTCAAATGAAGCTGAGATTTCTGGTACTGAAGCATAACAACATTTAATATGACTTGAATGTTATACTACCACCCCTCCTCTTTCGCTTCTTCTGCTGCTTAAATGCACACTCTAAGGAGATGACAGAGTTTGTTCTCAAATGATATAGTGTGCATCTGTAAGGCAATTAACAATCACTTATATTCTGTGGTTCCAAGTATCAATCACATCCTTATGCATTATTCAATCAACACTCACGCTACCTTGCATATAACCATATATTCTCATCATGAGTAATGACATTTTTTTTTCACAACAAGTTTTATTGAGTGATTAAGCAAAACAAGATACGTGGCTCCCCACAGCCAGGAGATCGCCACCAAGCATCATGACACATTTTTCATCACTAGTGCAAAGTCCAATCAAGAAAAGGAGAAAAGACAAACTCCCCCCCCTCCACCACCCACCAACCCCCACCACCCAACTACCCTTCTATCCACCCCTTATCCCTCCCTAACCACATGCACGTGAGTATAGAAAACATTCAGTACTTGGTCGTAGTGTGTTAGGTTTGACACAGTTCCCAGGCCTGTACGACATCCTCTACCTATATTTCCTCTTCTTGTTCTATTGGGGGATCCAGTGTCAGCCCCCTATAGTCCGCCCACCGCTTCCAGATCTTAAAATGCTTACGGGGGCATCCGCTTGCTTCAAATATCGGGCGTTCTAGTCCCATAAAGTAGTCTAGTCCAGCCTTCCAGGCACACAGGGGGGGGGGCTAGCTCTCCCTCCATGCTCGGGCTAGGTCTCTTTTGGCAACAACAAGCCCCAGCAACAATAGATGGCGTTTATATATATTCCCACCGACACCCTCCAATACATGGAGCAACCCTAACCGATGGGTGAGGGGAAGATCCCATCCCAATACCTCTGACAGGCAACTCCATATAGCCCTCCAGAAACCGATCAGCCCAGCACACGACCAGACAGTATGCAGCAGCGTACCCGTTGCAGCCCCACAGCGCAGACACTCCGGTGACCCAATCAGTCCCGCCTTCCACAGCCGCTCTCGGGTGTAGTAGGCCCTGTGTAGATACTTGAATTAGATTAGCCTAAGTCGCATTGCAATGGCAGCCGCTCGCGGGGACTCCAGGGATTCCCTCCAATCATCCTCATCCAGGGGACCAACATCTACCTCCCAGGCCTCCTTGAGGGGAAGTAGGGTGGAGGAGCAATGAGTGACCAGCGTTTGATAGATTCGGGACACCTTCTTATCTCCAAGGTCTCCCATGAAGACCTTCGCTTCAACTGGGCTAAATTCCGGGAGCGACTCCATGTTAGCGATGCTAGGTGCTAGTGCATGGCGAAACTGTAGGTACCAAAAGAATTGGGTCTGGGGCATGTAGAACTCAGTACTGAGCTCCTGGAATGATTTATGGGTGACCCCGGTCAGCACATGACCCAACGACGAGATCCCAATGGTGTCCCAGCCATCGAACCCCGCCAGTGAGGCCAGCGCGGGGAGCAGCCCGTTGTTCCACAACGGAGTCTCCGCCGTTAATTTACCCCACCATCCCATACGACGCAGCGCCTGTCGCCACACAACAAAGACAACTCGCATGGCACATGGCAATGTCCGCCGCAGCCCAGCCGAATACAGGATCGTGTGTAGTGTGTTGTCCCCCATCAGCAAGCGCTCCAGGGCATATGCTGGGTCCCCTCTGTCTCCATACCACCATTCATTAAGTACCAGCAACTGGGAGGCCTGATAATAGGACAATAGGTCCAAAGTGGCCAGACCACCACAATACGTGGACATGAAGCATGTCTGCAGCGCCACCCTGGCGGCACCCCCAGCCCACAGGAAACGACCTAAAACAGAGTTGACCTGCTGAAACCACTGGGGGTTAATTAGGTGGGGGTAGCTTTGCAGCTGGTATAAAAGGCGCAGGAGCGCAACCATTTTAAAGATCGCGGACCTACCGAAAATAGTTAGGGGCATCCGAGACCACGTTTTCACGTCCATCTGAACCCTCTCCCGCACTGGTACTATGTCACAATTTCAGGCAATATCTACGGATTCCGAGAGGAACACTCCCAAATACTTCAAACCCCCGGCTGCTACCTGCAACCCTGATGCCCAGGGGTCCGCCACAATCCCGCCCCCCAACACCCACAGGGTGGATTTAAGTGGGTTTAGACAGAGGCCCGATACCACCCCGAAAATACGCATGATTTCCAAGACTCGGGGCCCGATCTATGTAAATCAGTAAGGAAGAAGAGGACGTCATCTGCATACAATGCAATTCTATCCGTGAGGTTCCCACTCCACACAAAGCCCCGCATCTGTGCGTCGATGCGCACCCAAGAGGCCAGAGGCTCCATAGCTAGTGCAAATAAGTATGGGGAGAGCGGGCACCCCTGCCTGGTCCCCCAACCAATCGGAAACTTTTCTGAGACCACCCCGGAGACACGCACCGAAGCTGTGATATAGGTATACAAGTCAAAGTCAAAAGTCAAAACGTTTATTTGTATAGGTACTCTACAGAGGACCACAAATTTACATTTTACAAAAATTTTAAAAATAGTTACACATTTTAATCAGTACAATGGTAAAAAAGATTTAAGAAATTTATAAAAGTTATAGCAGACAAATTCATTTGGAGGCTGTTTGCATAAATCTATTAGTTCATTCACTCGGGTGATTCTACAGAATCGGTAAATCGGGGCGAGAAATCTTGTCCGTGCAATAATTACCTTCAAGTTGGGACACACATACAACAGGTGCTCTAGGGTTTGGTCTCCCCCTTCACACAGGGGGCAAATCGAAGATCCCTCTGGCTGCCATTTTACTGTGTAAGTTAGTATGGGTAAGGTGCCCAGTCTTAACAAGGTGATTGTCCTCCTTGCACCATGAGTCAATGAAAACCCAATATATGGTTGTTTTTGTTTATATTCCAAGGAATCTACGAAAGATTTGTATGTTGACAATTTTTTACAGTGTTGGTGATCTAATTCGTAGCTTAACTTCGGAGTGAAGCATTTTAGGAAAAGTTTCATTTGGGCGTTTGTCCAGCCTTTTAGCATTTCCGGGGTGATCTCTGCCATTTGAAAGATATTCGTCATATTTTTTAAAAACGTCTGATTTTTAAATGCACCCTCGAAAATTTCTTGTCTCAGCAGATGTCTTAATGTGCCCTCCTTTGCATGGAGAAGATTGTAGCTCCACCTGATTACATTTGCTACCGCCGTGGCATAGGAGCTCGTGATCGAAAATTCTATGCGTAACGCTTGAACTGGTGTAGAATCTGAGACTTTCATTATCCTTTTTAAAATTTTCCCCTCCTTACGATCCATATAGGTCCATTGTGTCATTGGAATGTACTCTGTTGCGTATGACAAAACGGGAGGAATTTTTACTTTATATATTTTTATTAAAGAGGAGAAATGCCGATTCCCAGTTGTCTGATATAGCCTTAAGAGGGCCTCAGTATGCACCTCTGACTTCCTCATTAGATTTTCTATATGTCTTCCATTCGTGATATTTTTTGAAAGGATCCTGCCTAAATATGGATATTCGCTTACTGTTTCTATTTTCTCTCCACCTAAACTCCATCCATATTTAACAGTAGATTTCTTCCTTGAAAAAACCACAATTTTTGTTTTTTTTAAATTGGGGATTAAAAAGTTCGATTTTGAATAATCATGAAGAATGTCCAGGGATTGTTGCAGACCATAAGGTGTAAGATCAAGCATCACGATGTCATCGGCGTAGAGTAGCACTTGTATGTTTTGTTTAGCAATTTTTGGGGACAGATTTGAGCCTTGTTGTAATTGCTTAGGTAAGTCGCTGAGATATAGGGAAAATAGTAGTGGTGCCAAGAGACACCCTTGCTTTAGGCCGTTGGATGTTTTTATCCTTTCTGTTAATCCCTTTTCGCCTCCCATTTGGACCTGACACCAGGTATCGGTGTGAAGGTTCACTATAGTTTGGAGTAGTAAGTCTGGAATGCCAAGTTCCTTGAGTTTATACCATAGAGTAGGGCGATCTACTCGATCAAACGCCGTCGAATAATCTACGAACACTGCGTATACCACCTGAGATTTGCCAGTTACGTATTTGTCTATTATTGTTTGTATTATGGCAATGTTATCCGTAACTGAATGTTTTGGCCTAAAGCCAGCTTGAAACATTGGAATTTTGTTCCCCACTGATACATTCTACTCCGCGTGGCCAGCCATGCTTGTCTAGCCTCATCTAGTAACACAGATGCATAGGACTGTTGTGCCTGCAGGAGCAACCTCACCGCAATCTCATCTCCCCCTCCTTGGCACTGCAGTTCCAAGGTTTCCACCAGCGTGGCCGCCTCAGCGATTGTCTCCCGGCGTCGTCGACGGGCCACCGCACACCACGCAATGTCTATACCCCGTATGGTGGGCTTCATCGCCTCCCAGACTACGACTGCGTCTATATCGTCCACTAGGTTTTCCTGCCAGTACTGGGCAATCGCCCCCGTAGATGCTGGATATAGCCGGGCTGCTGAAGGTGCCACAAGGACATCCTCCATCGGAACGGTTGTCGTTTCCTAAGCAGCTCGACCCTGACTACCACCGGGGAGTGGTCAGACAGCCCTCTCGGCAAGATACCGGCCTCCCGCACTCTGTTCAGGAACACACTGGGCACAAACACATAATCCAGTCTCGAGAAGGAGCCATACACCGCAGAAACATACGTGTACCCGCGTACTTTGGGATGCATATGTCACCCAGCCCATCTCCTCCACCATTGCATTCAACCGGGTAGGGGGAGCAGCCGTTGGTGTCCCCTGCAGTCTTTGACAGTCCATACATACATCCATCACCTCATTCCAGTCGCCCCCCTACTACAGCCAGGGACTCTGGGATGTCCTCCCATACTGCAAACAGCTTCTCAGACAAGGCCCACTGCAGAGGAGGAGGGGCGTAGACACTCCCAAAAACCACTGGCTCAGTGCCCACCATCCCTTTAACAAAAATGTAGCGGCCCTGTGGATCTGCCCACTGCTTCTCGTGGACGTAGGCCAACCTGCGATGAATCAAGATAGCAACGCCTCTGGACCCCCTAGAGAACCCGGCATGATAAACTTGTTGGTAGCCAAACCTCTGTATACTGAGCACCTTCGATCCCATCATGTGTGTCTCTTGTAGCAATAGCACATCCGCAGCCTCCCTCTTCCCCCATGGCAAAATCGCCCCCGTTTAATCTTGTCAAGCATCCCCCTCTGGACCCCCTAGAGAACCCGGCATGATAAACTTGCTGGTAGCCAAACCTCTGTATACTGAGCACCTTCGATCCCATCATGTGTGTCTCTTGTAGCAATAGCACATCCGCAGCCTCCCTCTTCCCCCATGGCAAAATCGCCCCCGTTTAATCTTGTCAAGCATCCCCCTGACATTCCAGGTTACCACCCGCATGGACTCACTGGGGAGCGCTGGAGACACTTCAGCCATAATCGAACGGGACTAACCAAGTAGGCCCTCTGCGCCACACCCACACACTCAGTACCGTCATCAGTAAATCAGAAAAAATCACGTGCAGCCTCCCCCACCTACCCCAGGTCCCCCCACAACAACATCAACCCCCCCCACCTACCATAACCCAATCCAGCCCCAACCCTTCCCCTCCTTCCCCCCCTCTTCACCCCACGCCCCCCACCCCTATACCTCATAGAACTCTGAAGTACCTGTCGCGGCATGGGCAACCTCGGGCCCAAAACAGAGGACCCAAGGCCAACCATACGAATGGATCCCAACACCCCCCGAAAACAGTAGAAACACCCCCCCCCAGGTCAACTCCCACTCTAGTAGGAGGTTGGTGGCCCCTATTTAGTAACCTCCCGAACCCCACCCCGCAATACCACACATGCACAAGGCACCATTTAGAACTGGCAACATAGGCAGTATTAATGCATCCAAGTGATGGGACCTGGACGTGCAACCCCCCTCAGCCGGAGCCCGTGGCATCAACAGACAAGCGCAGTTCTCCCCAGGCCCGCAATGGTCCTTTACAGAGTGATCAGAATCCATAGTTCCACTATCTTGTGTCCCACTGGCGGAAGCGGATCTCTTCCACGATCTGGACATCCGGTTCCGTCCGCCCCGGGCAGGCTGGTCCCTTCGGTCCTGCGACGATCCTCTCGAACTGCCCGGGTCCAGTCCGGGTTGGGCATGCGGCCTGATCCTCACTATTTCGTCAGTCCACTTAAAGACGTCCTCAGGTGTATCGAAGAAGTGTGTCCGCGACTGGAAGACCACCCGCAGGCGGGCTCGATACAGCAGGGAATACTGGATTTTCAGACCCCACAGTTTCGCCTTGGCGGCTATAAAGGAGTGTCGCTGTTGCTGCACTAGCCTGGTGTAGTCAGGAAAGATCATGATCTTCTGATTCCCGAATGAAATGGAGTCCCTGGTTCTTGCTTCCCGCAAGATAGCGTCCCTATCATAGTCATTCAAAAGTCTAGCAATCACTGGTCTGGGCCGCACGCCCTCCGGTGGCCTCTGTGTCAGGGGCCGATGAGCACGCTCAATTACAAAGCAATTGGAGAGAACCCCCGGGGGTAGCCAGCTCTCCAACCACTGGGATAGAAACTGTTCCATGTTTCCCTTCTCACACCTCTCCGGAAAACCAACGAAGAGAAGGTTGTTTCTGCGTGCACGCCCTTTAGCATCCTCCACACGGAGCGCAAGGATCTTCTGAATGTTTTCCATCGCCGCCATTTTCTGCTTCAGGGTCCCGACGTCGTCATCCACCACCGAAATCCTGGATTCCGCCTCCGTAATTCGTGCCACTGCATTCCGTAGGTCCTGACGCAGCAGGGTCACATCTGCACCCATTGCCCCAATCTTGGCGTCCAGCATGTCCCTGGACTGGGTGATCGCTGCCATGAGCGCCGCATTGTCTGGCCCCGCTCCATGACCTCCTCCCGATGCTCCGGGCCCCCCACTGGGCCCCGTGAATTTATCGATGGGCCCTTGTTTGGATGGACCGCCACCTCCCCTGGTCATGGCTGCAGTCAACCCTGGTGCTGCTATATTATGAGCGTTTTCACTAGCGTAAATTCCTCTCACCTCCAATAACGTCCAATGTAGGCCAACCCAGCGTCTCTTCTGCTCCTAGATGTAGACGTCCCTCACACCGCTACCACCGGTACCGGATTGGCTCCCTGCTCGAAGCTAGGACAGGTGCCGCAAGACAGACTCAATCAGGCCCCCGGTCTGCACCCACCTCACCGGCCGCCTCGTGGTCCCGTGGTCTCGCGGCCAACCTGCCTCCGGCCGCTATGCACAAAGTCGCCGGGCGCTGCGGGCCTCACTCACTCCAGTAGCCGTCCTCCCATGCCCAGCAGCTGATAGCACCAAAACTGGGGCCCCAGGGGAGTCACTCACTGTTCGTAGACTGCTTCAGGGCTGCGCCAGGCACGGGCACGATCCTCGCTGGTCCGTCCGACTGCCCACCAGTCCGCCGCCAGAGGAAGTACTGTAGCGTCGTGCTCAGTCTTCTGAATAAGGCCACATACAAGGGGTCTCAGCTCTCCAGGCCCCGCCGCTGGTCAGTCGCAGCCAGAGTCAGACGCCAGCCCCAGCGGGCAAGAACCACCAAACTCGAGGCCCCGGCTGCCCGGAGTCGATGTAGGCCGCTGCTCCCTTCAGGCGTCCTCGGTGCACTGGTCACCACCTCTGCAACCGGCGAGACAACCGGGGGCTCGTCTGCCACTCCACCGACCCTAGGAGGCTCCAGGCCCAGGTAGCTTTGCCATGCGGCTGGCCCACGTACAAGCCCCTCTGCCACGAGGCGCCAAAATCGAGGCCCCGGCTTCGCTGCTCAGGACCAGGCCGCAGGCCGCCGCCGGCGACTCCGCCGCACCGGACGGTCTAGGAGCGCCGCTTCTCGCACCAGAGGACTCTCGGCACCTTCCGTCACCCTTGCCCCGCAATTGGTCTGCAGTGCGGGTCCGGGGGCCAGGATAAAAGGTCGGATATGTATCGGGCCGGCGGGAGCTCTAGGAAGCTGCGACCGCCATCGTCGCCTGCTAAGCCACGCCCCCCAGTAATGACATTTTTTAGTGATCTAATTCTTCCTGTTCCTTCACAAAACGGAACCCAAGAGTTCAACTTAGAAAAATCTCGCAAAAGTTTGAACTAATGAAATATTCAAAAAAGTTCAAAGTTTGTTTTTCTACTTATCCTTCAGCAGTCTCTAGACAATAATTCTTCAGTCCAAAATACCTGAATCCAGTCTCATGATCTTTGCTGCAGCAATAATGTAGCACGATTGCCCTTGGAATACGGTGTCTCACAAGGTGCTTCTCGACCGACTAAAGGACGTAGGTTTGGAAGGAGTGGCTTTGTCATGGATGGAAAGCTTTCTATCTGGCAGCTCCCAAGAAGTTAGGCTGGGCTCCCACAAATCCATCTATGGGGAGCTTAATAAGGGAGTACCACAGGGCTCCTGTTTAAGCCCAACACTATTTAACGTGTACGTAGCTCCCTTAGCCAACTTAGCAAGATCATTTGGGTTTACCCCGGTGTCATACGCTGACGACACCCAACTCCTTTTTCCCTTTAAAAATCTGACACCTGCAATAAAAAGATCTTTTGCAGATGGTATGAGAGCAATATCTGCATGAATGTCATCAAACTGTCTCCAATGTAACGTAGGGAAAACAGAGGTCATGTTGTTTGGACAAGCAGCAACACATTGGTCACCTGAATGGTGGCCTTTAGAATTAGGCCCTGTCCCCAACCCTAAAAGCATGGTCAAAAATCTTGGAGTGTTACTAGACCAGACACTCATTTTTAAAGACCACGTAAATCAGGTGGCTAGAACCTGCTTTCGGGCAATCGGGATGCTAAGGAGAGTGTTCCCCTATCTGCCAGACTGTCACAGGAAAACACTTGTGCAGGCATTAGTCATCAGCAGAGTAGATTACTGCAACGGCCTTCTACTAGGAGCAAATGAAGGGCAGTTTAAAAAGCTACAAGTCATTCAAAATACGGCTGCAAGGACAGTCCTTAATGTTCCTCCCAGGACTCCCTCTCTTCCGCTGCTGAATAGGCTCCACTGGTTACCAGTGAAGAAGCGAGTGCAGTTTAAGACCCTGTGCACTATTCATAAAAGCGTGATAGGTGAAGGCCCAAAATATCTGGCCAAAATCTTTCAGCCATATGCCCCTGGGCAAACCCTGCGCTCTGGTAACCTGCAGTTTCTGCAGGTGCCTAGAATAGAAAAGTCCAGACAAGGAGGTCGAGCACTGGCCCATATGGGACCAAAGCTCTGGAATTCTTTACCCCTCGAGATGAGATCACTCACCAGCCATCTGACTTTTCGAAAGATCTTAAAAACGCACCTATTTTCCAGCAACTGATCTCTCCTTGATAACTGTATCATCTTATTTGACCACGGACCATCTGGAGCTATGTTCTTACTGGCAAAGCGCGGAGATACCCCTCCGGGGGTCTATTCAGGCGCTATAGAAGAATATAAAAAATAAAATAAACAAGAGGACTGTTATACCAAATGATTGAAGATGCCCACCACCATCTCTAAATAACTTGACAGTTGAGGGACTCATCTGAAATGTAGTTCCTCTGTCATGCACCATCATGTAGTGCACTCAAAAAATGCCACACCCTTCCTTTTACTACCATCACTCTGCATCTCTCTCTTCCGAAGTTCATGGACTTCTCTCTCGTGTCAAGCCCTCTCTTTAGTGCTCCCTACTCTGCACCTCTCACCCCTCCACTAGTTCATTAACTCTCCCTGAGCCTATCACCTATTGTTCCAGTGTTCCTCGTTCCCTTGCATTTCTTCTATGCCTCTCCCCCCTACTCTCTCTGCAGTTCTCAATTGTCCCTCTCCCTCCAGCACTCCGTGTTGTTCTAACCCTCCCCCACCCACGCCCTGCCATGGCCCTATTCAAAAGGTCCTGTCCTTCCTGTTTCACCAGCTCACATCTGTTCACAGGCCCTGCCCTCCTGATACTTCCCATCATTAACCCCGGGTGTAGTGGGCGTAGTGGGGCTCCGTGGAGATACGCGGAATGGGCAAGAAGCTACGCCCACTCCCGCACTCCACGTATCCCCAACAACGCACCTCCCTCCCGCTCTCCAATACATACATTATTTAAGAAAAATACCCTAAATAAACAAGTTTAAAGCAGTTACCGTGTCCAGGGCTCGTCCGGGGCTCCCTATTGGAATAGCGTCCCGTCAAAGATACTAATGCGCATGCGCTGGCGGCCGCGCATGCGCATTGGTGTCTATGACGGGACGCTATTCCAATAGGGAGCCCCGGACGAGCCCCGGACACTGTAACTGCTTTAAACTTGTTTATTTAGGGTATTTTTCTTAAATAATGTATGTAGAGGAGGGCGGGAGGGAGGCGGGTGGCGGCCGACTCGGCTACGCACACGGAGTGGGCGTAGTGTTGCCCGGCTACGCTGTCTACGCAAAATGCGTAGGAGGCAACACTACGCCTACTCCGCGGGCGTAGCCGATTCGGACGCCCAGGGCTACCTATCATACCACCTTGTCCCTCAAGGATTCCCACACCGCAGCTTTCATCTCTGCTCTTGGTGTCTTTCATCTCCACTGACCTTATAGTACTCAATATTCCCCTTTTTTAACCCATGCCTCCCCATCACCTTTCATCACTTCCTGATATCAGTGGTCCTCACCATTCGCCTTAATTCAACACTTACCCCTCCCCCGCTTCTCTAATATACACTCCTTTCTGCAGAGCTCACTGCTTCTCTCAGCTGTGCCCTCGGTGGCATGGGGAATCCCCACTCCAGCAGCTTAAGCAGAGGCAGCACTGAGCACATGGAATGGCGAACTGGTCCCCACTTAAAAGTGAATACAATGTTTGTGGGCCTCTTCTGCCTGCAAGTCTAAATACCAGTGTTAGGGAATATCAGGAAAGAGGGAGGATGTGTGAAAGGACGGATGCACACATGCAATGACAGATGGATGGATGGAAACAGTATGGCTGAATGGGGCAAGAGGTTAGTGTATGGAAAGGTGAAGGGGGTGGATGGATGAGTAGAAGGGAGGGGGAATGGATTGACCCTCCAAAGGAAGATGAAAAGCTGAAAGGAACTCTTTTAAGCAGGGTTGGATTTGCATGCTTTGAGAGCTCGGTGTAATTAGAGGTAAGTAACAAGTGAGGGGTCTTTTAATTTTCTGGCTACTCACTTGTGTCCCTTCTTTCAGCACCCCTGCCCTCCATTCACCAGGTCCTGCTCACCATTTCTTTCTTGCCTGCTATCCCCCACTAGCTTCTCTTCTCCCCGCTTCTGTCTGTGCCTTCCCTCCCTTCAGTGGTTCCTGCTCACACCCTGCTTCTTTCATGTTGCATTGCCCTCCCGTGCTTCCCTAATACACCAGATGTGTCCCTGGTTCTTGCGTAGTCTGCTCTCTTCCACTCACCCCTCTTTAGCAGTTCCGGATTTCTCTTCTTTCTCCTCAGCTCTCTCACCCCCTTTCTCGTCTGCCACCGCCTCGAGCCCCACTGCCTCTCCCACATGCACCTGCAAACCATTGTCCACTTGCTGCTGCCCTAGTCTGCTCATGTAGACCCCACCCCTCCTGCCTCCTGGTACCTTACAAGGGTGCCAAGGCCCCTTTGTGAGCAAGGAAAACAGCCACAGTGTAGTAAAAAAAGGAGCTATATTTGGACCCTTCCGTGTCTCTGAGCCATTGCACAATTAACAGCTAGGCGTCTGCTTCCCATTTTAGCACCCCTTCTAGCTCCCTCTGTCACTGCGAAGCTGTGATTTCTCTGACGAGCTCTGTGGCTGGAAGGGCTGGGGCGGTATACCTGTCACCTCGTGGACTGCCGGGGCAGAGAAAGGCAAGGCGGGTTTGGCGGGTCACAGGAACTGCAGGTCATGGGGGAGCCATGTTCCTTGTGGGCACAGCAGAATAGCTGATGCAGGCGCTTCTGCTGGAGGTGGAGGGGGGCAAGGGCTGCGAGTGTGTGAAAGTGAGAGAAGAGTGAGCAGCAGATTCTGCATGAACATTGGGAGGAAGTTGCGACTAGCAGGGAGCAGAGTGAGAAGGTGTGTATACACTCGTACCGCCGGCCCGCTCCACACACCACTATGCTAGGGTGTGCTGCGCATCATGTGCAAGCAGGTGCGCTTGCACTCACTGCCTTCAAATTAAAAAATAATTCCCCCCTTCTGCCTCCCTAGCCCTTTGCCGCCCTAGGCGGCCACCTAGTCTTGCCCAATGGCAGAAACGGCCCACAAGTTTGGTGGGGAAGATATTTAAGCCCATTGTCCAAAACACTTGGGGGCATATTATCAAGGGAGTTTATCACCGCTTTTTTGGCTTTAAAAGCCAAGAAAGCGGAGATAAAAGTATCTCCCTATTACCTAGCTGTCGCTTACACCAGTTAGTGACAGCTAGTAGGAGATAGCGACCATCTTGGGCCCCGCTTTGCATGTCAGTGATATTTACCACTAATGACATGCAAAGTGGGCGTGCCAAGATGTTAGCGACTGAAAACAGTCGCTAGCATCGCTATCTCCTATTACCAACTTTTGGAGATATTCGCGCTAAGCGCGAATATCTCCAAAAGCTAACACCTGCCCTGAGCAGTTTATAGCCATGTTATCCAATGGGAGGTGGATAACATGGCTAAGAGCATTAGCTCGGTAATGCATGAATATCGCTGACTTTTCAGTGATATATTCATGCTTTGCGGCGATTTTTATCGCATTTGCGTTAAACCTTGGTAATACCAAGGTTTATTTGCGGTAATAATCGCCGCAGCTCAGCTGTAAATATTTGTCTCTAACCAAGCAATAGCGATAATTATCGCTATTGCTTGGTAATATGCCCCTTGGTTCTTCAATTTCTATGCCACGGTCCATCTGTTGCCTCCATACTCTTGCTGCTCCCCTGCATCCAGTAGAGGTCGCTAGAGCTTCAGCACGCAGAAACGCCAGAGAGCCTGAGACTCCATTACAAACTGGGACACAGGCCGCCGGCTCTCTGCTCGAGAACTACAACGAGCCGCAACACGAGCCGCAACATGAGCTACCCGAGCTACCCGAGCCGAGCTGAGACCATCAGCGGGGCTACTGCAAGCCCTGGGAGCCTTGCGACGAGGAGAACGTTTACAGCCTTTTACAGCCTTCGTCCCGCCGGCCACCCCTCCCTGCGGCATCTCGATCCCCCGCATCGCAGGTGAGGAGAGCTCGGTCTTTGACGGTATGGTGGCGACGGCGGGGAGGGCGTAGTAAATAAATCAAACAATCGAACAAATGAACAACTGACCCGTTCTCACCCGTCTCCCGGCTGCACTCTGCCGCACTTGACTGCTTGCCAGAGGCAGTAGCAGAGGTGTCCCGCGGCTCAGGAGGGTCTGGGGAGCCCGGGGGGGGCCGGCACCACTGCCCACTGCCTACTGCCTATAGCCTACTGCTGGGAAAAAGGCCCAGGGCGCTGCAGCGGAACGCAGCGGATAGCTTGAGCCCGGCCTAAGCGAGGGGAGCTGTAGCGGCAGAAGGCTACAGTACAAAAGAATTAAAAGAATTAGAGGACAAAAGCAAGGAGAAAAGTGAAGTTACCAGTCACTTCCAGCAGTGGTCCTGAGCTGGTACCTGGCACCGAGGCAACAAAAAACAACCTGTTGTGGAGGCACGGGGGCATAGAGGCGATTTGACGGCAGGAGCTCATCGCCAACTTCACTTCTACTAAAATAAGATACACCTTTACAGCGATTTGTGAGCGGGGGCAATACAATTAATACAGGCAAAACGTTGGAGGTATCATATCCTGCCCCTCCATAGGAGAGAACAGCATTGGCACCAGCATACCAGCAGCAGCTGCAGCAGCAGCGTCAGGCAAGTTACAGGAGGGGTGCGAAAGTTTTATCACTCACGCAGAGTGAGACCTCTCCCTCCTTCCCCCCCTCCCCTTGCCTATCAGCGCTGGTCACAGCAAGGAGAAACACTCAGACCTTGGCACCACTAAAGGGGAGATTGACTTGATTATTCTAGCTCACTACCACATTACTGCTCCTACTGCCCCCACCACACTAAGTAGAAGGCATTGCGCCCAGCTGAACCAGGCAAGTCAATCAACTTGGAAAACCATGAGGACCAGAAACTCTAACTTAGTACAACTACAGGATAGGCCTCGCCCCCACAGATCAGCCAGGAGACAGAAGGCGAAGCTATTCTATCCCCCAGGAACAGGGAGTTCCTACCAAGGGTTAGGGCCAGGGCCCCTGGACGGGTTATACACAGGCATAGCCGGAGCAACAGGAGCTACGCCCACGTCCCCGGGTGCACCGTCAGAACTCTCAGTTCCGGGCCTAACAGCCTCACCACGGAGTACTCCTAAGCCATCTGTGCACAAGCCCGGTCCCAGTGTGAAAGACACTCTCAATGGGACCGTAGGCAATAGAGACATAAGAGATTTTCTCAACCTTAAACCATCCAACCCTGCAGAATCCCACCGGACTGCAAATAGCCCACCCACCGATAGGGCAACAGAGGATGGGCAGCTTTTAAAACCTACAGCCTCTCGGGCCCTTGGCATTCCTCTCTCACCAATAATAACAACGTATCGAGGCAGAATATTCTCCGAATCAGTAGTTTTGAACACAGCTTTACTTAAGTCTCCCCATACAATTAATACAGCTCTGACCCAGCAACAACTGGAGGGCCTTCAGTTGTGCCCTACCCCAAACAGAGAACTTACAACTGATGAGCCTGATAGCATACATGCTGTCAGAGAAGGAAGACCCATAGCAAACGGAGCAACCATATCTGATGTACCTGATAGCATCTGCACGGCAATCGAAGGAGGAAATTCAAATTCACCTGGCCTAACACAAAAACAGCCCTTGAACTTGTTACGACGGAGCACCCCGGAACTCGACAAAATGGCCCAGCCTCCAATGTCTGCGAGCAGCTGCGCGGATAAGGGGGAGAAGATACCAGTGATCTCTAATCATCTATCACTGATCAATGAGACCCTCACTTCTATGACAGGCGCAGCCATAATGCACGCAGACAAGCTTGACGCCCAAATCAACATTCTGCAAATTGTGGCAAGTTTGATAGCCGGGATAGACTCTAAATTGGACAATTTGAATTCACTGATTCGAAGAGCACAGGACAGAACAAGCTTAAAACTAGAGCCTTGTGGTTGCAGCCCAATCCTGCACAGTCTAGAAAATTTACCAAACATCATGACCACATTAGTCGAGGATCTCAAGAACGAAGTAAGCAAGCATCAGAAACCGCTTGCACAGGACACCGTCCAGGCATTTTCAAAAATAAAAGGCATAACAACACATCAAACTTGTAGCACGGAATCCTACAAAAGTGAAAAAACTGCCTGCAAGGTGCCCCCTGAGAGCGGAACAAATGCTAGCACGGATCGGGAAAAAAACCACGACCCTCAACAAACTTCTAAACTGAATAGCCCAGCATGCCAAAATCTATCCCGGAAGAACAAAAAAAAACTAAGAAAACTTAACAAGTTGAACAAGAACAAATCACTTGCAACCTGCTCCATTCGGCATTGGCTACGTCCTGACACACAGACTCCCGGTTACACCGAGATCCAGGAAACGACCCAACTGGCAGCCATCACTAAAATAGAAGAAAAAAAGGCGACAGTTTCACAAGCTCAGTATACAACCAACGCAGCAACAGATCTGATGACGCCGGTTCAATTGACAGCATCCCAACATATTTCTGCACTGAAAACAGAAAACCAAGTAACTGAGCTGCAAGGTCATAATAATGGGGAAGTAATTAATGCCCCTTCAAGCGACCACGATCTCTGCTCAGCAAGCTTTCAGCAATCCACTTACACAAAGGACATATCGAGTAGAGTGACTCAAGTGCCACCAGATGCCAAAAAACCCATAATGACCACTGCAATCACGGAAAGTTTCCAGTGCCCTTCCAATGGGACTTTGGTCCCCACGTTTGAGCATGCAGAGAACAGGCTAACTAACAACAAGCCGCTTAGCCCCCCCCTCCGCGTGGCGGTAGCCCAGCAAACCACAAGGCCATTAAACCAGGCAACCCTTCATTGGCCCGGCATGGTTCAGTCACCATTTACTCGTATTCAGGCTAAGAAGCAGAAGGTCGTGGACCCTGCACTCCACTCAGCTCAAATAACAATTCGGGATCGGAAAATAAGGCTGTATCCCAATTATGCCTCCCAGGGCAAATGGGATATTCTTAACCGCAGCAACCTCTTGATACTCTGCTCAAATATCCCAGGGCTGGAAGGGACAAAAACCACAGACATTGAGTCCATCTCCTTCCTTCCGCCAGACCCGGAGGAAAAAAATGAAACCACGGAGATAACTTTCATCAGCCCACATATGGTGGAGACACTAAAGAGCCAACAAACGCTATTGGAAAACTGGGGCATAAAAATAAAGTTGCAGCCAGTACAAAACTACCCTTCAATACTAAAAGCTCATCATTCACTCTGCTACTTGGAAACTCATGAACAGCACGCTGGGGGGCATCTACGCTCGAATGCTTCCCCTGACCACGCCCAAGACGCAGCGTCAATCCTCCAAGGGTCTAAGGGCTGTATGAATACAGGCCTAATCAATGTCACTCCAATTAAGATAACTGCAAACCTGAGTCAAGGAAAACGCTCATGCGTAACGAGGGGTTGCGCAAACAAGGACTGGTCCTGGCTGCCACTAGTATTAAACCCCCGTTCCTAACAGGCACCTCCGTGAAGACACAGGTTACGCACACCAACGCACGTCTAATGAGCAGGTGAATTTCTTAAACAAAGTAGGAACCACAAAGACACTGAAAATCATGACTTGGAACGTTGCAGGTTTAAAAAAACTGTTATATAACCAAGCTGCGGTGACTTTTTTGGAGGAGGCGGATATAATCTGCATACAAGAATCTTGGCTGATTAACCCACTCTCTTTAAGAGGATACGCAGAATACGGCAAAGCAGCAACAAAGACCAACATATTTGGAAGACCATCAGGTGGGACATGTATTTATATAAAGCACACGCTTAAATTAGAATTTACGGAAATTAACAACCTACCAAACACGCTCTAGGCGGGTATCTTGAAAGGTTTCTACCCGTCACATGGAACAACTTCAATCCTAGTAATAAACATCTACCATAACCAGCATGGGCACATAGCAAACCTGCCCATGCTAACAAACCATCTAGAGTCTTTGTTGCTACAATTCCCGGCACTAGATTGCATCATCCTTGGAGACCTCAACATTCATAATATAGGGGTCTTGAGCACAAAAAACTACAAGTCTGGTGCTACTAAGGCAATGAACGAACTACTAAAATCGTACAAACTGGCCTCAGCACATTCAGTCCATATAAAGAACAATCCTGGGGTTTTTGTCGCCCCCACATATAATAACCAGACGACGATCGATTATATCATTTTAAGCGACAAATTGCAACCCCTAATGTCAGATTACACAGTCCACCCGCGCAGTGACAGCGACCACGCCGCCCTAACAATCACTCTGAACCTGACAGCAGAAACACGCCACAGGCTGCAATGTATGGGGGCTGCTAAGGAGACGAACTGATAAAGCTCCCTAGAAGAATTAAATGGGGGCACGTAGCGACCTCCAAATTTAATAACTGGATAAACTCGTGGGCGGGCTGGCCATCGTGTGAACAGAAGAAGGGCGCTATAACAACATGGGATGGCATCACTGGGACATTAGCGGTGATACTTCGAGAGGACTCAAACAGGACTCCCCACCGCGATCCATCAGCTGCATTCGGATTCAACCGGGTAATCAAAAATAGTGCTAAACACCTGAACAGGAAACGAAAAGCTTTTCGTAAAAATGGCACAGCCTCCGATAAAAAACAACTACAAGAGGCTGTAAAAAACCATTCCAAGAAAGTATGGGCTGCAAAACGCGAATATTGCGATGGACAATGGCTGAAGATCTTTGACCTGCTGAGCCCCGGGAAAACGCAAGCGTTCTGGAGCTACCTAAGTAATCTTGGCCGAGGCACTAATCACAGAGAAAACTCCCTTGAGGCCTCAACCTGGGTAGCCCACGTAAAAGCTCTATACTACGAAGACAAATGGATCTCCCAGGAAAATAATGGACCAATAGTAAGAGACGAGCCATACTCCTACACCGACAAGAAGACCGCGCCTTGTAAATTGTTAGTCTCAAAAATCCTAAAAAAAATCAGGAAAAATGGGGCACCAGGCCCAAATGGCCTTCCTGGCCAATTGTTCAAAGCAAATATCGAATTCTGGTCCGAAAATCTGTCCCACCTATATGACGAATGCTGGCTCTTGGGGGACGTGCCTGATTCCTGGAGAGGCTCACTTTTACACCCAATCCATAAGAAGGGGCCTAAATCAGAGCCGTCTAACTACAGACTGATTGCCCTCTTGGACATCGAGGGCAAAGCCTATACCAGTGCAATATTGACGGACCTCGCAGATTGGGCACGTGAAGAAGGTCTTTTGCCTTTCTGTCAAACTGGTTTCAGACCCGGGTCTTCGACCGTGGACAACATCACTGCACTCTCCTATTTGGCCTATCAAGCACGGTCACGTAAAACCCTCCCTCTATTCGCCTGTTTCATCGATTACTCTGCCGCTTTCGATGGGGTAGACCGCGCAATTTTATGGAGAAAGCTGGCACAATGGAACATCAATTCGACCCTGCTAAGAGCAATTCAGTCACTCTATCAAAAAACTTGGGTTAGAATTAAACTCTCGAGCGTTTCAGCATCTGAGAAGATCAACACGGACCGAGGCCTAAAGCAAGGGTGCGTACTAGCGCCACTGCTGTTCAATCTGTACACAGCAGACATGGAGTCAGCCCTGTTGGGGGCAGCCTTAGCAACCCCAAGGATTGGGGGGGTCAAAATCCAGTTTATGCAGTACGCTGACGACTTGGTACTCCTGGATCACACTAAAATAGGACTACAAAAGATGCTAACAGCCCTGGCAACATATAATAACGAAAACAGGCTGGTGGCAAATCCTTCTAAATCAAAAATAGTCATTTTTGGGCACTACCCACATAAAAAACGAGTAAAATGGAATCTCGGTCACCTCTCCTTGGAAAGCACACAACGATATACCTACCTGGGAGTCTGCTACCATGAGTCAGGTCTCTCCGGCGCCCAGTTAAAGAAAATCCAAGGCAAAGGGAAAACCATCACTTATGCACTCTGTAAATTACAAGCTTCCTTACATAGCCCAACTACAACGGCCATTCGAAGAGTATTAAAGGCTAAACTAATGCCGGCCCTCAACTACGCTCAGCAAGCGTACCCTGGCAAACTAAACAAGGAACTTGAAAAAATTCATTGCAGAGCATACAAGAGAATATTTCACTTACCGAAGAGCACTAGAAACACCCTTATCCGCTTAGAATTCTCGCTCAACCAACAAATCTTGGAAGAGATGGCGGCCTTAAGTAAATACTACTACCTTACTTCAACCGCAAAAGATAAGACACTTAAGGCAGTTTTGAAATATATCTTTATGGAACCTGGGAATCCTTGGTCAGCTACCCTTACAGCGGCAAAAGTACGCCTCAATCTGGCCACTGAACATTGGGACCCTGAACTAGTCAACTACATGGCAATCAAAAATGCAATCAAGAAACAAGTTCAGGTTCGCTCCCGCGAATTGGACTTGGAGTCACTAGCGATAAGAGACCTACACGAGACCCTATGCCTGCCGCATATTGTGTACAATCCAAAACACCATCTCACGCAGGCTGTGGGCCGCACAGCTCTCCATAAGATTCTAGCCTATAGACTACACCCTCTGCCCCTCAAAGAACTATATGGTGTTGAGCGGGCAGAGCTGGGTGCATTGGAATGCAGGCTCTGCAACTACAAACGTGAGTCCCACGCTCATCTGTTATTTTGCTGCCCGGCCCTGCGTGCAGCACGCAGTCTCTACCTCAGGCCTATTCTAAGACATGCGGGGACCCGAACTGTAAAGGAGGCGGTCCATCAATTATATACACTGTCTACAGTAAAAGACATGGCCTCATTTGGGAAGTTCATCCAAGAGACACGGTCTAAGATGATGGCCACTCAGGGCTTAAATGAATAGAGACTTCGTAAATGCATAGACTTTTTCGCTAACCCATTCCCTGTTTTAACTTTTTGTAACTCCTTTTTATACATTTGTTTTAATGTAATGGTTTTGAGTAACCAAACAATAAAAAGTTATTCATTCATATTCATTCATTCATTCATTCATTCATTCATTGCCTCCATATTACAAGCCTTTACTTAGTGTAAACAGACAATACACATATACCTAACTATATGTTGAAACAATCCTGCCCTAGGAAGCACATTTTCTAAGTAATATTCCTCCAGAGATAGAAACTGTACGTTTCCTCTTCCCTGTTACAAGTGACAAAATCTACCCACCTCTACTTTGATAAATCCCTGTGTTTACCAGTTGAAATCTTAAACCTGCATTTAGACTAGTTTGATTTATTTTTAGGCATATCGGTCACAAGGCTCATTAAAAGTACAATTCTCCCTGAGGATACCCAAATGACAGATGAAGCAGAATAGCCTGATTTCACATGATTTTCTGGCATTGCGCACAAACCAGATCAGCAGGGGCCCCCACTCTCTTCTTACCATCAGAGCTGGAATATAAGACATGGAAGTCAATCCATTGTACACCCAATAGGCGAGTGGCCTGCAGTCATGTGACTACCCCACACTCTGCAGATAATTTCATTCAGTATACAATTCATGTCATTAGAAAAGGGAAAAAAGAAGTTAAAACAACTCTGATATCACATTACAAGGGCACAAAGGGAGTGAAACGTTTTCTCTTCTTATAGGCACCAGCCTGTGAAAGTAGAGTAAGCATTGGCCCTGCAATTTCTGCTAGCTTCACAAAGACCAGCCAATGAGTGGCTCTTATCCTCTTCCACGTGAGACTGATTGCAAGCAGTGACAACCCTATTTCCAAGTCTCATGTTGTAGAGTGGCCCGTTACACAACTGTCATGATAGGAGGGGGAGGTTCACAGGACATCAATATACTTGATAGCAGGCCCGCTCTTTCTCCAGAATATATTGACATTTTACTTAACTACATTGTTACTGTCATGTTTCCAAAATGCATAAGTGCATTTCTGTCTCATAGCTTCATCATCTTTATTCTATTGTAACATTGTTCAACTCCCTTCCCACCCCCTCACATGGCTTAAGTGCAGCTTGTGTCTCAGGCAGTGTATGTATTCACCTGCTATTTCATCCGCTGTTCTTATTTGGGGTCCGTCTGTAGTTAGGAAGGCCATGTGCTTCTGTCCCTCCTCTATTCTCTTTCGGCCACCGCCCTGACCTCCCTGTCTGGTGATGGTGGGCTTGAGTGAGTAGCTGCTGTTTCATCCAAGTCTAGCGCCTGTATGTCCTCTACTAGCCCCCCCCAAGTTCTTGCAGTTTCCAGTCTCCCGTCCTGCCTCCCTTAACATGATCCTGCTTTTGGCGCACGCCCGCTTCTCAAAGTCCCTGTTTTCGGTTCCCGTGTTGACTTCCAGTTCCTGGCGATTTCTTGCTTAGCTAATATATATGCAAGGTCCTGGAATCTTTCGTCATGGCCGTGGAACAAGTTCAGTAAGGGGCGGCTTGGCTCATGCGGTATCCCTTTATCTACAACAGTTTCTACCATGTTTAATACCTCCTCCCAGAAAACTTAGAGGCCAGGACATTGCCAGAACATGTGCAGTACATGCGTCTCTCTTTACCAGCATCTGGGGCAGGCCACTTACTCTGTCTGGAAATATCGTCTGATTTTCACAGATGTGAGGTATGCCCTGTGCACGACATAATAGCCTATCAATTTAAGCTGTGCATTCCTGGATACCTCAAGGGTTCTTTCCACAATGGCTTTCCAACTCTCTTCTGTGATCAGGACTCCCAGGTCCTCCTCCCACTGAAGGCATAATCTCTCCATGGGTCTCTGGATATCGTGCTGGATCGCCCTGTATATACAGGGGACCGTTTTAATTCTACCAGCCGACAGGGCCAGGTATCTACAGCAGTCTAGAGCCCTTGGCGCCGTGGATCCATGCCCCAGTGTTTCTTTTTTTTTTTTTTTGTCCTCATCTTGCGATAACTGTATGGTTATGGAGTATCAGGTGTCTGCCTCTTTTTTCTTTTCCGACACTGCCCCTCGATCTCTCTTGTCTGGGGAGTTTTATCTTCCTCTTGTTGGTTTTTGAGGAGTTTCCTTTACTCGTTACATACCAATGCTTCTGATTTGGAACGAAGGGAGCTAGTCAACTTGACTACTCGACAAGTACCATACTTGTCCACCAGAAGATGTATCGCGTTAATCATAGGACTTATGTTTAGATCTTATTTGGGGTTTAAGAAACTTTCAAAACTATCCCAGAACTTAAATCTCTTACTTACATTTCCTATCCTATCAAGTTTGTTGATTCTTATTGCCGAATTCAGCCATTCTGTATGAGTTGGGAAAGAGGATCCAATCCATTTGATGCAAATTTCCCTCCTTGCAAGAACTATTAGTACAAAGAGAAGATTTTCTTGCTCTTTAGTGAGCCCCCCCTCATTTCCTGGATATACAATCCCAAAAAGGGTAAGAATTATACTCACAGTTAGTTGTTTGGACAGGATAGCGCTCAGGGTCTTACCAACTTGGTCCTAAAATTCTTTCAGTCGGGGGCAGCTTTTAAACATGTGGATGTCGTCTGCTTTTTCTTCTCCACACTTAGGGCATTTCTTTATTCCAGCATTTTTAAATTTGGAGAGTTTTTTTGGTGTCCAATACGCCCGATGAATTGAATACAAATGGTTCCTTTTCAAGGCCGCGGATTTCAAAGTTGACCAGCATTTAGCCACAGATTTTTCCCAAATTAAGTCTAGATCTGCTGTTAAAATGTCTTTCCCCCATATTTGCGTTTCTATGTTGAGGTTAATGTCGTTGGCCGTTATCAGGGCCCAGTACCACTTCGCTACTTCTTTTGGTATTCGTGTTGTTTTAACCATATCATTTTCCATATTCTCATTACCATTTACACTGGGGAGAGTCTTGGACCAACTCAGAATTTGATAATATTTGAATTTGGATAGTGTGTTGTTTGTCAACTCTTGGAGCTCTGACCAAGTTTTCAGGTTCGGACCATTTAGTATTTGTCCCCAATACTTTACTTTGGCTCTTTTTAGTGAAAATGCAAGAATATCTTTTAGGCATTCTGGGGTTCCGGGGGAGTCCCAAATAGGGGCCCGTTTACTATAGTACGATATTTTCAGGATACCTCTAATTTGTGCCCACATCTTTGCTGCATCTCTTAGTGTCTTAAGCTTTATTTTTTTAAAGTACTTGGGGTGTCCATACTTAAACAGTGCATGATCATCTGATTTTGTAATTACTTGCAAGTAGGTTGGATAGTTGTCGTGGCTTTTTAGTAGTACTTTGATGTTCTTGAATTGAAAGGCTCTGCAGTATTCTACCAAATCTGGGCTGGCCAGCCCTCCATCTTTCTTGCACCTCCTAATCTTTTTCCAAGCAATCCTCGTGCCTTTTGCTGCCCATATGAAACTTGTAATGTCTCTCTGTGCTCGTGCTAGTTCAGCTTTTCCAAACTCCATTGGTATTGCATTAAATAGGAAAGTGAACTTTGGTAAGATGGTCATCTTGATTATGTTTGACCTCCCAATCAAACTCAATGGTAAAGAGGCCCAAGCCTCGAGCAGTTTTCTTACATCTCTGGCTACCTTATTCAGATTCCGTTTTGTAATCTTCTCTATATCATGATTCACTAGGATTCCTAGGTATCTGATTTCATTTTTTATGTAGTTACTTTGAAAGGTAGTGTTCCATGTCATGATCTCCGTTTTCGTTTGATTTACCAGGTATCCTGAAACTTTCCACCCCCCAGTGTTTCTTGAACGCCGCAGTGAGAGCTCAGTGCATCAGGAAGTGGCCTCTAATGGAAGCATCGGGGAGTCCCGGAACCGGTCTCCTACTACAGACGCTCCCGCTTCCCTCCAGTCCTCCAGTCCCGCCCAGCTCCCCCATGTGGTAGGTACCTGAGCATTTCCAGTGGTAAGTCAAGGGAGTAGGTAATTTTACATAGTGCACGTTGCAACCATCTGGCCCAGCACAGAGTCATTGTTTTTGTCTCCTCAGTGTCTGCTCGCGTCTGTCACTTTAGTCGCAATAGTATTCTGCACAGGTCCGGGGTCTCTGGAGAAAATAGATATTGCGCCCCTTCCAGATTCCTACTGGCCGCCAGCCACCTTACAAGCCACTGAAGCTGTGCCGCAAGGTAATATGCCTCAAAGTCAGGGCCCACCAATCTCCCCATCGCTGTGGAGTGCTGCATCGTGGTTTTGTCTACCCACATATGGCCTGTCCCCCATAAGAACATTATTATCAGTGAATTCAGGTCCTGAAATGTCGCACTCTGGATCCATATCAAGAGGGTCCCAAAGATGTACAGCAGACGTGGAAGCGTCACTATTTTCAGCAGGGCCACCCTGCCCGCCATGGACTGTGGCAGGGAGCCCCAGAACTCCATAGAGGAGTGGAGATACCATTTCTCCCTACCCACATTAACCTCTGCTAAATCTGTGGTTCTGTGGTACGCTCCTATTCCCAGATACTCTAAGCAGGTGGGCTCCCATTGCAGGCATCCCAGTCCATCTGGAGGGAGCCTGGCTGGAGTTGTGGGGAACAGTCTAGATGTTTGCCAGTTCACCCTCAGTCCTGAGAGAAGACCAAACTCCTCTAACATATTCATGGTGCCTCGTAAATCCTCATCTGCATCCCAGAGGAAGAGGAGTAGATTATCTGCATATAGAGCAATGTGATGACTATTTCCCCTTACCTGCAACCCTATGCAGTCTTGCCCCAGCTGGGCATGACCCGCCACTGGTTCCATGGCTGGGGCAAATAACAGTGGGGATAGAGGGCATCCCTGCCTTGTACCTCTTTCCTCTCCCTGACTCTGGTATATAACCTTCTCCGAGTGCACTCTGGCTCTGGGGTCTGGATATAGTACTTTCACCAAGCCCACAAAGCCCTAGCCCAAGCCCATCTTTTCCAGTACCTTATACAGGTACCGACCTTCTAGGCTTTCAAATGCCTTTTCTATATCCACAGTGAACACTGCAGTGTCCTCTTTGACATAGTCTCCTGCGTCCAATATAGCCATTAGAGGCCGGCTATTGATGGCAGTATTCCTTTGCGGAATAAAGCTGGCCTGATCCGATTCCACTAACTTGGACTCATGCAGTAGCAACCTAGTCGCTATTATCTTGCTCTGTATTTTGTAGTCCATGTTCAGCATGGACAGCAGCCTATAAGCTGTTCAGTCATGAGCTGGCTTCCCCGGTTTAAGGACTGGGACTATAAGAGCTTCTCTACTGGAGTCAGGTAGTGTTTTCAGTTCTCCAGCTGCCTCATACAGTGAAACTAACCTTGGGGCTAACTCTGCCGCATAAGTTGAGTACATTTCGGAAGGCAAACCATCCGTTCCAGGCGTTTTGTTATGCGCCATGTGTTTAATAGCGGCTTTCACCTCTGGTTCCAATAGCGCAGTCTCAGCCCCTCCAAATATTTCCTTGCTGCCTCATCCCGGCACTGGGGGGCTCTGCGATACAGTCTGGCATAATACTGGGCGAAGATGTCGTTGATCCCTTCCTGCATGTATTGCCTGTTCCCATCCTCGTCCTTCATTTCCACTATTGGGGACCACTACCTGTTTGGGTGAGCCAACCACGCCAATAAGGCCTGACTTGTCTCTTTCCACATGCGTGCGATCTAGGTACTGTCTATAGTTAAAGTAGCACAGTCCCTCAGTCTGCCGAGCTACCGTCTCTCACGCCTCCTGAAGTCCCACCTGCAGCTCTGGATGTCCTGTTCACCACTGCTCTAAATCTCTTAAGTTCCTTTTCAGCAGACAAGGTCTTCTGATGCGAGTGTACCTATGACCCCAACAGTCTCTGCTATACAGTGGCCTCTTACCATCACCTTAAAGGTATCTCACTCTGGCAAGGGAGAGGTTGCCGTTCCAGTATTATCCTGGAAATATTGTGTAATCTTTTCCCAGACTCTTTCTCTAAAAACCTGATCTTCTAGTATCTCTGGGTGCAGTCTCCATGTAGGCATTACTGGTTTAGGGCCTGTCCATCTGAGCCCAATGAGGGCAGGATTGTGATCTAAGATCGTACTGGCTAAGTATTCCACCATGTGGATCTGGCTGTGTATATCTGGAGTGCATATAAATGTGTCCAGTTGTGCATGTATTTTGTGTGCTGCTGAGAAAAAGAGTAGTCCCTGTCCAAGGGGTGTAGGGTTCTCCAAGAATCCACCAGCCCCACTGTCCCTGCCATTCTCTGAATGCCCATGCGTTACGTATCATCAGGGAGTCTTGCAGTCCTGGGTGAGATCTGTTGAAGGTAATGTATGCTACAGTTTTAAAGTGTCCGCCAATGACCACTGCAGAAGTCAAGAATGGAGCGAGTTGTCAGGTTAATAGAAAATGTACCTGGTCAATACTGGGGGGATATAAATTTACTACACTCAGTGTACAGCCTTCCAGCCTCCCTCGCACTACCATATATCTGACTTCAGGGTCAACCAACATGTCTATTAACTGGAAAGGCACTCGGCTCTTATCCAAATCAGTACTCCACTGGTGTAGGCTGAATATGTAGTGTAAAATACCTGCCCTTGCCATCATCTCTGGAGAGCCTGTTCTTCCTTGGCTGTGAGATGTGTTTCTTTGAGGAGCGCTATTTGCACTCCTCTTCTATTAAGACAGGAAAACACCTTGTAGCGCTTGGCTATGGTATACAAACCCGTATGTTCCAGGTTAAACAATAATATATTATAGCATGGTCCATGTCGTAGCCTCCCCTCCCGCTTCGGCCCCCATGCTTCTCTGGATCTTCTCTACTGATCTGCTACATATATTAATTTCTGTTGATGTAAACATAGGAGCCGACTTGTGTTTCCCCAACGCGTAAGCTAACAGAATAAAAACAACTTTCCCAACTCCCCTTCCCCAGGCCAAGCAGGTAGTATTCTCCGGTCCAAACTAGTAGTTCATGTCCATGAAGGATTTACTCAACAGGTGGGTAATTGGGGCAGGTGGTGCCTCAGGTGCATCCACCGACTAGCACCCCGCCCAATTCATCAATAACATCAAATTGTCATTTTACCTTCCCCCTCAATGGTTCGATTGGCCTCTGCGCTATACTGTCCTACTTTTCCTCTGCGCGCCTCTCCTTCCCTCCTACCTGCTCCATCCGATGATCTTGTTGGCCGTTCTCTGTGTCACTTTGGATAGTTCACTGCTCGGGGCCTCAGAGGCACTCGAGTTCGGCTCTAAGCCGGAGTCTGCTCCACACCCACAGGCCTCTGAGCGAGCGTGGTATGACCCTTTTCCAATGATCCCTGCCACCACTTGCATTGTGTTTCGTCGCTCCATCGGCACCTCCTTCTGTGATGAAGCCAAAGTATCCCTTTTGTGCGATCCGCTGCAGGTTCGTCTACTTTGACCTCTGCATCTTCTCTGGTCCCTGGGCGGGGATACTCCCCAATTGCGTTCCAGCCTGTTCAATGCCTCCTGCAGGGAGCCAAAAAACTCAGTTACTTCGGGTGTGGACACTTGTAGCTTAGCCGGGTATTACATTGCATATTTATAGTCGAGTTGTTGGAGTTTCAGATTGACACTCTGAAAGGAGCTCCTCTGTTGCTGTACCTCCCTAGAAAAGCCTGGGAACATTCAGGCTACCACACTGTTGACTCTGATATCCCCTTGCCGCCGGGCTTGCACCAGTATGTGGTCTCTATCCCGGTAGTGTAGTAACTTCGCAATCACCAGTCTTGGGAGGCTCCCGGAACAGGCGGTCGCGCCGTTACTCGGTGAGCCCTCTCAAGGCCATAAAACAATGAGAGACCCTCTGGTGCCACTGTCATGTGGAGCCATTGCTCTAGGTAGCACATCATGCTTACACCTTCCACTTTCTAGGGCAGGCCAATCTCTCTGCTGTTATTTCTGCGTGAGCAGTTTTCGGCATTTTCAGCACTGAGCTACAGCACTCGCACTTTCGACTCCAGCACAGTCAGTTGGTCCTTCATCTCTGTTAATACAGGGGTGGCCCCAGAGATCTGGCCCTCCTTTGCAGTGACTCTCTCCACTAGGAGCCTATGGTCGTCCCTCAATATGCCTACATCTGTTACGTATTTTATAAATTTTCACCTCTTGCCCGTCGCTAGAGGTATTTATGGCCTGTAAAATGTCCTGTAAGGTCAGATTCTGTGGGTCATCCATTGAGGAGGTTCGTACCTTGCTCTCTTCTGGCAGGTTGTCATCCTGGGCATCCTCGTTAACTCTCCTATTGTTCTGCTTCCCCATTATTGTTCTTGGGTCTTCCGTCATTCCTGCATATCCTCCTGGTTCAGTCGCCCTTGATTATAGGTAAATCTTTTGCTTCGCTCTATGTGGTGTTTGTTAGCCAGCTGGTCTCGAGCTCTGGGGTGCACCTCAACTCCTTAGGTGTGGCTCCTCAATCACCCAGTTGGGCCATCTCATGCCTCAGCCAACTCCATTGTAGCCTCACCTGGCACTCTGTTAGGGGAATGACCCTTGCCTCTATGTGTGGGGGTCCACGTCTCACCCATGTCCAGCTGGGTCAAATGGTGCTCCCTCTTTTGGCCGCTCTCGACCCTTCCGTGTGTGTTGTCCTGTCTTGCGGTGTCACCGCAGGGTCTAGTCTACCAGTTCTGTGGTCAGAGTTAGGCCCTCTTCTGCCTGTCCACAAGATGTGCACCTTGTCACCTTTCTCGCAGGCCCTTCAACATCAGCCAGTTCCTTTTCGTAGGGCGCGGTGCAGTTCTCCTTGCCTCCTCTAAGCTATCACTTGCCTCAGGGTCACATACAGGGTCACCTCTCTGTGCTGGCTCCACTGTCTCCTACGGACAGGGTCCCTCCACAGGTGTCTGTCTGTTTTAGGACCTGTGTCGCCATCAGCGCTCTCCTCTCATCTCTCTCCCTTCATTGTCAGGCCCCTCCCAGCCACGTGGATCTGCCTCACGTTCCCCACCTTGCTGGCTCTCGCAGTCTCTCTGCAGGTGTGCTGATCTGCCCTGTGCTCCTACCTCGGTCCAGGGGCCTCCAGGAATGTTGGAGCTCTCCTCACAGTCCTTAGGTTGTTTAAGTCAGGTTGGGGGGAGGAGGGCGTGGGCCCCTCGCGACTGCTTCCACTCTCACAGCAGCAGGGCACCTAGGCCGCTCTTTCTCATTCATCGGGGCTCCCAGACCTTGCCTCAGTGACTCTAGTTTCAGCCTGCGGCTCTCCTCGTATCCGCTGGGCCTGAGTAGAGGAGTCCTTTGGGCCCAGTCCCTCTCAGGGCGAAGCTGTTCTGGCTGTTTCGCCACTGTGTCTCCCTCCTCTGGCGGGCGTGGCCATTTTGTGCAGGCTGCAGCCCAGCTGTCCGGACCTTTGGTCCCCGGCTCCTCACTTGCGGGCTGCTTTCTGGACCAGCTCTGCAGTCCACTCACTTCACGGGGCATGAGGGCCATGGTCCCATCATGTGATGTGCTCCATAGGGGATCAGGATAGGACTGGGCAGCTGTGACGGGTCAGACCTCATAAGCCTTGCTGCCGACTCTATTGGCGTCAAGCTACAACCCCCGTAACAGGCCCCTTTTGCCACTCACATTCCTATACCAGCAGTTGCAGGTGCCACTCATCCACTAAGGATGGACTGCTGGTCCCATAATACCTAGGCAGTGGTCATCTTGGACATATGAAAGGATCCCACCCTCTCATTCTTTCCCCTGTATTTTGCTGTCTTGCTTTTGAGTTTGAGTGGTGCTCCTCTGCCTGACATTGAGGACTAGTTTTGCTATTAGTTTTGACTTCTGCACTCTGAGGCACTTGTTTCCTTCACCAATAAATGCTTCCCATGTGCTTCCATGCCTTCTGAAACCGCCTCTTTATTGCAGAATCCTCAAGGTATGAATCAAGACCATCTGGTCTAGCAGTGTTCCTGAAACCGCTTGGGTTTTTATAACTTGATCATTACTTTCTTTGTACAGATCTCTGCTTAACAGACATACGAATAAACCTGCCACTATATCCCTCCTGGCCTTGAATGGTGATGGTTCTCTCATTGGGCTTTCGTTTGTGATGATTTGTCATGCTTATCATCGTATAGCTTATTGGTTTAAGTAAACCTATGAAAAAAGGCAAACTAGTGACTGATATTGGTTTCACTCAGCTGTTGATGTGACCATATGCCCAGAAAAGAAGAAAGTTTTGTCTTCATTTATGGAACCTAAACAATAGGCAAACCAGAGGTAGCCTTTATTTCTATTTTTGTTGTTGGCTATCACCTGATTATTGGGGTGTTCATATCAAAAGGTACACTGTATAAGATTGTGAGAAATTGAGTTGTAAAGGGGGGTGGAAACCCTACTCAAACAACAGCCACAATCCTTGTCTGTGTGAATGTTATATTCTTATCCATGCATATTTCCCTTTTAATTCATGATTCCATTTTGTACATATTTCCCTTTTAAATAGAATGCTTCTTATTATCTGTTCATGCACACTGTCTGTTAGATTCCATTAGAATTGTTATGAACTGAAATGTTGTAACTGAGTCTGACAACTTGGAGAGTGGAAGTACTGTGCTGCAGATTAATATCTTGGATTTCTTGGATCTCCTATTGATTTATTACAAAATTGGCGACGAGGGTAACCAGTACCTACTACTTCTACAACAGCAGCACAGGCGTGGTACACCTGATTTTGAAGAATTTTTGAACATTACTCTATTTTGAAAATTTTATTGGTTTTAAAAGGATTTATTTTCCAGAGGCTTATGGATCTTGGAGTGTAACTTTTAACACGCACTTGCACGAGTATTGGGAGTTCTTAAACTCTATTTTTCCTTGACATTATATGTTACCTCCTCTGATTCTGCTATATCGTTATCGTTTGAGACTGCATGGTGGAAAACGCTGGACTTCGCTGAAACTACGATCGCTGTAAGTCTTTGCTGCAGAATTCCACGATTTTTAACTAAATAACCTTTTTTCGCTGGTGTTTATCTTTGAAAGTGACGCGCAAACAAGACCGTGAAGCTGCAGTTTCCATGCGCCGCGAGGAGCCGTTACCATGGATACAGACGCTGAGTATCACATGACGCGTGACGTAATGCGTAATGCGTGAGCAGCGGCCATATTTGTTTACCTCTGAAAATCGTACGAGCGCTTCCAAGCATTGCGCGCTTTTCTGAAGCCTCTGGTTACATTTTCAATGAAAGAAGAGTTTCTACGCAACGGGACTATAATTAAAGGTATTTTAATGACAAGGATTTAAAGACTTTCATCAACATGTGTTCGAGCTTATTCCACTACAACTACTTATAGGCAACACTTACAAATAGTGCCTATTCCTTCAATCTCACTGAAGTGGAATATCGCTGATGTACACAGCTTGTGTACTCATGAACTAGTATCAGATTTACTTACAATATTTTAGTGCATTGTTTCATTTTATTTTTATTTCACTTTCATTTCGTTTCTATTGTTCATTTTTAGGCTAATTGTGTTTACTAATTAACAATGCAGTTTGATCCTCCTTCAAAATTTTTGCAAAGTAAAGGTGACCCTCCCATTCCATGGAACAGATGGAAGGAGGAGTTTTTGACTTATTTAAAGGCTATTGATGGGGAAAGGATGGGAAATGAAAGGAAGAAAAATATTTTTCTCCATTGTCTAGGTTCCGAAGGGCAAGCCATTTTTAGGAATTTACCACCTGTTCCTGGTGACGCTGGTGTCTTTGATGAAGCTATGCTTCGTGTGGAAACACGTTTTATACCTACAACTAGCATAGCTTTAAATCGTTACAAGTTCTATACCAGAGCCCAAAAAGAAAATGAGTCGTTTGATGACTTTTTAACAGGTCTGAGGGCTTTAGTTGTACCTTGTAATTTTGGTAATATGACAGATGAGATGCTTAGGGATCAGATAATTGTGAATGTTAAATGTAAGAAAACACAAGAACAGTTGTGGATTGTAGGGAATCCAACCTTGTTGGAATGTATTTCTACTGCAAAAACTTTTGAACAGTCTAACAAATGGATGAAAACCATCGAAAAACTAGTAATAAGAATAGTAAGAATGACAAATTAACAGATGAAGTATGTGCAATGAACAATGTTGCAAGAGGTCCCCAAAATTATAAGTATGGACGTAACCGCATTGTGTGTTATAGGTGTGGAAGTTACAATCATGTAGCTTCTTTCAAATTTTGTCCTGCTGTGGGCAAAGAGTGCAACAAATGTGGTAAAGTTGGTCATTTTTCTAACTCTTGTAAGGAGGATAAAAAGAAAAGTGGGGACAAAAGTGGTTATTTCAAGAAAAAAGAAATTTCTTGTGTGAGAGATGAGACAGATTTTGATTCAAGTTCAGTTCGAGGTGAAAATGTTGTGTTTGATGCATCTAACAAACTAAGTGGGATGATTGTGTCCATAATAAGTTTAAGTTTGCTTGAGGAAGATGTTTTGGATTCCCCTAAATGTATTGTTAGATTTAAGGGCGTTGAATTAGAGCTGATGGCTGATTCCGGGTCTCCTTGGACCATCATAACTGAGAAGTATTTTGATGAAATGTACAAGTCTATAATTTCTAAGAGCGATTTGTGTCCTCCTGATGTTATGGCGAATGGTTTTAATGGTTCTAGTATTGATTTCATAGGGTATATTGCTTCCACGATTTATTTCAAGGATCAATCTGCATATATCAAACTGTATGTTGTTGTAAAGGGAGTGAATGTTTTGGGGTGGCGGGATCAATTCAAACTTCATATTACTTTGAATCCACGCAACAAAGATCCCGTAATGGTGTCACATGATTGTGATATGTTGGAGAAAAGTGTCAAATCTGTAGAAGAGAGCAATGTTTGGAAGACACTTTCGGACGAGTTTCCTGGAGTTTTTTCTGATAAGTTAGGTAGACTAAGTGGTTTCACTCATGTCATTAAGCTTAAACAACGAGCTATGCCAGTTGTACAAAAACTTAGACCTGTACCACTGAATGTTAGAGAAGAGTTAAGTGATGCACTCAATGACATGTTGAAAAATGATGTCATAGAGGAGATAGAATCGTCCGAGTTGGTTTCGCCAGTGGTTTTGGCACGCAAACCAGACAAATCTTTGAGACTATGCATAGATTTGAGAGCACTTAATGCAAACATAGTGGTAGATTGTCATCCCCTGCCCAATATCAACGAAGTGGTGAGCATGCTAGGGGGAGGTGTTATATTTTCCACTTTGGACTTAAGATCTGCGTATCATCAGGTGGTGTTAGCAGAAGAATCACGTCATCTCACAGCTTTTATCACACCACAGGGTTTGTTTCAGTTTAAACGGATGCCGTTCGGGTTGGCGTCGGCAGCCTCTGTTTTTCAGAGATCTATGTATCATATTTTTAAGGACATGAGTGAATACGTGAAGTGTTTTCAAGATGATATCTTGATATTTTCCAAATTTGATGAGGAACACATGGAGCATTTGAGGAATGTGTGTAAGATGTTAAATAAGTTTGGTCTTACTATTAAGAGTAAAAAGTGTAAGTTATTTCAAAAAACCATGGAATATTTGGGACACACCATTTCTGGAAATGGTGTTGCTCCAAAAAGATCATTGGTTGATGCGATTCTAAAAGCTCCTGCACCTGATTGTAAAGACAAGTTATTATTGTTTTTAGGACTTTGCGAATATTACAGTAAGTTTATTGTAAGTTTTGCAACCAAGATGGAGCCTTTAAGAGAGTTAACAAGGAAAGGTGTTGAATTTTTGTGGGGACCTAAACAGCAAAATGCTTTCGAGAGTGTTAAACTTGATATGGTGTCAGCTCCTACGCTAAGACCTTTTAGCTTGAATAAACTTTGCATTTTGACTGTAGATGCAAGTCTTTATGGTTTGGGTTGTGTGCTTTCACAACGTTCAGGCAAGGAGGATTGGAATGTTGCTTTCGCGTCAAGATCTTTGAATCAAACTGAAAGGCGGTATGCTGTCATAGAAAAGGAATTGTTGGGATGCGTATGGGGTGTTGAACACTTTCGGAATTACATTTGGGGTGCAAGGTTTTTGATACGTACTGATCATAAACCGTTAGTGAGTATTCTTTCACCTGGAGAAGGTTTAAATGCAACAGCTCGTATTGCTAGATTGATGTCACGTTTGCAGGAATATAGTTTTGATATAGTGTATGTACCAGGAAAACTTAATGTAACAGCAGATTGTTTGTCAAGGTTGCCATATCCTTTTACTGGAGATGATGAAGATACTGAAGTTGTAACTAGTATTTCTGAACTGTTATCAGGAAAATACAATGTCATTTCAGAAGATTTGTGGATGAAAAGCATGAATGAAGATGATATATTGTGCAAAGTGAGAGATTATATACATTTGGGGTGGCCTTCTAAGGAACACATTCCTGCTGAAATTATGCCCTTCTACAATATTGCTGATGAACTGGGTATTGAAGGTAACCTTTTATTCAGAGCTGGAAAGTGTATTCCACCTGTGAATGTTAGAAACGTTATTTTACAAATGAGCCATGAGTGTCACATGGGAATGTCATCCATGAAAAGATTGATTAGATCTAACTTCTGGTGGCCTGGAGTAGATAGGGTGGTAGATAAGTTTGTTAGAGAATGTCCTGAGTGCATTGAAAGTGATAAGACGTGCAAGTGTGATCCTGCACCTTTGGTTCCAGTGAAATGGCCAGATCATCCGTGGCAGAAGTTAGGGATTGATATTGCTGGTCCATTTAATTTTTTACCACAGGAGTGTAGATTTGCTATTGTTGCAGTAGATTATCACTCCAAATGGCCTGAGGTCAAACTTGTACCTCATCCTAACACTGAAGTGTTATTTTATTTTTGAGAGAGATTTTTTCAAGAGAAGGTTTTCCTGAAAGCATTGTATCTGACAATGGTGTACAATTCAAATGCTCAGAGATGTCAGAGTTTTTGAATACTTATGGTATAAAGCATTGCACCAATGCTTTGTATGAACCACAGGGAAATGGACTAGTGGAGAGATATAACAGGGTGCTCAAACAAGATATAATATGGGCTCGGAAGTCTGGTGGAATGTGGAAAGAAAAATTGAGGGAGAAATTGTGGTTATATCGTATAACACCTCATGCCACAACAGAAGTTTCTCCTTTTCGCCTGCTGAAGGGTAGGGATCCTGTATCTTGTTTGTGTCCTTGGTGGTTCAAAAAGAATATTGATCATCAAAAGATTGATCTGAGTGTCAAAGATGTGGCTGAGAGAGTGGAACAAAAACAAGACAAATACAAACGTGATTATGATACCAGGATGAAGGTTAAACAACCTGCTTTCTTTGTAGGAGATGTTGTTAGGATTCGTAAGCCAGGTTATGTAACCAAAGGTGAGACAAAATTTGGTAAACCTATGAAAGTTGTGAGGGTTTATCACAATAGTGTGGTTACACAGGATGGGAAGAGATGGAATGTCAGAAGGGTATCTAAATGTGTATCTTAATTTGTTTCTTATACTCAGGATTGTTTTGCTTAGTAGTAGAAACGTTAGAATTGTCTCTAAATTTCTTTAAGGGGGAAAATGTGTTATATTCTTATCCATGCATATTTCCCTTTTAATTCATGATTCCATTTTGTACATATTTCCCTTTTAAATAGAATGCTTCTTATTATCTGCTCATGCACACTGTCTGTTAGATTCCATTAGAATTGTTATGAACTGAAATGTTGTAACTGAGTCTGACAACTTGGAGAGTGGAAGTACTGTGCTGCAGATTAATAAATCTTGGATTTTATCTTGGATTTCTTGGATCTCCTATTGATTTATTACAGTGAACTCAAAAAAGTGACTAAAATAACCATTGCTTAACCCTCTAGTAGTGGGCCGCAAAATTAGTCAGGCTTAACTTAGAGGAAATATGTAAAGCATTTATGCTACACACAAACAATATTAAAGTGAGAACACAACACAAGAAAAATCCTGCACCAATTAGAAAAATGGAGTACATTTTAATATTTTTTTTGTCACCAAAACAAAAAAAATCAAATGAGTAGTACTGAAATGATGAATGATTTTTTTCAACTTTAAATTGAAAAATAGCACCTAAAAGATCAAAGGACTAACCGCGGACATCTAGTCAGGCAAGACTGGGGAAAGTCAAAGGTTATGGTTGACTGAGATATAGCGCAGCGCGAATACACGAAGGGAAGTGCCCTCTTAGCTTGGAAGAAAAATGACAGAAAAGGTAAGGTTCAGTGGGGTAAGGCAGCCAGGGGTTTACTTGAAGGAGGCTTCTTCATCAGGGAGCCGCTAGATGAAGTCACAGTGAAGATTTCCAAGTCTGGACTTAGGGCCTGATTTAGAACTCGACGGATAGTTTACTCCGTCACAATGGTGACAGATATCCCGTCCATCGAAACTTAATTTAGATTTCGGTGGACGGAATATCTATCATCTATGTAATGGATTAACCCATCTGCTGAGTTCCAAATCAGGCCCTAAGTCTATATAATGGAAGTCGAAAATCTTCAGCAGGACGAAGCTGTAGGTTGCAGCCAACGAGGACCCCACGAGCCAGGACATACCTTCAGCGAGGAGACACAGAACCGGATTGTCTGCTGCAAATAATTCAGCGGGAGTTACCCAAAGTTATGCTGACTAGCGATGCATCTTGGAGGGGATTGGTGAGCAGGTATATCCCGGTCTGATCAGGAGGCCAGCCAACTAGCCCTTGGATTGGCTCTGGGAGTCCTGGTCTTAAACCGAAAATCAGGTCTCTAACAGCAGGGCAGTCTATTGAGGGCTCAAAGCAGGTTTTACGCAGCAGGTCAATTCTCTTGGTGCAGCAGGGCAGTCTTCTGAATTACAGAGTAGGCCACAGGCAGAAGAGTAGTCCCCTGAGAGCCCTTCCACAGGTCCAGACGTGAACTGAGGAGTGAGTCTGAGGGTCTTAATGTTATAACTATTACTAGTTTTGAAGTGGGAGACACTTTTGGAGTCTTCCCTCATAGAAGTATCGGAATGTTCTGCCTCCTTGCTCTGGTACCAGGCTGCCTACAGTCATAATAGGCTGGTGTGAAGTTCTTTGTGTGTGAGCTGAGACAGTGTCTTTGAAGTGCAAGTGGGACTAGGCACAGCTACACCCCCTCATTATTTCAGAATAGCCCAGTCTTTTAGCGCCCATTCCCTCTATTGTTTGGCGGTATGGGAGGAATACACAAAGTCCAGCTGCCACCTACACCTAGTCATGCGATCCAGTAAACAGGCAGTAGGCACCAAATGTTTAGAAGAAAAAAGTTCAAACTTTCTGAAAGGGGCATTTTCAGAATAGTGACTTGAAATCTGACTTTACCATTGAAGAGGATAATAAATTATAATTTCTTAGACACCAAACATGATATTACTACCTACTTTCAAACAAATGTTATCACTTTAAATGCAATAAGAGAACCCAATGTTATCCAATGGAAGATTCAGATATCACAGTCATGAAAAAGGAATTTATGAGTTGTTCACTTCCAGGACATTTAAAACTTAAAAGTATGTCTCATTTTTTAAAAACACTGCACTCTATCCTATGGATTGCTTAGGGCCTTCCCTAGGGGTGACTTATATGTATTGAAAAGGGAGTTCTATACCTGGCAAGGAATTTATTTTAATGAGTAAAATTAGTACTTTAAAACTGCACACAGGCTGCAATGACAGAACTGAGACAAGTTTAAATGGGCTACTTGAGTGAGTGGCTCAATAAGCGCTGCAGGCCTACTAGAAGCATTTAATTTAGCGGCCCTGGGTACATGGTATACCACTTTACTAGGGACTTATATTTAAATTAAATATGCCAAACAGGTGTAAGCCAATCTCACCATGTTTTTGGGAGTGAGGAAAAGCACTTTAGCACAGGTTAGCAGTGATAAAGTGCACGCAGTCGTAAGTCCAACAAAACAGAATTCAGCAAAACAGGAGGTGAGAAGGCATAAACTTAGGAAAACACCACCAAAAAGCTGATGGGTTTAACAGAAAGTGCACATATAGCAATGGTTCCATATGGTGCTTTACTATACCTTTCCCACCATCTTCTTTTAGGTGACATTAGCAGAGCATTAGCAAGATGTAACATAAGTTAAAACAATGCATACCTCAAAACAGTGTATCTTTACTGGCAATATTAACCTGTTAACTAATCATCAGGTCATGTTTTAGATACTCCATGTAACACCTTCCCCAAAATATCCTCTCCTCACTTGCCCGCCACTTCATGGCTGTCTGCACTTGCCAATACTGAGCCAGTGCTCCCAGAAGGTGGGTTTCGTGGACAATGCTATCTCCAAGGGATATGGCTCTGGCACCTATCACCAGTACACCAAACAGTAAATGAAAACAGATCAATTGAGACCACGTTTACCCTCAACGTCCACAAAGAAAAGCCAATAAGGCTCATAAATCCTCTTCAAGGCACTACTCTTCCATTAGACTCCATGGCATATTCACATAAGAGTTTGAATCAAAGGAGAAATTAAAACAAGGGCAAGACTTCTTTAGGCTTGGTAGAAGCTAGTAGTATCAATAGATAAAAGCATTGTCTTTGACACACTAGGCAAGCCACTAGCATGTGCCTGTCCACATGAACCTCACATTCAATACCCACACTCAAATCAAACACACATTCTCTTCCCCAATAAACACTATTGGACAACCGATCCCAACCATCTTATTCAAATCTCTCTTGCTCTCATTTAGAAACTATGAGCAAAACAAATGTCACATATTCTGCTCATTTATGCTCTTTCAGCATTATGAAGTAACAAATACTACAGCCACCCTTACAATGCACAACCTTGACACACTCTTGTTCAGAGAAACTACTTTCAGTTGTAGAACCTCAAATGACCTTGTCTACTCAAGCTACTGAAAACCATGCATCAACTGAGCAATCAAGATGAGGTCAAGCCTTCCCATGATTCACAATTATTCCTGTCCTGGGACGACATGGCTTGGCAGTTTGGGCTGGACTCTTCCCAAGATGGCACAGTGTCAGACTGATTTGCATTTGGCCATGTCTGAACTTGGGTGGCGGAGTGAGCTAAAGAATGATGATGGATTAAACCCAGATCAGTTGTCTGGGAGTGAGTATTTGCAATGTTCAACACTCCTTCCATCATCCCCTTTGGTTTTGCTTTGTTCGCCCTAAGTTGGCAAGGTATGCCGAGATGTCGGTCCCTTGCTCACTTTGTCACTGGATTCAAGCTAGCCTGGCTGATGACGGCTGATTAGCGAGAAACCGGTCCCAAGATGCTTGTTACGGGTCCAGGGAAGACATGGCTTGGCAGTTCGGGCTGGACTGTTCCCATGAGGCACAGGGTCAGCCTGATTTGCATATGGACATGTCTGAGCTGAGGTGGTGGAGTGAGCTGAAGAATAATGATGCATTAAACCCGGATCAGTTGACTGGGGGTAAGTGCTTGCAATGTTCAACGCTCCATCTATCATCCCCTTTGGTTTTGCTTTGTAACAAAAGAACCTGTTGGCATAGTTGCAAGACCCAGCAATGGGTATGCTACTGTCAAAGATGGACACCCATCACCCATCAACAGCAAAGGATGAGTGGCATCTGCAGAAAGAGCTGCATGCTGCTGTAACATTTAAGCAGTTCCACAAGTTCCAGAATGCATAGTGCTATAGTTTACAGTGCCGATTTCTGATGCCACTGTTTAGGGGCCACACCTCGCCGTCCATGTTTGCTTTTCAATAAACTGGTGTTAGAGGAAGTATGAAGGAAGGTGTTCCAGATCTTTTGTCAATATTAGAACGATCCTGGTTGCGTATCTCTGGGTATTTGTAACTGGTAGGAACTCTTCTGTCCACTACATTTGAAGCTTTGTGTAGTGCCATCCTCAGAATAGCTGACTTTCTTAGAATTCAAAATTCTACACATCTGTCTGTGATCCTGGTACTTGGAAAGTTCGAGTGAGAAAGTTGAATGTGTAAATCTAATGCATGAGTAAATCTAATGCAGACAAGTATTTTGACACATTCTCTTTTTAATTTTGGACTTGGAATTTTAAAACTCCATGTAGGAATCTCATTGGTTCTTTGTTGTTGTTCAAGACTTTGCACCTGGAATCACAAACAATTCCTGTCACAGTTAGATAGTTAGGGCTATAAACAGCGCAGGAACTTTCTTTAGAGGGTTTCCAACTGGTCGACCACGAGCTCCTTGTTGGTCACCGACACCCTGTCAGCATCTCCAGCCCTGACTTCCAGGCCTCTTATGCTGGTCGTCCATTATACGAGCTAGCTGCTCACATTAATTATTTGAGCTTATCTGGGGCGAGAAGAAGCAGCTGACGTCGGCCCAGCCTGCAGTCCTATCCTGCACACGGAGAACCACAGCACGATGCCTGCCTTGAAGGCACAGTTGAGTTGTCTCTATTTACAGCAGTGCAGGAAATACAGCGCTTGCTACTTTAGGCACAACCAGGCATGCATCAGGTTTGTGGCCAAGAGGAGCTTTATGTAAAATAAGATGCCTGTGCATGCGTTAAATCAAGGCATCTAAAACGTTAGAGGTACTTTATTTTAAAAAAATAATAATAATTTGAAACACTGGTTTAATTTTATCATTAAATTAAAGCAACATTTCACAGGCATCTTTTATTTTTAAATAAATAATGTATCTTGCAAGTTGATCCTGGCCACAAACCAAAATCAGGAACATAATTTTACAGGTCCTTTCATTACATTTTAATGAAATGATGGCAGAAATGTAAAATGAAGTTCGTGGCTCTTGTTTGTGCCCAGGTAGAACTTCCAAGAGGTGCTTTATTTAAAAACAAAATCTCTCTAAACCATTGCTTAAATATGATAATATAATGGAAGAAATGAAAAATGAAAGGTTAATTTGCTGTACACTTTGTTTAATTTTATCTCATTTGAATACCTCACCCCTGTAGCCGCCATATTTTTCTGTTGTAAACAAGGCCAATAATTTAAAAGGAACAGCTGAGCATTGGCCCTGGTTAGATCTGTGGTTCCTTCTTTGCATCAGCAAAGTCTTGAAAACAATGCAAGTAGTGACCCAAACGTCGCACAAAAATATGACAGAATCTTTAAAAAAAATCACATGTATTTCCCCCACATGCAGGAACACTTTATATGAGTATCATGTCATATCACTACATTGAGAGGTATTTTTTTAACTAATAGCTTGTGAACATGAAACAATCATGGACTCCCAAAGTCCCTGATGAAAATGCTATATGAATAAACTAGAGTAAAGTCATGTTCACCATACATGTGACATAGGTCAATATTACATTGAGCAAATGTATAGACTGACAGGAGGATGTTTTGTACAGTGCACACGCTGAACTCTGCCATTTCAAAGTCCCATCATGTGATAATGTGGAAAAAGGAGGCATGATTATAGAAAACAATTCTATTGCACTATTTGTAGTACTGAAACACTTACCTACGTGGGCAGCACGCTAATCCATGTAGAATTTGTGTTTGGAAAGGTGTTGTCTGTATTATAAGATCCTATGTGGGAAGTGTTTCCATGTTATGCGTGATGACCACTGAGGTAGGGTTAGCGAGTTATGGAACATAGTATTGAGGTGGATGAGAAGCTGTGAGAGACATATGTACAGTTTATGGTTTTCAGTACACTGGCAGCTTTGAACAGCTCTAAGGTCCATAGGATTTCTTATGATGTTAGTGTTTTTAGCTGGCTACTGCAGCGGTCAGGAGCACGCAGCGTGTTCAAGAGGGGAGGTGGGGCTAACACCAGGCTCTCTGATTTCATATTGTGCATTACAGACACTAAATGGATATCTCTTTATCCCTGCTCAATTAAGCTGGTTGTGGAGGAACTCTGGGGATAATACACATGTTACTCAGCCTTTAGTAGCTCATGATGAAGATCAGAAGTAGCTCTCACTACAGAAAAGGTTGGAGACCCCTTAGACCTTTGAATGTTTGCAGTCCAAAGTAGGATATTTACTGGAAGCATACGCTTCCAGTACGTATTTCTACATGTTGATTTCAGAAAATATGTCAAACGCATTGCATTTATGCTGTACACTGCATGGGTTTCTGTAGGAAATCAGTGCATTTCTCTTTGCTTGTTCCAGCTTCCAATAGCGTTCCTAATATTTTTTGAGGCACAGTCCAATCAGACTCCTTAGTAGATCGGACGATGTGTCAAAATGCTGGACTTTTGGGGGTGATCCTCCCAAGAATTCCCCATTGATAAAAGTGGATTTGTCACTATGAAAAAGAATCCTTTCCACTGGAAAACACCATTTGCTCTTGACAGTAAAGCCTTGCTACCACTCTGCACCAGTTTAAAGCATTAGTTGTTTTCGGCCTACTTTTCATAAGTTATTTGGAGTGGTGTCATTGATGGAATAAGCTTTGTTGTTTGCTATCTCCCTCCAATCAGTCCCGTTCCTAAATCATTGCCCTCATCTAACCACTCAGAACCTCTGTCTCACAACAAGACAGGAAATGGACAGGGTTTTCCCCGCCCCAGAGCAACTGATGCCACATGTACAAGTAACTCTAGAGTTGGGCTAAATCCGGCCCATTACACGTTGGACCCTCAGTGTCCATTAAGAAGTAAGGAATTACTAAGGGAATTGGTAGTTCTGAGTTTGACTCCCCAATCCCCCAATATTTTCTCATTTTGGGCTAGATTTTCACCCGGGTTTTATGCTTCCTCCATCCTTAATAATATGGAGGGCCTGTGGTCCATATCTTTGTTCTGCCAGCATTTGTTGTGAGTGTGTGTGCATCCCCGGGAGTTTGGCGCACTGCACTCTTGCAGGTCTACACTCTACTCCTCCTCTTATCCACTAACAGTGCTCCTCATCTTCTTCCTGTCCTGACATATGCCAGCACCAGGTGCAGCTGCTTTAAAGCAACAACGTCTGCTGCTGCTGGTCCCGTTGTCCTATGATGCGTTGCTGCAAAAAGGGACTGCTATGAATCTTGTGGTGACTCAGCTGGTATTTTTCGTCACGCTACCACAGTACATTTTCCGCTGCTTGCTAATGGTTTAGGTAATTTTCATTGCCCACAAAAATACTGGGCTAAAAACGCTGCCATGGTTTATGTTCTTTTGTGGGGTTGAGTGCGCTACTGGGGTGTAAGCGCATCCCTGTGGTGGGCACACTTGTGTGGTCCTGTGTGTATGGCAACAACACAGTGAATTCCGAAAGATTCAAAATGCCAAAAGTTTAGGTGATTTTCCAAATTTAATTCAAGTTTCCATGTTGTGTATCATATTGTCATCATATGAATTTGTTAACGAGCTTTGTTCTCATCATTAAACATAGAAGAGGCTCCAATGCATTTCGGACCCACCGTCCTTTTTCAAGGAGCACTACAATAAAGAATATACAAACGACAAATCAATTTACTGTCTTCCTATCTAAAACATAAATCACAGTAACTGCGTGACAATGTGCAAATCATGTTGAAAAACCTCATGCGCCCAAAACGGAAGAACGGTAAATAATCCATGTGTTCAAAGGAATCGGAGAAAAAAATAAACTGGGTTTCAGAAGTGGAACGAGTGGTATATTTAAAAAGCGTGTTGAGTCGGGTGAGGCGTGGGTTACAAATCGGGTTTCAGAGGTGGAGTCGGGTGAAGCGCTGCTAGCAAGAGCATGCAAAGTGTTACCGGAGTTGCCGGGTTAACACGAAAACGAGTAATTTAATTTAAAGCGCGCCTGGACAGGAGCGTGCAGAGTGTTACCGAAGTTGCAGAGGTTACGCGGTGAAAAGGGCAGGCTTACTTGGTGAAAACGAAAGATAGTGCACATCGGTTTCCAGATCGGATGATGACAAACTTCGCGGAGTGAAAGCGGAGTTAAGAAGAGTTAGTGATGGGGTGGTAGAAACGGAAAAGGGGTCGGGATGTGGGGAGTGTAAAGCGCGGCCATCTTGGAATGGTGTATCGTGAACAAACATGCAGTTACAACAGGCAGCAGCAAAACAGGATCGGGTGCATCAAGAAATGCCCGAGGGGGCATATTATAAATAACAACTTAATTCTGTGCGGTCATTAAGACCGAAGGGTTTCTGGGATTGCAGTCTATACATCCAACATGTTTCACGTTGTAAGAGAGTTTTATTGTTATCTCTCCCTTCAGTCTTAGGGACGATTTCCAGCACTAGGTATTTAAGCTGTGCCACATTGTGGTTGGCTTCGGTGAAGTGAATCGCAATGTTAGATTTCATGTTCTTGGTCCGAATATTTGACTTATGTTCATTAAGTCTGGTTTTGATCTTCCTGCTAGTTTTTCCCACGTAGGTCTTGCCACATGGACATTTAAGGAGATAGATTAGATTAGCAGAATCACATGTTGCGTCAACGTTGAGCTTGATATTAAAGCCTCTCATGGGGTGGCTGACAGTGTTCCCTTTAATAACATTATTGCAGTTACTGCAATGATGACATGGTCGGGTGCCCGTGTGGTGTATTGACATCGGCTCGGTGTGAGGTTTAGACAGGATCTCCTTGAAGTTCATTGGTCTGGTATAAGCGAAAATGGGAGGGTCTTTGAATAGTTCACCAAAGTCTGGTTCAGATGACAAAATTCGCCAGTGTTTTAAAATGATCTTCTTGTATTTGTTGCTAGAGGTGGAGTACCTTGATACGAGTACCATTCTATCACTCTTGGTTTTGGGTTTGTTTTGCAAAGCCTCCGTCCGGGGAATTGCTGTAGTTCGGTCAATGGCCTCTTTAAGAATTGCTTCAGGATAATCTCTATCACGAAATCTGGATGCCATGGATAGAATTTGATTGGTTCTGGTGTTGGGGTCTGATACAATCCTGGTAACCCTTAGCATCTGGCTGTAAGGTAAATGTCTCTTGAGGGAATTCTGATGGAAGCTGCTGAAAAGCAAAGCATTGTTGCGGTCTGTGTTTTTGCGAAACAGATCTGTTTCTATGCCATGAGGCATGATTTTGATGAGGACATCCAAAAATGCAATTTCATTGTGGTTGATGTTCCAAGTCAAATCAATTCGGTCGTCTTTAGAGTTGAGTTCAATGAGTGCCAATTTTAAGGTTTCTTCGGTGTTCTTCCAAATAAAAAGCAAATCATCAATGTAGCGGACATAAAGTTTAAGGTTGTCCATCCAGGTGCTGTTTTGGTAGATGTGGGTGAGTTCAAAGTTCCCCATATACAGGTTAGCGTAGGTCGGTGCTGCGCAATTGCCCATGGCCATCCCGGACAATTGTAGGTACCACTTCTCCTCAAATTTAAAATAACTGTGGTATAGGGTGTATATCATCAGTTCGAGGATGAAAGGTTTCAAAGAGTCATCAATGTTGGATTGGAGTAAAGCCTGTTTTACAGTGTTGATTCCACCTTCGTGGGGGATTGAAGTGTATAGGCTTCTTACGTCGGCCGTGCACAGGATAAGTTTCTCATTTTCCAAAAGTTGAAGCTCAGAAAGCTTATTGAGTAGTTCAGTAGTGTCCTTAATATAACTGGGTAGACTTGATACCATGGGTTGGAGATACCGGTCGATGAATTTCCCGGTTGGCTCGTGGATGGAACCTCTGGTGGATACAATCGGGCGGAACGGGGGGTCTGTCAAATTTTTGTGAATTTTAGGCAACATGGTGATTGAGGGGCTGCGGGGATGTTCTGTGGTGAGGTATTTCCTAGTGCGATCATCAATGATTCCCTCAGTGGTAGCCTTTTCAATGATCAGGGACAATTCCCTTTTAAATTCGCTGGTTGGATTGCCATCTAGTGCTGAATAGACATTGGGGTCCATGACATGTTCTGTCGTGCGTCGATTGTATAATTCAGTGTTTAAAATGACAAGGGCTCCTCCCTTGTCGGCTTTTAGGCACTTAATGGTTGGGTTCTTAGCAATGTTTTTCAGGGTATCTAAGTCTTTATTGGTGACATTCTTATGGGTTCGCTTGCGAAAGTTTAGTTTGGAAATGTCCTGTTTTACCAGGGTCTCAAACGTGTCTATGGTTTTGTGGCTAACGGGTGGTATGAATGTGCTTGAGGGTCGCAAGCCCTTAAGTTGGTCAGGTTTAGGGTCAACTACTGGTTCTAAGATGTTTTCAAAGAAGTGTCTCAATTTCAGCTTTCTCGTGAGTTTAAACGTGCTTACATCCAATTCCAATAGGTTGGTGTCGCTGGTCGGTACAAAGGATAATCCCTTTTGTAGGATATTGATCTCATGGTTGGTCAACCGGACATCAGAGATATTGATGACTAACGATTTCTCCTGGTTTTCTTGTTGTTCTTCGGTGGTTGTTGGGTACCTGTGTTGTTTTTTGCCTGCCCTTTTGCCCCGTCTGGGTCTGCGGTTTTGTCTGGGCCTAATTCTAAAAAAGGCTCCGAGGTAGTTAAGTCTACATGGCTCGTTGAAGGAGTGCCATTTGGTGGAGGTGTCGGAGTGGCTACTTCAGTGGATGTTCTCCTAGGTGGACGGTTGGTGCTGTCACCCTCAGATGAGGAGGTGTCGGTGTTGGGATTATAGGGTTTATTTCTGCGGCGTTGGGCGTAGACATCCGCCCATGTATAAACCTCTCCGAGTTTATAATCCAAGGTGTCCCGGCGGAATTTCCGCAGTTTACGTTCATTAATTTCTTTGGTATGTCTGTCTAATTGAACTTGGATTTCCTCAAGAGTAGTAGTTAACTCCTCTGCTGTTATTAAATCTTTCAATTCATTTTCAATGGCGGTGATTTCAGTAGTGAGTTCGGTTAGAATGCCTGATAATTCCTCCACTATTAGCAGAATTAGGTCCAGACTGCACTTATTTAGGATTGCATTCCATCGTTCAATAAAGGTTTTAGAATTTTTGCAGAGCGACGGTTTTAAAGCAATCCGTAGGCCGCGGGGAATGCGGAGCACCTTATGGTATTTTATCAGAATATTGGCATGTAGTTTCTGATTTATACGGCGTCTTGACAAGTATAAAAGTTGTTTGATGCACTGTTCCTTAGTTTTGTTGGAAGCCGTTTGGGTGAGATCTTCATTTATGAGAGCGTATATTCTTTCTGTAGCATCTGTGTCAAAGGCTAGGGTTTCAGCTCGGGCTTCAGTGGATTTTGAGATTTCTTCGTACTGCATTCTTGGTTAAGTGCGTGCTGCCTGCTAGGAGAACAGTAGTAGAATATAAGCGCAAAATGTAAAGCACGGCGCACTGCTTTAGTTAGATGTGAGGTTTGTGGATGGGTCAACGGAGGTTAAACAATTTAAGGTGCTCCTTACAGGTAACGCAACTGTTCTGGTGCGTCCAATAGGTTTATGGGGTTGAGTGCGCTACTGGGGTGTAAGCGCATCCCTGTGGTGGGCACACTTGTGTGGTCCTGTGTGTATGGCAACAACACAGTGAATTCCGAAAGATTCAAAATGCCAAAAGTTTAGGTGATTTTCCAAATTTAATTCAAGTTTCCATGTTGTGTATCATATTGTCATCATATGAATTTGTTAACGAGCTTTGTTCTCATCATTAAACATAGAAGAGGCTCCAATGCATTTCGGACCCACCGTCCTTTTTCAAGGAGCACTACAATAAAGAATATACAAACGACAAATCAATTTACTGTCTTCCTATCTAAAACATAAATCACAGTAACTGCGTGACAATGTGCAAATTATGTTGAAAAACCTCATGCGCCCAAAACGGAAGAACGGTAAATAATCCATGTGTTCAAAGGAATCGGAGAAAAAAATAAACTGGGTTTCAGAAGTGGAACGAGTGGTATATTTAAAAAGCGTGTTGAGTCGGGTGAAGCGTGGGTTACAAATCGGGTTTCAGAGGTGGAGTCGGGTGAAGCGCTGCTAGCAAGAGCATGCAAAGTGTTACCGGAGTTGCCGGGTTAACACGAAAACGAGTAATTTAATTTAAAGCGCGCCTGGACAGGAGCGTGCAGAGTGTTACCGAAGTTGCAGAGGTTACGCGGTGAAAAGGGCAGGCTTACTTGGTGAAAACGAAAGATAGTGCACATCGGTTTCCAGATCGGATGATGACAAACTTCGCGGAGTGAAAGCGGAGTTAAGAAGAGTTAGTGATGGGGTGGTAGAAACGGAAAAGGGGTCGGGATGTGGGGAGTGTAAAGCGCGGCCATCTTGGAATGGTGTATCGTGAACAAACATGCAGTTACAACAGGAAGCAGCAAAACAGGATCGGGTGCATCAAGAAATGCCCGAGGGGGCATATTATAAATAACAACTTAATTCTGTGCGGTCATTAAGACCGAAGGGTTTCTGGGATTGCAGTCTATACATCCAACATGTTTCACGTTGTAAGAGAGTTTTATTGTTATCTCTCCCTTCAGTCTTAGGGACGATTTCCAGCACTAGGTATTTAAGCTGTGCCACATTGTGGTTGGCTTCGGTGAAGTGAATCGCAATGTTGGATTTCATGTTCTTGGTCCGAATATTTGACTTATGTTCATTAAGTCTGGTTTTGATCTTCCTGCTAGTTTTTCCCACGTAGGTCTTGCCACATGGACATTTAAGGAGATAGATTAGATTAGCAGAATCACATGTTGCGTCAACGTTGAGCTTGATATTAAAGCCTCTCATGGGGTGGCTGACAGTGTTCCCTTTAATAACATTATTGCAGTTACTGCAATGATGACATGGTCGGGTGCCCGTGTGGTGTATTGACATCGGCTCGGTGTGAGGTTTAGACAGGATCTCCTTGAAGTTCATTGGTCTGGTATAAGCGAAAATGGGAGGGTCTTTGAATAGTTCACCAAAGTCTGGTTCAGATGACAAAATTCGCCAGTGTTTTAAAATGATCTTCTTGTATTTGTTGCTAGAGGTGGAGTACCTTGATACGAGTACCATTCTATCACTCTTGGTTTTGGGTTTGTTTTGCAAAGCCTCCGTCCGGGGAATTGCTGTAGTTCGGTCAATGGCCTCTTTAAGAATTGCTTCAGGATAATCTCTATCACGAAATCTGGATGCCATGGATAGAATTTGATTGGTTCTGGTGTTGGGGTCTGATACAATCCTGGTAACCCTTAGCATCTGGCTGTAAGGTAAATGTCTCTTGAGGGAATTCTGATGGAAGCTGCTGAAAAGCAAAGCATTGTTGCGGTCTGTGTTTTTGCGAAACAGATCTGTTTCTATGCCATGAGGCATGATTTTGATGAGGACATCCAAAAATGCAATTTCATTGTGGTTGATGTTCCAAGTCAAATCAATTCGGTCGTCTTTAGAGTTGAGTTCAATGAGTGCCAATTTTAAGGTTTCTTCGGTGTTCTTCCAAATAAAAAGCAAATCATCAATGTAGCGGACATAAAGTTTAAGGTTGTCCATCCAGGTGCTGTTTTGGTAGATGTGGGTGAGTTCAAAGTTCCCCATATACAGGTTAGCGTAGGTCGGTGCTGCGCAATTGCCCATGGCCATCCCGGACAATTGTAGGTACCACTTCTCCTCAAATTTAAAATAACTGTGGTATAGGGTGTATATCATCAGTTCGAGGATGAAAGGTTTCAAAGAGTCATCAATGTTGGATTGGAGTAAAGCCTGTTCTACAGCGTTGATTCCACCTTCGTGGGGGATTGAAGTGTATAGGCTTCTTACGTCGGCCGTGCACAGGATAAGTTTCTCATTTTCCAAAAGTTGAAGCTCAGAAAGCTTATTGAGTAGTTCAGTAGTGTCCTTAATATAACTGGGTAGACTTGATACCATGGGTTGGAGATACCGGTCGATGAATTTCCCGGTTGGCTCGTGGATGGAACCTCTGGTGGATACAATCGGGCGGAACGGGGGGTCTGTCAAATTTTTGTGAATTTTAGGCAACATGGTGATTGAGGGGCTGCGGGGATGTTCTGTGGTGAGGTATTTCCTAGTGCGATTATCAATGATTCCCTCAGTGGTAGCCTTTTCAATGATCAGGGACAATTCCCTTTTAAATTCGCTGGTTGGATTGCCATCTAGTGCTGAATAGACATTGGGGTCCATGACATGTTCTGTCGTGCGTCGACAACACAGGTACCCAACAACCACCGAAGAACAACAAGAAAACCAGGAGAAATCGTTAGTCATCAATATCTCTGATGTCCGGTTGACCAACCATGAGATCAATATCCTACAAAAGGGATTATCCTTTGTACCGACCAGCGACACCAACCTATTGGAATTGGATGTAAGCACGTTTAAACTCACGAGAAAGCTGAAATTGAGACACTTCTTTGAAAACATCTTAGAACCAGTAGTTGACCCTAAACCTGACCAACTTAAGGGCTTGCGACCCTCAAGCACATTCATACCACCCGTTAGCCACAAAACCATAGACACGTTTGAGACCCTGGTAAAACAGGACATTTCCAAACTAAACTTTCGCAAGCGAACCCATAAGAATGTCACCAATAAAGACTTAGATACCCTGAAAAACATTGCTAAGAACCCAACCATTAAGTGCCTAAAAGCCGACAAGGGAGGAGCCCTTGTCATTTTAAACACTGAATTATACAATCGACGCACGACAGAACATGTCATGGACCCCAATGTCTATTCAGCACTAGATGGCAATCCAACCAGCGAATTTAAAAGGGAATTGTCCCTGATCATTGAAAAGGCTACCACTGAGGGAATCATTGATGATCGCACTAGGAAATACCTCACCACAGAACATCCCCGCAGCCCCTCAATCACCATGTTGCCTAAAATTCACAAAAATTTGACAGACCCCCCGTTCCGCCCGATTGTATCCACCAGAGGTTCCATCCACGAGCCAACCGGGAAATTCATCGACCGGTATCTCCAACCCATGGTATCAAGTCTACCCAGTTATATTAAGGACACTACTGAACTACTCAATAAGCTTTCTGAGCTTCAACTTTTGGAAAATGAGAAACTTATCCTGTGCACGGCCGACGTAAGAAGCCTATACACTTCAATCCCCCACGAAGGTGGAATCAACGCTGTAGAACAGGCTTTACTCCAATCCAACATTGATGACTCTTTGAAACCTTTCATCCTCGAACTGATGATATACACCCTATACCACAGTTATTTTAAATTTGAGGAGAAGTGGTACCTACAATTGTCCGGGATGGCCATGGGCAATTGCGCAGCACCGACCTACGCTAACCTGTATATGGGGAACTTTGAACTCACCCACATCTACCAAAACAGCACCTGGATGGACAACCTTAAACTTTATGTCCGCTACATTGATGATTTGCTTTTTATTTGGAAGAACACCGAAGAAACCTTAAAATTGGCACTCATTAAACTCAACTCTAAAGACGACCGAATTGATTTGACTTGGAACATCAACCACAATGAAATTGCATTTTTGGATGTCCTCATCAAAATCATGCCTCATGGCATAGAAACAGATCTGTTTCGCAAAAACACAGACCGCAACAATGCTTTGCTTTTCAGCAGCTTCCATCAGAATTCCCTCAAGAGACATTTACCTTACAGCCAGATGCTAAGGGTTACCAGGATTGTATCAGACCCCAACACCAGAACCAATCAAATTCTATCCATGGCATCCAGATTTCGTGATAGAGATTATCCTGAAGCAATTCTTAAAGAGGCCATTGACCGAACTACAGCAATTCCCCGGACGGAGGCTTTGCAAAACAAACCCAAAACCAAGAGTGATAGAATGGTACTCGTATCAAGGTACTCCACCTCTAGCAACAAATACAAGAAGATCATTTTAAAACACTGGCGAATTTTGTCATCTGAACCAGACTTTGGTGAACTATTCAAAGACCCTCCCATTTTCGCTTATACCAGACCAATGAACTTCAAGGAGATCCTGTCTAAACCTCACACCGAGCCGATGTCAATACACCACACGGGCACCCGACCATGTCATCATTGCAGTAACTGCAATAATGTTATTAAAGGGAACACTGTCAGCCACCCCATGAGAGGCTTTAATATCAAGCTCAACGTTGACGCAACATGTGATTCTGCTAATCTAATCTATCTCCTTAAATGTCCATGTGGCAAGACCTACGTGGGAAAAACTAGCAGGAAGATCAAAACCAGACTTAATGAACATAAGTCAAATATTCGGACCAAGAACATGAAATCTAACATTGCGATTCACTTCACCGAAGCCAACCACAATGTGGCACAGCTTAAATACCTAGTGCTGGAAATCGTCCCTAAGACTGAAGGGAGAGATAACAATAAAACTCTCATACAACGTGAAACATGTTGGATGTATAGACTGCAATCCCAGAAACCCTTCGGTCTTAATGACCGCACAAAATTAAGTTGTTATTTATAATATGCCCCCTCGGGCATTTCTTGATGCACCCGATCCTGTTTTGCTGCTGCCTGTTGTAACTGCATGTTTGTTCACGATACACCATTCCAAGATGGCCGCGCTTTACACTCCCCACATCCCGACCCCTTTTCCGTTTCTACCACCCCATCACTAACTCTTCTTAACTCCGCTTTCACTCCGCGAAGTTTGTCATCATCCGATCTGGAAACCGATGTGCACTATCTTTCGTTTTCACCAAGTAAGCCTGCCCTTTTCACCGCGTAACCTCTGCAACTTCGGTAACACTCTGCACGCTCCTGTCTAGGCGCGCTTTAAATTAAATTACTCGTTTTCGTGTTAACCCGGCAACTCCGGTAACACTTTGCATGCTCTTGCTAGCAGCGCTTCACCCGACTCCACCTCTGAAACCCGATTTGTAACCCACGCTTCACCCGACTCAACACGCTTTTTAAATATACCACTCGTTCCACTTCTGAAACCCAGTTTAATTTTTTCTCCGATTCCTTTGAACACATGGATTATTTACCGTTCTTCCGTTTTGGGCGCATGAGGTTTTTCAACATAATTTGCACATTGTCACGCAGTTACTGTGATTTATGTTTTAGATAGGAAGACAGTAAATTGATTTGTCGTTTGTATATTCTTTATTGTAGTGCTCCTTGAAAAAGGACGGTGGGTCCGAAATGCATTGGAGCCTCTTCTATGTTTAATGATGAGAACAAAGCTCGTTAACAAATTCATATGATGACAATATGATACACAACATGGAAACTTGAATTAAATTTGGAAAATCACCTAAACTTTTGGCATTTTGAATCTTTCGGAATTCACTGTGTTGTTGCCATACACACAGGACCACACAAGTGTGCCCACCACAGGGATGCGCTTACACCCCAGTAGCGCACTCAACCCCATAAACCTATTGGACGCACCAGAACAGTTGCGTTACCTGTAAGGAGCACCTTAAATTGTTTAACCTCCGTTGACCCATCCACAAACCTCACATCTAACTAAAGCAGTGCGCCGTGCTTTACATTTTGCGCTTATATTCTACTACTGTTCTCCTAGCAGGCAGCACGCACTTAACCAAGAATGCAGTACGAAGAAATCTCAAAATCCACTGAAGCCCGAGCTGAAACTCTAGCCTTTGATACAGATGCTACAGAAAGAATATACGCTCTCATAAATGAAGATCTCACCCAAACGGCTTCCAACAAAACTAAGGAACAGTGCATCAAACAACTTTTATACTTGTCAAGACGCCGTATAAATCAGAAACTACATGCCAATACTCTGATAAAATACCATAAGGTGCTCCGCATTCCCCGCGGCCTACGGATTGCTTTAAAACCGTCGCTCTGCAAAAATTCTAAAACCTTTATTGAACGATGGAATGCAATCCTAAATAAGTGCAGTCTGGACCTAATTCTGCTAATAGTGGAGGAATTATCAGGCATTCTAACCGAACTCACTACTGAAATCACCGCCATTGAAAATGAATTGAAAGATTTAATAACAGCAGAGGAGTTAACTACTACTCTTGAGGAAATCCAAGTTCAATTAGACAGACATACCAAAGAAATTAATGAACGTAAACTGCGGAAATTCCGCCGGGACACCTTGGATTATAAACTCGGAGAGGTTTATACATGGGCGGATGTCTACGCCCAACGCCGCAGAAATAAACCCTATAATCCCAACACCGACACCTCCTCATCTGAGGGTGACAGCACCAACCGTCCACCTAGGAGAACATCCACTGAAGTAGCCACTCCGACACCTCCACCAAATGGCACTCCTTCAACGAGCCATGTAGACTTAACTACCTCGGAGCCTTTTTTAGAATTAGGCCCAGACAAAACCGCAGACCCAGACGGGGCAAAAGGGCAGGCAAAAAACAACACAGGTACCCAACAACCACCGAAGAACAACAAGAAAACCAGGAGAAATCGTTAGTCATCAATATCTCTGATGTCCGGTTGACCAACCATGAGATCAATATCCTACAAAAGGGATTATCCTTTGTACCGACCAGCGACACCAACCTATTGGAATTGGATGTAAGCACGTTTAAACTCACGAGAAAGCTGAAATTGAGACACTTCTTTGAAAACATCTTAGAACCAGTAGTTGACCCTAAACCTGACCAACTTAAGGGCTTGCGACCCTCAAGCACATTCATACCACCCGTTAGCCACAAAACCATAGACACGTTTGAGACCCTGGTAAAACAGGACATTTCCAAACTAAACTTTCGCAAGCGAACCCATAAGAATGTCACCAATAAAGACTTAGATACCCTGAAAAACATTGCTAAGAACCCAACCATTAAGTGCCTAAAAGCCGACAAGGGAGGAGCCCTTGTCATTTTAAACACTGAATTATACAATCGACGCACGACAGAACATGTCATGGACCCCAATGTCTATTCAGCACTAGATGGCAATCCAACCAGCGAATTTAAAAGGGAATTGTCCCTGATCATTGAAAAGGCTACCACTGAGGGAATCATTGATGATCGCACTAGGAAATACCTCACCACAGAACATCCCCGCAGCCCCTCAATCACCATGTTGCCTAAAATTCACAAAAATTTGACAGACCCCCCGTTCCGCCCGATTGTATCCACCAGAGGTTCCATCCACGAGCCAACCGGGAAATTCATCGACCGGTATCTCCAACCCATGGTATCAAGTCTACCCAGTTATATTAAGGACACTACTGAACTACTCAATAAGCTTTCTGAGCTTCAACTTTTGGAAAATGAGAAACTTATCCTGTGCACGGCCGACGTAAGAAGCCTATACACTTCAATCCCCCACGAAGGTGGAATCAACGCTGTAGAACAGGCTTTACTCCAATCCAACATTGATGACTCTTTGAAACCTTTCATCCTCGAACTGATGATATACACCCTATACCACAGTTATTTTAAATTTGAGGAGAAGTGGTACCTACAATTGTCCGGGATGGCCATGGGCAATTGCGCAGCACCGACCTACGCTAACCTGTATATGGGGAACTTTGAACTCACCCACATCTACCAAAACAGCACCTGGATGGACAACCTTAAACTTTATGTCCGCTACATTGATGATTTGCTTTTTATTTGGAAGAACACCGAAGAAACCTTAAAATTGGCACTCATTGAACTCAACTCTAAAGACGACCGAATTGATTTGACTTGGAACATCAACCACAATGAAATTGCATTTTTGGATGTCCTCATCAAAATCATGCCTCATGGCATAGAAACAGATCTGTTTCGCAAAAACACAGACCGCAACAATGCTTTGCTTTTCAGCAGCTTCCATCAGAATTCCCTCAAGAGACATTTACCTTACAGCCAGATGCTAAGGGTTACCAGGATTGTATCAGACCCCAACACCAGAACCAATCAAATTCTATCCATGGCATCCAGATTTCGTGATAGAGATTATCCTGAAGCAATTCTTAAAGAGGCCATTGACCGAACTACAGCAATTCCCCGGACGGAGGCTTTGCAAAACAAACCCAAAACCAAGAGTGATAGAATGGTACTCGTATCAAGGTACTCCACCTCTAGCAACAAATACAAGAAGATCATTTTAAAACACTGGCGAATTTTGTCATCTGAACCAGACTTTGGTGAACTATTCAAAGACCCTCCCATTTTCGCTTATACCAGACCAATGAACTTCAAGGAGATCCTGTCTAAACCTCACACCGAGCCGATGTCAATACACCACACGGGCACCCGACCATGTCATCATTGCAGTAACTGCAATAATGTTATTAAAGGGAACACTGTCAGCCACCCCATGAGAGGCTTTAATATCAAGCTCAACGTTGACGCAACATGTGATTCTGCTAATCTAATCTATCTCCTTAAATGTCCATGTGGCAAGACCTACGTGGGAAAAACTAGCAGGAAGATCAAAACCAGACTCAATGAACATAAGTCAAATATTCGGACCAAGAACATGAAATCTAACATTGCGATTCACTTCACCGAAGCCAACCACAATGTGGCACAGCTTAAATACCTAGTGCTGGAAATCGTCCCTAAGACTGAAGGGAGAGATAACAATAAAACTCTCTTACAACGTGAAACATGTTGGATGTATAGACTGCAATCCCAGAAACCCTTCGGTCTTAATGACCGCACAGAATTAAGTTGTTATTTATAATATGCCCCCTCGGGCATTTCTTGATGCACCCGATCCTGTTTTGCTGCTGCCTGTTGTAACTGCATGTTTGTTCACGATACACCATTCCAAGATGGCCGCGCTTTACACTCCCCACATCCCGACCCCTTTTCCGTTTCTACCACCCCATCACTAACTCTTCTTAACTCCGCTTTCACTCCGCGAAGTTTGTCATCATCCGATCTGGAAACCGATGTGCACTATCTTTCGTTTTCACCAAGTAAGCCTGCCCTTTTCACCGCGTAACCTCTGCAACTTCGGTAACACTCTGCACGCTCCTGTCCAGGCGCGCTTTAAATTAAATTACTTGTTTTCGTGTTAACCCGGCAACTCCGGTAACACTTTGCATGCTCTTGCTAGCAGCGCTTCACCCGACTCCACCTCTGAAACCCGATTTGTAACCCACGCTTCACCCGACTCAACACGCTTTTTAAATATACCACTCGTTCCACTTCTGAAACCCAGTTTATTTTTTTCTCCGATTCCTTTGAACACATGGATTATTTACCGTTCTTCCGTTTTGGGCGCATGAGGTTTTTCAACATAATTTGCACATTGTCACGCAGTTACTGTGATTTATGTTTTAGATAGGAAGACAGTAAATTGATTTGTCGTTTGTATATTCTTTATTGTAGTGCTCCTTGAAAAAGGACGGTGGGTCCGAAATGCATTGGAGCCTCTTCTATGTTTAATGATGAGAACAAAGCTCGTTAACAAAATCATATGATGACAATATGATACACAACATGGAAACTTGAATTAAATTTGGAAAATCACCTAAACTTTTGGCATTTTGAATCTTTCGGAATTCACTGTGTTGTTGCCATACACACAGGACCACACAAGTGTGCCCACCACAGGGATGCGCTTACACCCCAGTAGCGCACTCAACCCCATAAACCTATTGGACGCACCAGAACAGTTGCGTTACCTGTAAGGAGCACCTTAAATTGTTTAACCTCCGTTGACCCATCCACAAACCTCACATCTAACTAAAGCAGTGCGCCGTGCTTTACATTTTGCGCTTATGTTCTTTTGTGCTCACTGTTTTGTAGACACAATGTTGTCGCTGTCAGTAGTACCTCAATGCTCACATTACGTCATGGAACTAGAAATTAAGGTAAATGATTTTCGCTTTCGTTTTACAAAGATGGCAGATGCCACAAATGCTCTTGTCTGTGCGCTCAGAGAAGGTTCTGCAGAGATGTTTCATCGTGAACATGTTTTGAAATGAAATGCACATGCTCCTCATTTCCCAGATTTACTTAATTGCTCTTTTACACCGCAGAAACTCTTTTTCTGTTTTCAATGTTGACGGATGTTAACTGTGTAGCATCTCTAATCGTGAGGAACAGAGCTGAAACCCACCCTTGCTGCTCTACATGCCACTGCCTGTAAAGTTTATCTCGACATATACCCGACATTTAAAAAGCTTCACCTGCCAGGACCCCTTTTCCACAGTGTGCAGCCGAATGCACTTTCCTTGCAGTATTTCTTGTAGCAGAGGAGGAAGCATTCATGGCATCCTTTTAGATGACGAGAAGCATGACTCCACACTTTACATCATTGATGAATTGCACTAAATGCCCTGCTTTAAAAAAGAGAGTGCTTCGGAATGGGATCCGCGTGGCCCACTTGTTGTGTGTGTGCTCTTGATCAATGCTTGCTGACAGTGACTAAGGCAGAAGGATGAGTGCCCATTTCAAGGACAGCCACTTGCCGGCGTCACGCGGCTCTAAATGAGAGCTCGCGAGAGCACCTGCTCTCCGGTGCAATTATGTACTTATTTCCCGGTGGCTGCCATGAATGCCCTAAAGTGCTCGCCTTCCGTGGGGCGCGTGGTCCCAAACATTGCACTTCCACCTCTTCAGATGATGTGACGAATATTTTCAGGGACTCTTCGGCTCCTTAAGATGCTAGCTCGTAGATTTACCACAAAGCCTGACAGCTGTAGCCACTTTACATGCAGCAATTGCTCTTAATTGGGGACACAGAGTGCCACAAGTATATTTGGTTTAAAAAAACTGCCTGCAAGCGAAATATTTGCAAGGCACAAAATTCAGGTTTTATTCAAAATATTTTTCAAAGTTTAAGCTGGACTTCTATGGAGTTACCCATTTTCAAGATACATTAGCCCACATAGTGAATGCTTACTCCTGGTAATAGCGGTCCCTGCGCTTGAAATGGAAAAATAGAAGTGCAGGTACTCTGCGCCTGAGTAGCTGCGTGTTTCTAAGAAGTGCTGGTACGCGCCAATTAAAAGTATTACGTTTTTCTTGAAAAGTACAGGCACTCTCCCTCTCAAAATGAAAATTGCTGGTACTCAGTACAGGACAGTACTGGCTCACTTAATCACTGGCTGCGGGCCTACTGCCAGGTCGTAGGTTTTGGTCATTCTGGGAGGGCTGGCTGTGACAGGCTGAGAATGTTGCCTGTGATAAATCACCATCAATGGGGGGACACACCCATCATCTCTAGCAGAAGGCTGCTACTTGCCGTGGTCCCAGTGCTGCTCAACCATGCGCCCGGGCCTGGGGGAACTTTCCGCTGCTGTGACCCGCATGCCTACAGAACTATTTGAGCGGCACAACATCATACGCCACGGCGCCACCAGTAGGTTAATACTGTTAGTGGTGCTGCACCTGCTCTCTGGCCTTTAGCTGGCTTTTGGTTCCGGCTCGGTGACTGTGTGGAGGACCTTGTGATCATCCTAAGGAGCCTGGGGAAGCTGTAACAACTGCCCAGGCTGCCTGCTAAGATTTGCGAGTCCCCCCCCCCACTCAACCCTTGGCATCTCCATCCACCCACAGAAGATTCGGGGCACCTTGAAGATGTGTGCCTGCTTCACACCAGTACGGTGCTAAAACCACAGATGCTCCTGTTGCTTGCTGGGTGTCGCTGTCCCTTGGACAACCCCGAGGCCACGTTGAAGGCCTATTATACTCTCCTTGTCGGTGCAGTCCCCCGTCTTACCTACTTTTACTTTGTTGTGCCACTGCCGCTGGAGCTGTGTATCAGGCGTTGCTTGCCCCCTCAATTGGGAGGGATGAGGGGGCAAACCACACCGACAACCATTTGTGTGTGTAAAAGGCCGCTTTATTGGAACAGGTGCATATCAAAATTTTATTTAAACTGGCACTTTTGCCATACAAAACTAAAACCTCTCTAAACATAAATTTACCTGACCCCTTTCCTTTCCTCCCCCCGCCCCTACGATCCCCGCATGATAAAAACCCCCACCCTGCATACATACAATGCATACGTTTCAATAGGATTAAATATTACACAATCTTATTACATAGCATTTAAAACTACTACCCTCCATGACCTACACTCCTACCTGCCTTCCTGCAACTGTAACTAACAAACCTCAAATGTAAACTTCCAACCTGCTTAACCTTTCCCCGCTGCTGTTTACAAACTCCCCAGACTTAACCAAAACAACCAAACTCCAGTCAAACTTGGCCAACATCAAAAACAACTCCGCCAGCACCTGTTCCAAGCAGCAACTCCACAATAATAAAAAACCCTAGGCACCTGTTCCAACAGGTCCCAGCCGAAAAAAGAAAAGCCTACCCTAACCTCCTCCCCCAAAAACGCTAAAGCCCAGGGACGGAGGGCGGGGACAACAACCTCATCACTACAGCGCTCCCAGCCACCAGGTCACCAGAACCTAAAATGCTGGCTCGGCAGGCACCAAACTCCCCTAAATAGCCTTGGGCTATCTTTTAACATTGGGCTGCATCTGGGGTATTTCCAAGGCAGCCCAAAAGCCAAAAACTGGCCACGCCTGTCTGGCCCTCACCCCTTCCCAATCTGCCCAGGGCGCAGACCTTGCGATGCTCGGCTGCCCCCCAAGCCTCCCTTGGGAGGGATGAGGGTGCAAGCCCCACCGTCAACCATTTGTGTGTGTAAAAGGCCACTTTATTGAAATAGGTGCATATCACAATTTTATTTATACTCACACTTTTGCCTTACAAAACTAAAACCTCTCTAAACATAAATTTACCTGACCCCTTTCCTTTCCTCCCCAGCCCCTACGATCCCTACATGATAAAACCCCCCACCATGCAACATACAATGCATACATTTCAATAGCTCAAATATTACACAAACTTATTACATTGCATTTAAAACTCCTACCCTCCCATGACCTACCCTATTTAAACTGGCACTTTTGCCATACAAAACTAAAACCTCTCTAAACATAAATTTACCTGACCCCTTTCCTTTCCTCCCCCCGCCCCTATGATCCCCGCATGATAAAACCCCCCACCCTGCAACATACAATGCATACATTTCAATAGGATTAAATATTACACAAACTTATTACATAGCATTTAAAACTTCTACCCTCCCATGACCTACACTCCTACCTGCCTTCCTGCAACTTTAACTAACGAACCTCTAATGTAAACTTCCAACCAGCTTAACCTTTCCCAGCTGCTGTTTACAAACTCCCCAAACTTAACCATAAACTACCAAACTCCAGCCAAACTTGGCCAACTTCAAAAACAACTCCGCCACCCAGGAAAAGGCAGGAGGGTAGACGAATATGCCGCCGCCACCTTTTCCTGTCCAACCCCCCAGCGCCCCTGTTGAATCTGACAAAACAACCCATTTAACATCTGTGAACCCCCCGCAGCCTGGCCAGCACTTCTCACAACTCCAATAAATAAAGGTCCATACCAAGCAGCGAAAGGTGAACCCTGTCGCCCCTGAACGATTCTGGTGCATCGTAACGAATGTCCTCAAGCCAGATTCTAGAAAAACCCAAATGGCGACAGAACCTTACCATTTCAACCACTTTCCTCCTAGCCTTATCCACTGCCCCCGGATTCACTGCGCCCCTCCAGACCCGACGCAGAACAAACTCAGTCCAGACCACTGAGGACCCTGACCACTCCTCTTAATCTCCTTCAAATCTCTCCTCATGGCCCTCATCAACAGCAGACCCTTCTTTCTGACCATTTCATTCTCACTCAAATGGAGAACCAGGACATCAGGCACCTACCAGCCACCACCATCCGTTCAGTGTTGCCAACAGTTCCCTCCAAAGCATCCCCCCCTTTCCCTACCAACACACAATAAAAACATTAGGGTTAAATCCAAGGTTCTCTCCAAAGTAACTGGCACAGGCCTGACCTGGGCCCATTTAATAAATGAACGGCCCACGATCCACACAGACATATCCCTGGCGAGAGGAACCCTCACCGAACTTGAAACAAAAAACATGAGTGAGTACAGGAGAAACATACACTACTGCGCTATAACTGGCTAGAATCGCAGTGCACATACCGCCGATAGCAGTCGGACGACCACCTACCCAAAATCATGATGTCCCCTCGCCCTCATCCCCGCTTGTGCACCTCCGACGCCGCTCCGATCTGAAAGGAATGCGTGCCATAGCGTTTACCCTCCACACCCAGAAGCGCGAAGGCCTTCCTTAATAGGACCAAGAGCTGCAAGCCTGTAGCCACCCGCCCATCGCTGTGCCGGAAAACTGCCCTTTCTGCCCCCGGCGCCCAGGCCCTCAAGCTCCACCCCCACCGCACATGACATTGCAAATCTGCATCGGCCGCCCACAAGGAAACCTACCGGCCCACACCCGTCTGGTCTGTCTTCGACTTCCAGAGCCAAAGCTAGACCTCGGTCCCCATAAAGGAAACCTCAGACCACAAAACCCCCATACTACTTTTGGCTCCCAACAACTCAGAAACTCAGAAAGCCCCCACAAACATCCACAACATCAATGTAGAAAACAGGCCGACCTCCCCGTCATCCCTGCAAACCCGCAGCAAGGCTCCCAACACCCGCTCCAGCAAGTTTCACGACAAGGGTTCCCTAACCCGGCACACCCTCCCGCACTACTGGGCCCAATCTTTGAGCAAGCCAGAAACTTCTCCCATGCTGCCATGTACGTCACCTTGAGTGTGCCAGACAACCTAAAACCAGTTGCAACATTCTGTGTTGGCTATGTACCACAGCTGTGGCGGCATGCTGGCCGGGTCCCGATCTGTGTCCTTGGCTAACCCACGGAACCTCCCCCACTGCGAACGAGACAATGCATCGGCTATGTCATTTTCAACCCCGGACACACGCACCATGCAAAGGCAATAGCGTGCCGCAAGCAGCCGAGCACAAACATTTGCAGCAACTTCCGCATCTGCGCATCTCTCGCCGATTGCTTGTTGACAGCCTCCACCACCGCCATGTTATCGACATGGAATGTCACTCGCCTTTGGCCCAACAACTCCCCCCACAGCAAGACCACTACCACCAAAATGAAGAGTTCCAGAAAGACAATGCTCCGACCACCCCCGCCCACTCAGGGGGCCACTTCTCCGCACACCATTTCCCCCACCTCTACAGCCCAAAGCCCTCACTTCCCGCCGCGTCAGAAAAGATTTGGACGTCCCAGACAAGATCCTCACTCCACTGCATCGGGACCCCATTGAAGTTCTTAAAAAAGAACTGCCACATCCTCAGATCCTCCCAAACACCCATGGACAGCCACACATGATGATGCGGCAGCCTCTGCCCGGCCAAAGTCCTGCCCAGTCTCCTGCAGAAAGTCGGCCTGCTCGCACTACCCTTCAAGCTGTCAGGGTCTGCCAAATGCGCCTACAGAACTACATGACCCACAATGCCTAGCGACTGGGAGGAGCAGAAAAAACTATATAGCTTACTATAGTGCATTGTGGATCGTACGTGATTTGCTGCTCGAATCTGGACCCGAGCTTTGGACCCTCTCGAACCCGATCTAGGCTGAGTTGGTTGCTCAGCATTGTTCTACTGTCTGTCGATTTGTAGCGTTTCGGCCGCTGCCGAACGCAGTTGCTGGGAGTATCTCATTTCCTGAAAGAGGAGACGCCAGTTAAACTGGAATCGCTAGTGTGTCGGCTGATGTGCTAGTAAGGCTATTTGTTTATTCAGCTGTTGTCTTCGTGCGCAGCGGCTGCCGAGCACCTTCCTGGGACCCCTCGTTATCAGGGAGTTTGATGAATATTACGCTCTCGACTGAGACACTGTTTTCCTGTACTTCCTCAGTAAACTTTGGCTTCTCGGATGGGAAGCTAAAACAGCAGATTTATTTCCGGAATCTTTTCCCTTTGTGAGGTGGTGCCGGTTGGAGTGTTTCTGGATATTCGTGAGTACTCGCGTTCTCTGATGAGACGCGCTTTGTTTCTTTTCACTCCCCTTGACTGGATATAAAGGATTACCTGTGACTTTTCTTGGAACTTAAAGGTCGTGACTTTGTTCAGTCCTTGGACTATAAAGATTTGTCAATCCTCAGTTTCTTGGATTTGGTTCGTGCAAAACTGGGTTGATCTTGAATCCCTCTACATCATTTTTTGTTAACTTTTTTTCCTAATCAGTTATCTTTGAAGAGGGTTTATTTTTTGTTTCCGATTGGGAAGGCTGGAAGGTATGCATGGAATACAGAGTGACTTGATCTATGGTGTTTGGTGTACGGCCCCCACCTCCATCACCATCTCTCAACTCCCCTTCCTCCATACTATCATCAACATCTATTATCTGCACATCCCCAGAGCAGTTAGCCCTTCCGGCCGGCGGAAGGGCTAACTGCTCTAGACAGATTAAAAAACAACATGCGCATCGCTCCTCCTCTGGTGTTGCGCCCTGTGGGTGTAGGGGTCAGCGAGCCCGCCAAGGACCTTCTTTTGCCGGCCGCGACGGAATACCCCTCTGGTGCTGGGCACGCTGCAGGAGGCTCAGCCCTCCCTTCTTCTTGGTGCCAATGGGCCGTTTACCAGCCCTGCCAAATCTGGAACCCCGCGACGCGTCTCCTCCGTAAAAGAAAACAGCAGGACTGGTGTGCTGGGTCCCTCTCCCTGTACCCCACCTACACCCTCATGAGGCCCCGTCGCTGCCTTCTGACCCCAGCAACGGGGTCCTGGATCCTCCTCCCCCCTCGCCCCGCAGACCCCCCCATTGCCTCGCTTCCCCTCTCCTTTCCTTGTGTCACCCCCTTCCTTCCATATGATAACCCCCTCCAAAGCCCCTCCCATCCACCTGTGTCGCTGTGAACTGTCCCCACCCTCCCCCTACTGCCTGAGGTGTCTGACTCCCTGTGCCTTGTACTCGTCCCCTGCCCGAAGAGATACAGGCCCGGGGGGGGGGGCTCTTCTCCCTCCCTGAGTGTCTACTTTTGCTGTTGTCTTCCACCCTCCACAACCATGCCAGGTCCCCTTGTTCCCCCATCAGGCAACCGCCCTCCCGACAGCGCTCACATGCTTCTGCGCGGTTCATAAAACCCAGGCGCTCGGAGAGGAGAGGCGCTCCTCACACCCCTCCCACGCTGACTCCTGACCGCTGTCCCCCAGTTGCTACCGCTCCTCAGGCCTGCCAGTGCCTCCTCGCCATGGGCCCCAGGCCCCGCCTCACGCAAACCCGTGACCGCCCCCGATGCATCCGGTCCGTAAGATAGATTCTGCGAGTGCGGCGGGGAGATGCTCCTGCGCCGAGGTTTTCTCCCACGGTCCGCCGCCTCCCCTCGCCTCCTGATTCCACCTCACTGGCGGCGTCCCTGGCATCCGCGAGGCCCCGCCCCCTCACCTGAACAAGGGCATTCTTGTGGGGCAGCGAGTAGGTGAAAATAACCGGCGCCAAGCCCGCTGATATGCGCCTCACGGGGTGCGCCCCCCCTGGGGGCCAACCAATAAGTCCATCCGCCCTGCGTAACTGACCAGGCGGATGGCTTAGAGCGCGCGAAAGTCTTCCACCAGCCATTATATCCAAAGCACCCTATGCACCGGCTATAGGGAAAATTGCTGAACAACCCACCGGCCTCAGGACAAAGACAGCGCTCCCAGCCACCAGGTCACCAGAACTTAAAATGGTGGCTGGGCAGGCGCCAACCTCCCCTAAATTGCCTTGGGCTATCTTTTAACATTGGGCTGCATTTGGGCTATTTCCAAAGCAGCCCAAAAGCCACAAAATGGCCTCGCCTGTCTGGCCCCCACACCCTCCCAATCTGCCTGGGGGGCATATCTCATGGTGCTCGGCTGCCCCCCAAAACCCCCTTGCTGTCCTGAGATGCTCCCGGGGGGTAATCGATCTGACCAACCACACCTCTGCGACCTGGCTCACTGGCCTCAGTGCTTATGGTTTTCCTAGGACAAGTGGCACCCACATAGGCTTACAGGACCGAATGGGCTGAAATTACCCTTTGCTAGACCCACAATGCTGGTTTGACGCTAGAGAAGCTGGAACATCGCCTTAAGACAGTAGCCATCAAGAATAAAGACCTTGAGGCCCCGGGCAAAGCAATAATCTCAGCATACTGGGAATTGCAGAGTCCACTGGCACAGGCCACTGAGACCTGTTTGTGGATCGCTTACTCTCGGAAGTATTTGGTCGCCATACTTTCACATCCACGTTTGCCATGGAAACAGCCCACAGATCCATCAGCCAGCGCCCTTACCTGGTGTACCACCGCAGCCAATACTAGCCAGGCTTCTGAACTTATGGGACCTTGACATTGCTCTGAGACTTGCATGTGAACCGGGTCCGTTCTAGTGCCAGGGATCTGCGATCTCCCTCTTTTCTGACTTCAAGGTGGCATTGCAGGAGGTGCACCATACATTTGATGACGTTAAATCGGCACTACAGAAGGTGGGCCTGCGTTTCAGAATTATCTACCTGGCCCGCTTGACGGTGGATGTTAATGGTAAACTATGCTTTTTTCACAACCTAGCGAACACCCTTGCTTTCTGTAAACAATATGCCAAAAAAATTTCCCCTCTATGCATGGCACGCCTGTGCCCAGACCTTCTCTCATCAGCAAGCATTGATCTGTTCCCCTCGGACTGAGGCCCACAGCTGGTACCGACTCCTGGTTTTGGTCCCCCCGATCAACTTCAAGAACCAATGGTTTGAGACGTCTTGAGACTGTCTGCACTTCTGTACCCCAGATTTCACTCCACTGATGACAATGAGTGACCCTTCTCCCCTCTCCCTCCTACTAATTCATCCTAAAAGTGGGTTCTGTCTCCATAGCATTACTTCCCCGTGAGGTGTATACCACTCTGGTAACCTCGTGGGGTTATGTTCTCTTCGGGTATTGATATTGGTATTTGCCAGGCTTGTTTCATGGGGGTGGGTGAGTTACTGCTTGATTATTTTTGTGACTCTAGATTCTTTAGTTGTAGAGGAGGACCTATGTGACCAAACAGCTGACACATGCTAAGGCCACAGTCACATAGTGGTGACGAGTAAAGCGGGGAATACCAGAGCGGAGATATCATTCCTCTCATGAAACATTAGAGGACTCTACCAACCCCGCAACTGGAAACAAGTGCTGCTGTGCCTGGACTGCCATGGTACACAGATAGCCTACTTATAGGAGACACACATTTCCCCAGGGATCTCTCACACCTTTGCCTCCTCATGGGGCCCACACCAACACTTTTTGGGCCATATCACATATTCGCGTGGAGTCTGTACATTAATACATAAAAACCTACCCTTCCCATCCATAGCCAACTTAATCGATGAGGACAGTAGAACTGTCCTAGCAGCTGGTATCCTGGTAGGGATGCATGTACTGCTAATTAACATTTATGCCCTTAACATCAACTCTCCTGACTTTTTCCATTCACCTATGTCGCTGATAGAATGCATAGACGCTGATTTCATCATACTCGGCGGTGATTTTAACATGCTCCTTGTTTCTCAGCTAAACACTTCTGCTGCAGCGAAGTTGGGATTGACATGTTTTACTCTACACCCCACAATACATGGACCCGTATTGACCATTGGCTCATATCCACCTCCCTTACCCCATGGCTGGGCGCTGTCTCACACTTTGGGCGGTCTCTCATCTCACTCCCCGGTCCACATGACTTTACACATTCCGATCGTGGGGGCTTGGAGCGACATTAGCGCTTCCCAAGCATGGCATTGCTCAACAAGGTGTTCCACTCTGAGCTTTGTTCTGCAGTTGTATAATACTTTGAGCTTATCATCAGTTTAGTCACTACACAGGCCACCCTGAACTGGACCAAGTTGATGCCCAACAGCAACACAAGCCACAATTTCTAGGGCGTATGACTCTGTTAGCTAATTATCGCGATCTCACTGATCGTGAGGCAAAATCTCGGGGGAACTGTGACAGGATTTGCTGCTACAGGGAGGGAGAACAAGCTGGTTGCACGTTTGCTAGATTTCTTCGCCCACCTAGGGGTGCTTCTTACATATCAGAAATGCATTCAGCAGACGGAACGCTGGTGACCAACAACAACGGGGTTCTAACCGCATTGCTCAGCTATTACACAAACCTTTACACCTCCCGTGTGTCTGGGGACACAGCTAACCTAACACAATATCTCGCTGAGACAGCTAGAATTTGGCTTACGAACACCCAGCAACAGTTTCTCAGCAAGTTGATTTTAAGACAGGAGATAGTGCAAGCAATTGATTCAGTCAGCGGATCTATGCATACAACCTGGATGGTCTTACTGGGGTCTTTATAAAAAACTGTAAGCACCTTTTGGCTCCCCACTTAGGGGTCGATTAGGATTGCGTCCGTCCGCGACCCCAGAGCAGGAGGGAACCTCCGCATGGCATGCGGAGTTCCCTCCTGTGCAATTAGGATGTGACCCCCACCCTGGCGGTCACATCCTCTATTTTTAACATTGCAGCGGGTGCAGCTTCAAGCTTTCTGCATGCAAATGCAGGGGGGTACCATAGGTACCCCCCATGTGCACCCCCACCCCCCCTTCACCTAGGGGGCCCGCAACGGGCTCCCGCAGTGAAGTTCCGTATGCTTTTCCACGGCGGAAAACGTGCCGCGGAAAAGCATAACTCACTGGCCATCCTAATATGATGGACGGTGTCTGGAAGACACCGTCACCATATTAGAGCTTTTCCGCCGCGGTTGTAATCCGACCGCGACGGAAAAGCTGCGGACGGAAACCAGGACCCACCAGCCATCCTAATGTGGCGGTGGGTCTTTGGTCAGTCCGCTGCGGTTTTTTCGCATCCTCGGGGCCGGCGGTGGCTTCCGCCGGCCCGAGGATGCGGAAAAACCGCAATCGTAATGACCCCCTAACTCTCTATGTTAGTGTAATCTCTGGAGGTTGGGTCACTTCCCCTGACTTTCCAGGAAGTGTTAATCACTTTGCTCCTGAAACCTGGCAAACGCTCGTAGTACGGTGGTTCACACACACCCTTGTTACCCCTCAATTTTGATAGTAAAAGACTGCTGAAGGTCCTTACCACTCACATCACACTTCTGTTATATCAGATTATTTTCCCCACTCAATTGAGTTTGGCTCCCCACCGCTGCACATCCTTGAACCTACGTATGGTCTTGTTGGTGCTTAACAGAATCTCCCCGCACTTCGCGGCGGCTGTGTCCCTATTATACCTGGAAAATGCCTTTGATTCTGGGGAATGGCCCTTCTTGCAAGCAACACTACTGAAGCTGGGTAGGCTGTGCAGTTTCATCTCACTGATTATGCTTTTCTGTTCCCAACCAGTGGCACAGATTCAGGTCACTGGCTTGCTCACATCTCCTTTCTCCGTCACCAGGAGTACACAGCAGGGTTGCTTCCTGTCCTCGCTGCTTTTCATTATTGCTATGATTCCACTGGTGAGGCACCTTCAGGAGAAGCATCTTCATCATGGTCTGCAGTTTAAACCTGTTGACGGCTACATTAGCTCTATGCTGATGATATTTTACTATTCGTGCGCTACCCCACTGACAACCTACCTCTGATCCTCCCGAAATAGTGAATTGTAACTATTATATGTTATAGATTAGTAGTGTTTGAGTGTATTTTGGAGGTGTGCAGTGTTATTGTGTGTGTTTAGTTGTGGCTTTGGTATGTTTTAGGTATTACTTGGCTTTTACGGAGGTGTCGTACGTGTTTGAGGACTAGTGTATTTTCTGAGTTTAATGTGACAATATGTGTATTTTAATGTTTTACAGTAATGTTTATGTATATTTGGAAATGTTTGGGGGCTTTGTGTGGGTGGTTTTGTTTTCGATATTTTTTACACGTTCCGGGATTTCGCCATTTCGTTCCGGAGAAGGATCTGTTTTTTTTTTTAAGAGATTGTATTACTTTATTAAAGTATTATTTTTATACTCTTTCTCCTTTCCTCGTGGTTTCATGGAGCGAATTTGAATATTTTTGACTATTTTTGGGGTTTTTAAGGGTATCGATTTGGATTGGGAGAAGACCATGCGTTTTTTTTTTAACAAAAGTGTGTGTATGTTACTTTAATTAATAAAGTGACCATACTTTTTTTTCTCAGGATTTCCTAGAACGTTTTTTCCTATTTTTACTTGTTTTCGGGTTTTTGAGGGTTCACAAACTGGATTTGTAATGGATTAAAAGTGGAGTACTCGGATTGGAAGTGGTTGTGGAGAAGTGTGGCTCACTGGTTAGAGGAGGCAGACCTGGAAGCAGAGGTCAGCCCGGGACCAGGGTTCAATTCCCGGCTCGGCGGGGTTTTGAGTCCTAAAATGTCCACGGACTCGACAATTCTCGCTCCGGTGCCTACTCGATTCACGGGTTCACACTCTGTGACTCTGGGCAATAGCTTGCTTAATCTCCACAACGGCCCCTCGTGGCGGGATGCCTGGCTTTCACCTTGCGGATACCCTGCCGGGGTTATCTCACAGGGGAATACCAGGACGGGTTGCCTAAGCAAGCGCTTAGAAACCGCTTGGTGATTTGCGCTATGTAAATTCCTGTACATTTACATTTGGATTACATATTCTTCTGCAACATGAATTGTAAGTTATTTTATTTTATTTTCATTTGGGTGGGAAATGTGATTGTTATTATTATTGTTATATTTTATATCATATCAAATATTGATTAATTGTCAACAATTCTTTTTTGGTACATAAATATGTTAGACAATTATGGAATATTTATTATGATATAAAAAAATTATGCTACTTATCACAAATGTATTTAAAAAATGGGAGTATTGTTATTTGTGTGTACATAATTCACAGTAGGCTTTTGGCTATTAAGGATAGATAGTCTAGGCCTCTTGTAGAAGGATATAAGGTGACTTGGCTTTGGAGTAGTCTAAACATTTGTTTTGTTTGTTTAGGTCCTATTTGTGTTACTGATTGTTGTATACGTAGCTCTTGGTAGCTCTGTTCTTTTTGTAAAGCTTCTATTAGTTTTTGGACAGTGGGTTTTCGTCTGCTAGTGGTAGCTTGAAATACATTGTGCAACCCTTCTACACTGTTGTTAGTTTTAGCTTCTTGATTCAGTGTACTCAAATATACATTCCACCAAGCTATGTGAAATTTAGGTTGGCGTCTGTGTCCCGATCTATGTAGCCTTCCCACCCATGTATCCTCGAAGTAGTCTAGGAGTGGTGCTAATTTTTCCTCATATTTTTTGTAATATGGGCTATCGATTAGGATGTTATAATGTTCTGCTGCATCTGTAACAGGGACATAGGATAGGGCTATTAATTTTTTAATTTGGTATGGAAAGGTGCTGTCTGTAGCATATTGTATGCTTAATGCAGATGTTTGGAGATGTCTCCAAATGCTTTGATTAAAATGATAATAGCAACCTTGTATTGCTGTGTGTGGAAAAGTTTTTAATATACTATTGATCATAGCTAGTTCGAAATCAATAATAATTTTCTGTGAAAAATAATTATTTGTTTCCTGTTTTATTGTGTTTAGGACTTCTGTGTAAGTATGTTGTTGTTTGTTGGGCAACAAGCAGTAAATAAAAGGGATGTTAGAATGATGGTACAATCCATGTATGCTGTATAGTTGGTAAAATGGCTCAGGACATGTTTTAAAAGTCCCATCCATCATCCAATTTTGGCACTCTTGTAATTTTCTTAGATTGTTAGCAGTACCAAACATTATAATTCGGTTGGTAGGGCATTTGTTGTCAAATAGTAAGAATGGTTCCTTATTATGTGTTATACTCAGTTCAGGTGGAATAACAACTTCTTCTAACGTTTTAGGGTTAGGTTGAGTAGTTGTTGTGACTCTTTTTTGTCTTGCAATTGTGCGTTTTAGTTGTCATTTGAAGGGAGTTGGCCAGAAACATGTTGAGGAAGTTTTAAGAGTTCCTCTTTTAGTATTTGGGTTGTTGGTTTGTCAGTCCCTGTACTTGCTTCTTTTATGGTTTCAAGGGCATCCCTGACCTCAATTTCAGATATGTTAGGGGGGTGGTTGTGTTCTTTGGTAGATAGTACATTAGCTTCTTCTGTTGTAGCCCTACCATAACATTTATTAGAGTAATATTTGCTACATTTCCAAAATACTTTGCGTCCTGACTGTTTTTCTTGGGTATAAACATATCTCATATAACATAGTAAAAGCTTGTTATTCTGCGATGTTGGACAGGCCCCAGAAGGGGGCTCGCTCCCTCCCCGCACGACAGAGCCAGGACACCGACTCTACCGAAGCCACCCTCAGAAGCCACCCGTAACCCGTCCCACACGGGACACCTGCCCCCGAACATCTTCATATCACCGGCCTGGGCATCCACCAGCACCATTGCCCGGGCCCAGCCTCCATCTTGGACACTGCACCACGAGGCCGCGTGGCCTCAGCTCGACCCTAACCCTGGGCCTGGCCAGGCCCCGACATCCCGGCACCACCATCCACCCAGGAGGTGATCGGACCACTTGGCAGGTCAATGGGAGAAAGGAGTGTCGATGGATCTCCCCCGCCAGGTGCCGATCGCCCCCAGCCTCCCCGAGCGCTGGCTCCACCCCCCTGCTGGGTGTCTGGACTCCCTCATCCCGGACCTCCCGACCTCCAAGTGCGAGGGTCCGGACATCAAAGGGCGCCAGACCTATAACTGGGGCAGCTCCAGAGCAGGAAGGCAGTTAAATCCTGGAGTCGAGAGACACCGTGAAGAACTCATCCTTGACGGACTGCTGGCGCTGCCGCAGCCCTGCCTTGTGAACTATCGTCCTGCCCGCTGGCGCTGCCGCGGCCTTCTGCAACCTTCATCCTCGTCGGGACCTGCTGGCGCTGCCGTGGCTCGTTGTAACTACCATCTTCGTCGGGACCTGCTGGCGCTGCCGCGGACCGTTGCTGCCTTTGATCTCATCGGGACCTGCTGGCGCTGGCGCGCCCCGTCTGCCTACAACACCGAGCTCGAGGATTGTGAGCTACCCATCATCTCATCGCACCTACCAGATTGGTAACAAGACTGTCCCGCTACCCCCTTTTCCCTCCAAGAGACTAGAATCGAGGGGACCCCTGAGTCCAGACCTCCTTGTACCATTCTACCGTTCTTCAGAATTGCTTATAAAGATCGTTAAACCTTATCTTTGTGTGGTATCCATCTGTGGGGGGGAAGTTACTTGTCTGTACGATCGCTGGAGACGGCTCTCCCCGGAGACCTCTCCTCTTGTCCTCGGCCAACCCTCCAGGTCCCGTCTAACATTGGTGGCAGCGGTGGGATCCGAATCAACGCGTACCGTACAGAGAGTAACTCACCCCACGACTAAAACCCACAATGACAACCAAAGAGATCGGATCCACCGAGAAATTCCAGATGGATAAATTGGAGGAGTACAACCATCGAGAGTTAAAACAGTTCTGTATAGAACTAGGCATTGCTACCACCGGTCTGAGCACGAAAGACGACTTCAAGCACGCCATAGAGTCTTGGGCGGAAACCGGGGCCGTCAGACCCCGGGACCAAAACATCGAAGTATCAGAGACCAACACCACTTCTCCCGAAGAACGAAGAGCGGGTCTCTCACAGGAAGAGATCCAAGAAAGAGACAAAGCCAGACTCCACGAGTTAGAGTTGGCACGGCTCAAGTTGGACGGAGAGCTAATGTTAGGTCCTGGTCCCCAGTCCTCTTTTGCTGACCATGCCCAAAATCATCACATGACACACCGGTAGTATAAAAAGGAGTCCTACCCTTATGTCAATGCTTGTTATTGCTACCAGTGGGTTCCTGCATCCTGGCTCCGGTGTTTCCTGTTGACTGCTGCTGTCTTTTCACGGGCTCGTGTAAAGACTTGGAGATTTCCCAGTTTATTTTACCTTATTCCCTTATCCTTGCTTCATTCCTTGTCTTAGTTCCTTGTTTGTAGTATTCCCCTTACCTGCCCGTCCCTTTCCTTAGCGAGGTTTCCTTAGAGTTAGAAGTTGGAACCTATTTAGTGTCCTTTCGGTTTAGTTTCCCGTCCCCCTCCCCTTTTTTCTAGTTTTTGACCGTTTGGTGCGACGACAACAACATTCAGGGGCCCCTGTTTGTTATTCGCCCGTTTCGCTGCTCTCCCGATTCAGAGACGCGGTGAATTACACGGTTGCGTAAGCGCTACCCGTCCGCCTCATTATACGCGGAAGTGACGTTTTCGTCCATTCCGCGAGACAAACCCGGCTGGGTTTGTTTACTCTCGAGTAAGATCGAGCGGATGAGAAAGCGCGTCCTCGCTGATTCCTAGCCCCATTTCAAAGTACCCGTTAGGCAGGGGTTTTTACATGCCTGTACAAGTGGTGTGTTTTTTACCCTGCAAATCCCTTAATTGACCAAACCATACACCCTTACTGAAACGTACAGTCCATTAAGTAAGACGCCTAAGAGAAGTTATCTTAGGTAATCAGTGACTGACAAACTCCTTGAAGCTAAGCCTGCTCAATCTTCCGGTAAGTGTATGTGACATGATATGCTTGGATAATGGTCTTATGTAGCAGAAGAAGGACTGGGGACTGAATAATTACCGTAGGGTGTACTTTGTGTTCCCCTTTTTGCAGGTGCAGAAGAAGGAGGCGGGTGTTCCTTTTTAAGGCACGATACAAGGGTGGAAGGTTTGGTTGCCTTTTGATTTCCACCCTCTTTTCGGGGACAGCAGCTTACTCATGTGTTACATTCAGTGAGTGGCTGGTGAGTCGGGGAAGGGGACTGGACTATTCCTCGTTCCTGTAGTGTGTGGGTTGGGCAGGAGACCAACAGCTAAAACTAGCTGAGCAGAAACTGAACTTGGAACACTTACTGCTCCGAGAAGAGCGGGAAGAAATGCAAAGACAAAGAGAACTCGAAGAAAAGAGATTGGCGTACGAACACGAGCGCAAGCTAGCTGAAATTGAACTACGAAAACAAAACAAAGAACTAGGGGTGCCCGAGCGATCGCGCACCCCGGGCACTACGGAACAAAAAGTCCACATTCCCAAGGACGTCGTCCGAGAATATTATCGGAACGACGACATACAACAGTGGTTCAAGGCCTATGAGATCGCCATGACCTCCCACCGGATCGATCGAAGTGATGGGGAGCCGGTCTGTGGGGGAGGTTCGTCAATGAAGGCCGCGATGCCCTGCTACAGCTCCCGGACCATCAAATGACGTCCTATGACCACATGAAGGCCGCCCTCCTCACTAGATATGGACTCACACCCGAGATGTACCGCCAGAGGTTCCGCGATTGCACCCGGATCCCGGGTACAACTTGGGTGGAATATGTGAACTATTTTAGCAGAGCCTTCGAAGGGTGGATCAAGGGTAGCCGAGTCACTACCTACGAGCAACTCTTCAATCTCATTGTATGGGAGCACCTCTCCAACAACTGCTTCATCGAGCTCAGGCAGCACCTCCTCGACAGTAAACTGACTGACCCTCGGCAGCTCGCCGCTGAGGCTGACCGTTGGGAGAGCACCCGAGTGGGCCGGAGTGGGCCAACCGAGCAGAACCGAAACAACCAAGGTCACCATCGTCCCCGAGGAGGAGGAGGAGGCCAGGGCCGGGGTAAAGATGCCTCCCCAACAGCTCCCGTCAACAACACCCCGCCCCCGGCTGGGCGGGGGAACACTCCGATGCGCCCAGGGTTCCGAGCCAATGTCACGTGCCATCGGTGCCAGTGGGTCGGACACTACGCCAATGACCCGAACTGCCCCAAGAACCAGACTCCCGGGCCCCGCCAGGTCGTGGCCACCGCCCTAGGAGAAGAACAAGCTTCCGAAGAACAGGAAGAATACGAGCAAGAACAGCCTGAGTGGGAACCTGCCGCCATGGTCCTGGCTTGCCTAGGGGGAAGAGACATGGTCCCGCGGGCCCCCCTACCCGCAAACACCAGAAAATATAGCCAGTGGGTGAACATAAATGGACGCAAGGCCAAAGCCCTGCGTGACACAGGGGCCAGTGTGAGGGCCGTCCGCTGTCACCTGGTGACCCCGGAACAAATCCTGCCAAACGTCCTTTGCCCTGTCCGATCAGCCGACAATTCCGAGAGCCTATGTCGGATGGCCTGTGTTCCCTTCGAATGGGGAGGAGTGTCCGGCATGCTGAAAGTGACTGTCCGCGATGATGCCCCCATGGACTGCCTCCTGGGGAACGATCTCGAGAGTTCCCCATGGGCGGCCGTTGAAAGAAGAGAACACCTGGGGATGCTGGGCCTCCCCGACTGGGCATGCGTAACCACCCGGTCCATGGCTGCCCGTGCCATCCCCAGGCCAGAAGAGCCCGAATGGCCAGCACCTCCTCCCCCGATCGCTCCAGAGGAAGACGCCGGCCGCCCTGACCCCCCAGAACAAGCCCCGGAGGAGCCCGCTCAGCCTCAGGACCTTCCAGACCTGGCTCAGTGGCGTCACGAGGGGGGGCCCACCCAAGAACAATTTCAGCAGGAGCAAAAGACCTGTCCCTCCCTCGAGGGACTCCGACAGCAAGCCCTCGCCCAGAGCGCGGGAGACACCGCCGGGGCGCACTGGATCTACTGGGACAACGACCTATTGTACAGCGAGCAGAGAATTGCAGAATTGGGGGCCAGTCGGGTATTGGTGGTACCCCTCCGTTTCAGAGACTTCCTCCTAAACTTGGCCCACGATGTCCCTCTGGCTGGGCACCTGGGGCAAGATAAAACCTACAACCGCCTGGTGACACACTTTTACTGGCCCAAGATGCAAAATGACGTTTCCAACCACTGCCGGGCCTGCCCCACCTGCCAGGCCAGCGGCAAGAGCGGCCGAAAACTCAAGGCCCCCCTGCAGCCATTCCCTGTTGTCACCACCCCGTTCGAACGAGTGGGAATAGACATTGTGGGGCCCCTGGACCCCCGGACAGCACAAGGGCACCGCTTCATCCTGGTCCTGGTGGACCACGCCACCCGTTATCCTGAGGCCATCCCCCTTCCAACAGTGACAGCACCAGTAGTAGGCCGGGCCTTGATGGGGATCTTCTCGCGAGTGGGCTTCCCCCGAGAGGTCGTCAGTGACCGGGGCACGAACTTTATTTCAAAGTACATGAAATCCCTCTGGCAGCAGTGCGGGGTCACCTACCGTTTCACAACCCCCTATCACCCGCAAGGAAACGGACTGGTCGAGCGGTTCAACCGCACCCTCAAGGGAATGATTATGGGGCTGGAGGAGCCCCTACGCCGCCAGTGGGACGTACTACTACCGTGCCTCCTCTTCGCCTACAGAGAAGTCCCCCAGAAGTCCCTCGGCTTCAGCCCTTTCGAGCTCCTGTACGTGCACCCTGTCCGGGGACCCCTCAGCCTAGTGAAAGAGGAATGGGAGATGGCCCCCCTGAAAACCCCTCCGGATGTCTACAAGTACCTCCTGACCCTCCGCAACCAGACCAGGCGATTCAGGGAGATCACTAAAGCCAACCTAGAGGCCAGTCAGGAGGACATGAAGAAATGGTACGATCAGCATGCCTCCTCCATTGAGTTCGAACCTGGACAGCAGGTGTGGGTGATGTCCCCCACCAAACCTTGTGCCTTGCAAGATAAATGGACAGGACCCTTCAAGGTGGTCGAACGCAAGGGCCCTGTCACCTATCTCATCGACATGGAGTCCCCCCGAAACCCCCTCAGGGTCCTCCACGCCAACAGACTCAAACCACACTTTGTGCGCTCGGAACTCAGCCTCCTGATGGCCACAGACAGTGGGGCGGAAGAAGACTCCGAGCCCTCCCTGACCTGCTGAGGACCCGGGAGAGAGATGGATCCGTGGATGGGGTCCGACTCTCCGATGCCCTGACCCCGGAGCAGCGCCAAGGCTGTCGGGCCCTCCTGTTGCAATTTGCGGACCTATTTTCCCTCACCCCCGGGGTCACCCCCTGGTGCCTTCACGACATGGATACGGGGGACAGCCCCCCTATCCGTCACCGGGCCTATCGAGTCCCGGACCGGGTGCGAGCCTGCATCCACGAAGAGGTCACAAAAATGCTCGCACTCTGGGTCATCGAGCCCTCAGACAGCCCCTGGGCCAGCCCGGTCGTACTGGTACCCAAGGCGGCCTCCCCGGGCACCACCCCCGAGCTCCGGTTCTGCGTTGACTATCGGGGTCTGAACGCTGTCACCCGAACCGACGCTCATCCTATCCCCCGAGCAGATGAACTGATCGACCGCATGGGGGCGGCCCGCTACCTAAGCATTTTCGACCTGACAGCGGGCTACTGGCAGATCGGCCTCACCCCCAGGGCCCAAGAACGATCCGCTTTCTCCACCCCGGATGGGCACTACCAGTTCACTGTGATGCCCTTCGGCATGAAGAACGCTCCCGCCACTTTTCAAAGACTTGTGAACCAGGTATTGGCAGGCCTCGAAGACTTCAGCGCTGCCTACCTGGATGATATCGCCGTATACAGCCGCCACTGGTCAGACTACCTCTGCCACCTCCGAGCGGTCCTACAGGCCCTTCAGCGGGCGGGCCTCACCATCAAGGCCAGCAAATGCCAAATCGGCCAAGGGTCAGTGACCTACCTTGGACACCAAGTGGGGAGCGGTCTGGTGGCCCCTCTCCAACTCAAGAACGCTGCCATCCAGTCCTGGCAGCCCCCCGTCACCCAAACTGAGGTAAGAGCCTTCTTGGGGCTCACAGGGTACTACCGGAGGTTTGTGAAGGACTACGGCAGCATTGTGGGGCCCCTCACGGAACTCACCTCCAAGAAGCATCCCAAAACGGTCAACTGGACCCCCGACTGTCAAGCGGCCTTCGAGAAACTGAAGGCCGCCATGTGCACCGCCCCGGTGCTCCAGGCCCCTGACTACAGCCGTGAGTTTATAGTCCAGACGGACGCCTCGGACCATGGCATTGGGGCTGTCCTCTCACAGCTCAACTCCGAAGGGGTCGACCAGCCAGTGGCCTTCATCAGCCGGCGCCTACTGGCCTGAGAACAGCGCTGGAGTACCATCGAGCGGGAGGCCTTCGCCGTGGTGTGGGCCCTCAAGAAACTCCGGCCCTACCTCTTCGGTACTCACTTCCGGGTACAAACAGACCATCGCCACCTGCAGTGGTTAATGCAGATGCGGGGGGAGAATCCCAAACTACTGCGATGGTCCATCTCCCTGCAAGGGATGGACTTCACTGTGGAGCATCGCCCTGGTCAAGATCATGCCAATGCGGATGGCCTGTCACGCTTTTTCCGCCTCGACAGAGAGAGTCCCCAAGAGGATGGGTGACTCTCCCCGTCTTCAGCTGGGGGGGACGCATGTTGGACAGGCCCCAGAAGGGGGCTCGCTCCCTCCCCGCACGACAGAGCCAGGACACCGACTCTGCAGAAGCCACCCTCAGAAGCCACCCGTAACCCGTCCCACACGGGACACATGCCCCCGAACATCTTCATATCACCGGTCTGGGCATCCACCAGCACCATTGCCCGGGCCCAGCCGCCATCTTGGACACTGCACCACGAGGCCGCGTGGCCTCAGCTCGACCCTAACCCTGGGCCTGGCCAGGCCCCGACATCCCGGCACCACCATCCACCCAGGAGGTGATCGGACCACTTGGCAGGTCAATGGGAGAAAGGAGTGTCGATGGCTCTCCCCCGCCAGGTGCCGATCGCCCCCAGCCTCCCCGAGCGCTGGCTCCACCCCCCTGCTGGGTGTCTGGACTCCCTCATCCCGGACCTCCCGACCTCCAAGTGCGAGGGTCCGGACATCAAAGGGCGCCAGACCTATAACTGGGGCAGCTCCAGAGCAGGAAGGCAGTTGTATCCTGGAGTCGAGAGACACCGTGAAGAACTCATCCTTGACGGACTGCTGGCGCTGCCGCAGCCCTGCCTTGTGAACTATCGTCCTGCCCGCTGGTGCTGCCGCGGCCTTCTGCAACCTTCATCCTCATCGGGACCTGCTGGCGCTGCCGCGGCTCGTTGTAACTACCATCTTCGTCGGGACCTACTGGCGCTGCCGCGGACCGTTGCTGCCTTCGATCTCATTGGGACCTGCTGGCACTGCCGCGGCCCGTCTGCCTACAACACCGAGCTCGAGGATTGTGAGCTACCCATCATCTCATCGCACCTACCAGATTGATAACAAGACTGTCCCGCTACCCCCTTTTCCCTCCAAGAGACTAGAATCGAGGGGACCCCTGAGTCCAGACCTCCTTGTACCATTCTACCGTACTTCAGAATTGCTTATAAAGATCGTTAAACCTTATCTTTGTGTGGTATCCATCTGTGGGGGGGAAGTTACTTGTCTGTACGATCGCTGGAGACGGCTCTCCCCGGAGACCTCTCCTCTTGTCCTCGGCCGACCCTCCAGGTCCCGTCTAACATGCGACATAACAAACTCTGCACCTTCAGTCGTGTTTCTATTTGTAGTGCTAGGAAAGGTTAGAAAGAAATATATTTTACGTATAAAAACTGCTATACATGTTTTATATGCATTCATATTTCTATGATTATACTTACATTTGTTCTTTGTTGTAATTCGAAATGTTGAGAAGGTGTTTTCAAGCTTTTTCTTGTATTTACTTGTTATATTTCTGTTGGTAGAAAATGAAAATAATTAGATAATCTATTATTTTATTACATTTTGACCGGTTTCTAGGGGAAGCTGTCTTGTAGTTAGCATTTTAGGGTTTTTAACTAATTTACAAAATATACTTACTATTTTATTTTGTGTAGTCTTTAGCTTTATTGGAGTAATTTTTTGGATGTTTTTGAAAAATCTATTAAGAAGATAGAATAAAGATAAAATGTGTATTAGAAATGTGTGTTCAATTAGTGCAGTTGGTGTGCTACGGAACATTTTAAAATACTTACAATAAGGATTTTGTAGTATATAAACAGTTAAACTTTTATTGCTGTATTTTGGAGATGTCTGTAGCTGAAATGTAAAAGGTAAAAAAAAATGTTATTTAAACTGTTTTGATAAATAGTTACACTTTTAGCCTACTACTTTACTTTTATTTAAAAATTACTTTAACTTACTTTAATTATTTCTGTAGGAGTCTTGTCTGGGAAACTAGTTTTCTCAGGAAACAGTTGATCAGAGTGTCACCTTCTTCTTTCTTTAGAGTGAGAAGCAGGAAATAGCAGTGGCAAAGTACTCTTTTTATACTGTGTATTTGATTAGTAACTTCATTTGATTGGATGATTTAAGAATGGGAGAATTTCATTGGTTGTTTTGATTTTTTTTAAATTTAATTGGTATGTTTGGTGTTGTGGAAATGCTATTTACGTAATACTTTTACAGTAAACCAGGTTTGTTTATCTTATTTTTAAAATGTATGTAATAATAATTTGGAAATATTTGTTAAAAGTATCCTGTTTATTTATAAATTCACTGCAATGTTTGGGTGATAAATGTAAAAAATATATAATTTTCTTGTATGTGTTGTAAAAAATGTTTAGTCTTTTTGTTATATCTATTGTGGAGTGTATTGTATATTTAAAATATATAGTTGGATTGTATTTAAAACGTTTTAGCAATTTTTTATTGAGTCGATATTCCATTATTTTCGATATTAGTGTTATCTATATATGACCATGTCATGAATGATGTAATATGTGATATCAGTAGCAGTGGATTGCGGGCGCGAAAGTTAAAGTGAGTCCAACTAACTATAACGTGGGAATTTCAATGGTTTTGTGTGAGTAAAATGTTCAGCTAACTATAACTGGTGTGAAACCTATGTTTTTTTCAGTGAATTTCAAAAGGTTTTTAAATGCTATTTCCTAACTATAACGAGTGTGAAACTTATGGTTTTTTCAGTGAATTTCAAAGGTTTTTTAAATGCTAATTCCTAACTATAACAATGTGAAACCTATGGTTTTTTAGTGAATTTGCAACTTTTTAAAAAGCTAATTCGTAACTTTAACGAGTTTGAAAACTATAATTTTTAAGTGAAGTATTGTTTTTTAATGATAGGTAATTATTATATCTTAATTTTTTTATTTTTTTCTAATTATTTCCTAATTTTGTATTTGTAAAAAAATATTTTTTTTAATTATTTGTGCACCAGTGCACTCACGGTACGCGTACCGGCGCACGCACCGGTACGTGCAGCGAAAGCGCCCTATCGCGATCGAAATAATTTTTATTTATGTATTAAAAGTAAATAATAATATATAAAAGTACTATTTATAATATGTAAGAACCTTATTTAAACTTTAAACGCATTCCCGAAAAACGAGCAAAACGTCACTGCTACGCGCCGCGTAAGCGCCCCCCGGAAGCACTCCAGGAAGCGCCCACGTACATGACACATAAGCGCCCCAGAAGTGCTCCAGGAAGCGCCCTCGTACATGCCGCGTAAGCGCCCCGGAAGCACTCCGGGGCGCGTAGCATAAGCGCGTAAAGCCATGTGACCTTAAAATAACACTTTTCTTTGGTTCAGAACATCTTTTTTTCCAAATATTGAGAACCCCACCCATTTCTCTCACTTTTGCTTTGTACTTGGAGAGAGCAAGAGGTGTTCTGTGCATTATCTACTTCTCAAAGTTTTTCTGATCTACAGCAATGCTGCAAGGGAGTCATCCAGCAGTGATTCTGATGGTTTTTTGCCTGAGGACCCTCCTCAGCAAAAAATAAAAGACCACTTAATTTGGAAGTTTTTTTCCATCCCTGAAGGAAAAAAAAAGGTTAATGTTGCTAAGGTAACCTGCAAGATATGTGGCACTACTTTATCCAGAGGCAATCCTAATAGGAAATATAGCTTTGGAAATGCCACTTTAATTAGGCATGTCCAGAGAAGACACCCAAATAACTTTGCCAGGGAGAGTGTCAGGGACCTGGCACGGAATACAGCAAGAGATGGTGGCAGCACCTCCACTGGTGGAGCAACAGCTTCGGGAACGCCACGTGGAAGAATGATCCCTAACGTGCAGCTGGTGTTTGCAGGCATAACATTTCTATGCGTGAACTGTGATGAACTGCTCTGTTATGGGGAGCAGAGCGTTGAACTCATTGCTAGGAAGAGAGAGGAACACCGCTGCCCTCCCCGTCTCTAATTTTTCACCTTTTTTTTGCTCCTGTTGAGCAGTTTTGGAATCCCTGGTTTAGTTTTTCCCCTGAAAAAAATACAAAAAAATATAAAATCGTTATAAAAAAGTATAAAAAGAATTTTAAAAAAGGAAGAAAAAAAGGTTCTTTTCAGAACTACCTCCAATTCTCAAAAAAGAGCTGTATTCTTTTTTCAGAGAATGTGTACTGAATAAATGATTGAATAAAATGAGTGAATGAAGGGGAGAAAGTGATAGAGGGATGAAGTGACAGAAGACGAGTGAGAGAAGGTGAGTTGTAAACAAGAGTGAGTTGAAGTGGAGAGAACGAAGGAGAGTGACAGGGAGTGACGGAAAGAAAGGAGTCAAGGTGAAAAAAGGGGATTGATATTGAGAAAAAAGGGTGACGGACGATAAAGTAATGGGACTGAGAGTAAGGCAGGGGGAGTGAGGGAGAAGGAAGGTGGACTGATTGAGAGTGAGTTGATGACAGTCAGTGTTTGAAGATGAGTGAGGGTAATTGAAAGGAAGTGACAGTGAGGGGACAGAGGGAGTGAGGCTAGGAGAGAGGGAGTGAGTAAAGGGGAGTGAGGATGTGAGAAGACAGAGAGAGTGAGAGAAGGAGTGAGTGAAGTGGAGTAAGGTGAGTGAGGGAAGGGCAATGAGTGAGGGAGCGAAGGAGGGGAACATAGGGGAACAGGACCGAAGCAGAGGTACTAAAAAGCTTGAAAGAGAATGGCGTCACAACTTCTGCCCCGAAATCAAAGCCCGATATAAAGCAGCACAAAAAGATTATAATAAAAAGGTACGCGCGTCCAAAGCTTCTCACTATAATGACCGGATCTTGGAAGCTGAAAACTCCTCGAAGGAGCTGTTCCAGATTTTTAAGGAAATCTCAATAATTAATTCCAATCCCACTTCCCACAATGACTCAGTGGAAACCTGCAATAAAATTGCTAAGTATTTCTCTGGCAAAATCACGAATATATATGCTAGCTTTTCTAGCAACATAAAACCTGGCACTGATTTTGCAGAGAGTAAGGACCACATACGCACACAATCCTGTTTATGTGCTTTTACCGTCCCTACCGCTGCTATCTTGGTGACAATTTGCAAAAGCATTAAATCTGGCTCTCCTCGAGATCCCGCCCCTCCCAAAATCTTAGCAGCCAGTCTTTCGGTTTTAGAGCCCCACCTCAGACATATACTTCAAATATCCTTCTCAACTGCCTGTCTACCTGCAGAATGGAAGAAAGCCATAGTGCTCCCCATCAAAAAAAAACTAACATGAGCAAGGACATACTGGAGAATCTACGTCCTATTTCCCTGCTACCCTATTTAGCTAAATTAGCAGAGAAAATAGCCAATGTCCAACTTATGGCCCATCTTGAAGCCCAAAATGCCTTTCACACATCGCAGTCAGGCTTCAGATCGAGCTTCTCTACAGAGACAGCACTCCTAAGAGCAACTGAAACTCTGCGGGAAGGAGCCGACGAGGGCAAGACCATGGCTCTTATCATGCTGGACCTCAGCGCCGCGTTTGACACTGTAGCACATTCCATCTTGCTACAGTGTCTAAACCGAGCGGGGGTCACCAAAAAGGCCCTGGGATGGTTGAAAGCCTTCCTTACCAACAGGAGCTTTCGGGTCCAAAGAGGGACCTTCCTCTCGGACAGCATGACATTGGAACAGGGGGTACCTCAGGGCTCTGCCCTGAGTCCCACCCTGTTCAATCTGTACATGGCTCCTCTGGCAGAGGTGGTTCAATCGTTCGGCGTAGAGCTTGTCTCTTACGCCGACGATACTCAACTTCTGATCTCCCTATCTCAAGCTCCCTCCTCCGAAGCCGACAACTTTAAATCCTGCATGAGCAAGCTTGCAGCTTGGATGACAGAACATTGCCTCAAATTAAATGGCACAAAAACGGAGGTACTCATAATAGGAGGAAAAGATACAAAGTGGACTACAGACTGGTGGCCTACCTGTCTAGGACCCCTACCCACTCCCAGTCAGGAAGCTAAGAACTTGGGTGTCTGGATTGACAACAAGCTCTCCTATGACAGCCATGTCAAAAAAACAGTAGGTAGGTGCTTTGGAGTCATGAAAACTCTCAATCGCACCCTGGACTTGCTCCCTCTCAATTCCAGGCGCACTATGACTCAGGCACTTATTACCTCCCGAATAGACTATGGCAATGTGTTGCTGCTGGGCACGTCTGAAAAAAACATCAGAAAATTACAAGTTCTGCAAAATTCAGCCGCATGCCTAGTGCTAAGACTCCCCCGCAGAGCTCCCTCCAAACATTCCCTGGCTTCCCTCCACTGGTTGCCTATTGGTAAGAGGATACTATTTAAATCTCTCCTCTGGTGCCACAGGATTATCCACCAAAAAGCCCCCTCCTACATGTCCGATTTAGCCTTACCTTATGAGCCTAACAGATCCCTCCGTTCCAAGGGAATGGGTCTGCTTAAAACTTCGCTCCCAAAAAAAGCTAGGATGGGAGGTAGGTCCTTCCGCACTCTTGCTGCTAAGAAGTGGAATACCCTCCCCATGATCATCAGACTTGATAAAAATGAGGCTTCTTTCAGGAAATTGTTGAAAACATATCTTTTCACTCTCTAGTTGCCTGTTTTTGGCCTCAGCCCTCCTAGATTCTCTCTCCACAGCGCGGGGACACGCCGGGAGGCGTCACCAAGCGCTTTATAAGCCCCTTTAATAATAATAATAATAATAAATAATAATAACTAAGAGAAGGTGAATGGGGGATAAAAGTAAGGGGAAGGGGATGAAGGATGGAGAATGAGGGGTAGTGAGGGAACCGGAGTAAGGGAACAGGAGTGAGGGAGGGTTAGAGAACGGCAGTGAGGATGAGTAGAGAGGGTTGATAGAGGGTGAATAAAGGCAAGTGAGAGTGAGACTAGGGGAGTGAGAGAGTGAGGAAACAGAGCAAGTAAAGGAAAGAGTGAGAGAAGGAGACTGAGAGAGGAACCAAAGAAAGGTAAGTAAGGGAGTGTGGGAGAGTTAAAGGGAGTGAGCATGAGGAAAGGGAGCTGAGAAAGTGAGGGGACGGAGGGAGTGAGGCTTAGAGACAGAGAGTGAGGGAAGGGGAGTGAGGATGTGAAAGGACAGACGGAATAAGAGAAGGAGTGAGTGAAGTGGAGTAAGGTGAGTGAGGGAAGGGCAATGAGTGAGGGAGGAAAGAAAGAAAACAGAGGGGAACAGGACTGAAGCAGAGGTACTAAGAGAAGGTGACTGGGGGATGAAAGTAAGGGGAAGGGGAATGAAGGATAGGGAATGAAGGAACGTGAGGGAACCGGAGTAAGGGAACAGGAGTGAGGGAGGGTGAGAGAACGGCAGTGAGGATCAAGAGGTGTGATAGAGGGTGGATAAAAGCAAGTGAGAATAACTAACTATAACGTGGGAATTTCAATGGTTTTATGTCAGTAAAATTTCCAGGTAATTATAACTGGTGTGAAACCTATGGTTTTTTCAGTGAATTTCATAGGTTTTTTAAATGATAATTCCTAACTATAACTGGTTTGAAACCTATGGTTTTTTCAGTGAATTTCAAAGGTTTTTTATCTGCTAATTCTTAACTTTTTATAGGGTCTCATACCTATGTGTTTTTTAGTGAATTTCTAAGGTTATTTTTTCGCAAATATCTATAGCTTAAAAAGGTATGTTTTTCTAAAAATGAATCCTATGTTGTATATTAATATAATATTTTGTTTTTTAAAAGTATATTCTTTTTTTTAATATTTCACTCTGGAGCGGGGCGCGTCCCATCAGCGCACCAACAAAAAAAATAATAAAAAAAATAATGAAGGAGTGAGCATGAGGAATGGTGATAAAGAGAGTGGTGTAAAAAGAAAGAGAGCTAGAGGGAGGAACACAGAGGAACTGTGTAATAGATAGTAAAACAGAGAAAAGGTATAAGAGGAAGTAACTGAGAAAAGGAAAATGAATAAGGGAGCAAAAGAAGAGAAGAAAGAGGAAGAAGACTAAAGCAGATGTTCTGGGAGAATGTGAATGGGTGATGAGAGTAAAAGGAAGGAGAGTAAAGGATGAGGAATGAAAGGTAGTGACGGAACCAGAGAAAAGGAACAGTGGTGACGGAGGGAAAGAAAATAGCAGTGAGTGTAAGTAAAAAGGAGTGAAAGAGGGTGGATACAAGTGAATAAGGGTAAGACATGGGGAGTGACAGAGAGAAAGAACAGGGAGAGTAAAGGAAGGAGTGTCAGAAAGGGACTAAGTGAAGCAGAAAAAAAAGAAAAGAGAGGGAGTGTAGGTGAGCAGGGGAACTGAAAGAAGTTGAATGTGGTAGGAAAGTAAGGAAAAGAGAAGTAAGCATGGAGGATAAGAATAAGTGAGGGAAGCAGAGTAAGAAAACAGAGGTGAGGTAGGGTGAGAGAAAAGTAGTGAGGTTAAAACAAAGGGTGATGATAAACTACATTATCCTTGTATTATTATAAATTTACTTAGGCTTTATCACATACACTTTTTTATATTTCTAATTCCAGCCTGATACCATACACTGCCCAAAGATAACTTCACTGTTACAAAATACAAACTACATGTCTGAACTTAAACCCAACAGTGCCCTATCTCTACTGATATAATAATTTGTTATGCAATTTACAGCAACAAAATGGAAGGAGAAAATAATATTTCTTTTGAAATCGTTTTGGACAACAACCATGATGGAAAAAATGCAGAAAATGATAACATTGACTTTATGAGTCTCTGGACCTTGAATTACTTGAGTGTGTGGAATCAATGGAAACACAGAATGTAAATGAGGACATTTTAGACAATATATTATTAGAAGTTTTATTAAATTATGAAAAAGAATCAGAAGAATACATTTATATTTAATAATCAAAAATTGTTCGAGCCATTATTCATTTTTATATGTAATTCATCAAGTAGATCAAAAATGTTTAAAATATAAAGTGAGACTTATAGTATACTGTGCAACTTTTTTGTGTTACATAGCAAGTTTGCTCATAGTTACTTCCTTTCTCCCACTATATTATCTCCAATGTGTATTTAACATCCCTTTATCATCTCCTGCCTCAATGTTGTTTCTGCTTTCCTGACAGACTACGCTATGAATTCCATATACCACAATAACTTCTGTAACAAAATGCAAGATATCTACAAAGGAAACGGTGTATATTAAATAATAGACTCTGCATTGGTACCTACATGTTGGTACTTAAATAAAAAAAAAAAGAAAAACAACAAAAAGAACAATAAACATACAATTGTTAAAACTGATTCTTTTTTCCCCATAGTACGCTCCCCGGTGCGCTCCCCGGTGCACGTACCGGGCGCTCCCCCCGCGAAAACCTATGAGGTCAGGGGGGTCTACCCTGCCCCCTTATGGTCAATTCCCCCCTTTGTTTTTGCCACCTCTTGTGTCTCGATTATACCGAGACACAAGATGGCGGCCGCTCCGGACTGTTTCGAATGTTTACAGACACCCGAGAGCCAATCAGCTTTCTGTGCGCAAGTCGCGTGGCACGCCCGGTGCGCTCCCCGGTGCGCGTACTGGGGCGCGCCTATAGATATATATATTTTTTTGAACCTAAATTACTCAAAATCCACTGGAGCACATATCTTGAGACATAGCAAAGGCACATCGGGCTACCAGTCCCTACAATTTTGCCAAATTTGGTTGAAATCCATTCAGCCGTTCGGGCTAAAAGTGAAATCGACCGCCCTTTGGAAATTAACATGGGAAAAATGCGTTTTGGGACCCCCCTTTTATCTCGGCCCCCGCTTGATGCATCCCCCCCAAACTTTCAGGGAAGGACCAGAATGCCGCGAGGCCATTTTGAGGAAATTTTCAGTCAGATTCGTCAACCGGTGCCAAAGTTATTCCAAATAGAATTTTGAGATTTAACATTGAAAAAAATCCTAACTATAACTACCTACTGGCGACCGCCAGTAGGTAATACATATATATATGTATATATATATATATATATACATAAAACACGAACTGTTTCGAAGAATATATATATATATATATATATATATATATATATATATATACACATATATATAAATACACTGAAAAAAACTAAGTTTAAAGTAACAATTTAGATAGGTGTGATGCAAAGATCTGTTTTTGTTTTTTTAAACTTAGACATTCACTGAAAAAAAATACATAACGTTATAGTGAGGTGAATTTGTCAGTGACAACATTGAAGGTTAGAACTAAATGAAAACCACAGACATTCACCCGTTATATTTAGTATAGCTAACTATAACTTGCGCCCTTACCCTGCACTGCTTCTGAACCTCACATATGAAATCAATCATGACATCATTTATAACATCACTGATTACATCTGAAGTTACATCTCAAATGAATCACTTATTACATCTTCCAATAAGTGTGTTATTTGTTTTAAAGTTTACACATTGGCAGGCCTGGGTGGTGAACTTCGCTCTGTCCGCGGAGTTTGTAGAGTTTTCTGCACTTTGTACACTGCGGAGTTCGCGGAGTACAGAAAACTCTGCTTCGTGATGTGCAGTGGAGTTTTTCACTTACTCTCGATCACAAAAGGTAAGTTTGCAATTGCGAACTGTAAGTTCGCGAGTGCAAGCTGTCGCTTGGGTACAATTTCTACCATAGAGTTAGGAATACCAGCACAAACCGCAGTTCGCACCGCACTCCGCCACTAGCGGAACTTCGCAAAGTATTTTTGTAACTTTGCGGAGATTTGCATAGCAATACTCCGCAAATTACGCCCAGGCCTGCACAATGGCTGGAAACCACCAAATTACTTTTATACCTAGTTTTGAACAGCCTGAGTACAGCTAATGTAAATTGATACTTGTATAGCACACTACTCACCCGCAAGGGTCTCAAGGTGCTGGTACGAATACCGCTGTGGAACCCATCCTGGCTTTCCCTGTGAGGCGTCCACTCCTGGGCACCCCCAAGGTGGAGGCCAGGCATCCTTAGCGTTGTGGGGGCCATTGTGGAGATTAAGCAAGCTATTGCCCAGAGTTGCAGAGTGGGACTCCATGATTGGAATAGGCACAGAGGCGAGAATTATCCGGTCCGTGGAATTTTTGAGCCCAAGACCCGCCGAGGCGGGGAATTGAACCCAGGTCCCGGGCTAGACCTCTGCATCAGGGTCTGCCACTCTAACCATTGAGCCACACTTCTCCACTAATAGGTGTAAGAGTTTACAAAACACGTGCTCCTAATGCATCACAGGTTTGTAGAGGTAATGAACATGTTATAAATCTTTGTATTGAAGAGTAACTCTGGGTGCAGGTGACAAAATGTTTCACACAAGTTGTTTGGTACTGCAAAAACAGCTTTCAACAGGGCAAAAATCCTACGTACTACACACTAAATATTGTAAGTAGCATTGAGTTACTAGACTGAATCGTCTCTGAATGACCATTTCTACTTAACACGGACAACTGTGTACAACAGTTACTAACCTATGTACATGTGCTTTTTTTACTCAGAAAGTGGGCTATCTGGAAAGTTGTCAACACAGTATGAAGGCTGCTGGTAGTATGTTCTATAACATCTTCAAACTGTGCTTATTTTAAGTGAATAGTTGCATTTTGGACAAGTTTTGCATATAGTGTACACTGCACTTAGTTAATACTCTGTTGTGAATTTATCATGTACTATGTACCATACTGTCTGCAAAAATAGTATGATACATAGCAAACTCTTCATTGAATTAACACTGCTAACAGTACCTGATTTTCTAATCATATCCACTTCATTTCTCAATGTAGGTTCAGTGACTATGAAGGGTTTGATACATGTAAAGACTGTCTGTAGTGGGGCATTTGTTATGTAACATGCCTTGAACATCATGAGGAACTTGGTTTTTCAGCTGTATACAGATTAAACGCTGTGGGCAGGATAGGCTACAATTTCATCTGTGGTTCATAGTCAGCAGGAACTCGGCTACCTATAAAGTGTATGGTATAGGATAAAGGTTACAAAAACACAAGTTTGCTTTACATATGGGGTTGTAAGTTAGGTAGCAGTAAAGGCGCTTCATGTTATTCTGAGCTGTTTTGCACTTACTTTCATAGCTCTAAACGTAAGCCCATTTAAAAAGCAATGTGTACAAAAGAAGCCTGGATGATGTAATCAGTGAGGCATTTATTAACTATAAACCCCAGGGAGCCAAACTCCAGAGCTATATTGATAAAGGGTAAACGAACTGCTTGGCCCCCCTCCCCAAACCTCCAGAGGCCTTGGAGAAACCATCCCTGGGGCTGAAAGCATAATGTTTAGGGAGGGGGACACACAGCCACCATCTCTGAGCCATCAAAGGCCCAGTGGAGCCCCCCCACCGGGGGCAAACATATTGTGTATGGGGAGAGGGAGGTGCGTTGCCTCACGGAGCCTGCCCTAACCTAACAAGGCTCGGGGAGGGGGGCCATGTGGTCTCCCACCTTATATAAATAAGTGGCCCCAGTATATGGGGTACCCAAGGCTGATAATGGCTCAATGAGGGGAGCCCCACCTTAAAATAATAGGTCTGGTGGATGGGTCGGGAGGGGGGATGTGCTGCCCCCCTTCCCTTTTTTGATATATGTTCTGGGGTCGGGTCACCAGGGCCGATACCAACTTGGGGAGGGGGCCCACACATCTCCCACCCCTTTATTTTTAGAAATGGGCTTAGGGGTGGTGACCTCAGGGCCTAACAATGCTTAAGAGGGAGCTGCATGGCCCCCTTCCCCTTTAATTAAAACACAAGTGGACCTGGTGGATAAGGTCCCTAGGACCTTACACGGTTCGGTAAGGGGGACTGCTCACACCTGCCCTTTTAACGTATATTTACAGCCCTGGGGGGTGGGGTTCCTAGGCCATGTCCTATGGCCAACCCCTCACTGTGTACGACAGAAGGGCCTGCAAATTGTGGGATTGGCTGCCTTTATGAGTGATAGCCATAGGGCCAGGCCTTCTTGTCCAACACCCCCTGGTGTTGGCTGTTTCTGTAGTGTGGAGTTGCATTTGCATATGGAAATTAAATATTACTTATGTTAGAAAAAACCTAGAAATTCACCCAAAAAAGAAAGGTTAAGGTGACGTTATGCTTAGGGATGATTATAAGATCTGTTTTTTTTTTTATTCTCAGAAATTTACTGAAAAAAATAAAGTTAAAGTAACTTAATAGTTAGGTGAATTTGTCAGTGATAACAGTAATGTTTTAAACAAAAAAAACACAGAAATTCACCAGTTATAGTTAGCTGAGCTAACTATAACTCGCGCCCTGCAATGCACTGCTTATGACCTCACATATTACATCACTCATGACATATTCTATGACAGAATTTATGACATCACTGATGACATCTCAAATGACATCACTGATGACATCATCCACAGAATCACTGACGCACCCACTCGCAACCCCATAGAATCTTTCATATAGCCACTCCCATACAACCATTCACAAACCCATTCTCAGACCCACACCAGTACTTACCCACTCACTGATTCATAGAGGGGCAAAATACTGTGGTAGAAGCGGTAACGGAGATCGTTCCAACGAACAACATGAGGCGGGTTAAGTGGCCCCAAGTTGCGATGAACAATGAAGTCCTAGAAAGCATTAGCAAAGATCTGTATCTTACTACCTCCGCCATGGAAGCAATACTGAAGATAGGATCAGGGAGTGGAACGGATATGGAAAAGATCACTAATTTGCACTGTGAATTCTTTAGCTCGATAAAAGGCCACTTCTACAAGGTAGTTCACCTGCAGCCGGGCAAGAAAAGTCGCCCACATCCAGCGGGCTGGTACAACGCAGTGTGTAGGACGGCTAGAAGTTCTCTGGGGACGGCCATTAAGAACAGAGATCCAGTCGCCGTCAGGGAGGCGAGACAGAAGTACAAGGCCAGTGTATCCATAGCCAAGAAGCAATGGGACAAGCAGCACTGGCAAGATCTTAAAGCTGCCAGTTCTGTCAAAGATTCCAGATTATTCTGGAACATCTTTAAGTGGGGGAAAGGGGGTCTCCCAGAACCACCCTCAAACCATGTCTCCCAGAGTAGCAGGTTGGACTACTTTGGGCCCCAGCATTGGTGCCGCCCAGAGGATAAGACCAGGGAGTCTATGGCCACTGCTGTATTCCCAGCTCCACCTTTCATCAATGTAGATGTAGCAGTGGCTTTGGACTCAGTCGCATGGCGGAAGGCGCCGGGACCCGATGGGGACCCTGTGGATGTCTTCCTCCATGAGAAATCACGCTGGGGCAAGTATATCTTGAAGCTGGCTAATGCTGTAGCGCTAGGGTCACCGGTACCAAAGTCTTGGCTGGGGGTTGTAATAATCCCTGTATATAAAAAAGGTGACAAAACTTCACCAGGGAATTACAGGCCCATTAGCCTAATAGACATGGTACAAAAGGTGGTAGGTAAAATGACCCTAGCTAAAATTATGACCTGGGTGGAAGAAAACAATGTTTTATCTCCTTACCACGTCGGTTTTCGCAAACTGACCAGCACTACAGACCAGATTTTCCGGTTCACGCTGCTTTATTGGAAGACAGTGCAGTTGGTGAAGGGCAGTCTCTATGCTGCCTTTATCGATCTACGTGCAGCTTTTGACCTAGACCCTCGCCCCCTGCTATGGAAAGTCCTAGGTGAGATGGGTATGCCACTAGAAACTCTATCGCTAGTGATGAGATTGCATGAGTCAAATTACACGAAAATTCAGTGGGGGAGACATGGGCAAGTATCTGCTGAGTTCCCGGTAGAGCGGGGTGTACGCCAAGGCTGTGCCATGGCCCGACGCTCTTTTCCTTCTACTTTAATGGAGTAGTAGAGCGTATGTTGTCTGGTTCTGTAGATGCTCCGACTTTGGGTGGTGTGAAAACGCCAATCCCACTATTTGCAGACGATACGCTTATATTATCTAAAACCCCCAGCTGCCTGCAGCGTGCCTTGAATATCTTTGAGGGCTTTTGTTCTGATCGTGGGCTTGAGGTAAACGTAGCAAAAATGAAGCTCATGACATTTAATCCCCATCCCAGCTTCAAAGGGAACTTTTTCATGGATGGCCAAAAGGTAGAAATGGTTTTGGACTTTGTTTATTTGGGAATACACATAGCTAAGGGCGCAAAGTGGGGGAAACACACAGAAATGGCGGCTCTCAAACTCCGCCAAAACGCTGGTGTTATAAGTGCTGAGCATTAAAAAATCTTTCACTAAACCTATTGTGCCAGCACTTCAAGTATATGAGGCCAAAGCTGTTAGCTTGGCGCTTTATGGAGCAGAGCACTGGGGCTATGACAATCTGGCACCACTAACGTTCGCCGAAAACAAATTCCTTCGAAACTTCATCGGCCTCCCAAACAGTACACCCATGAAACCACTGCGTTGCGAGCTAGGCAGGAAAGCCATTTCAGGTATGGCCAGACTACGACCCATTTTATATTGGCGGTGTATTTGGGTCACTCCTGAACTCGCCCATTATGCAAGGGGCTTCTTGGATGTAATCAACTGCGATAAATTTCACAGAATAGGTTGGTTAGGGGATCTGTGTAGACCATTGGGGGCCATGGGCATGAAGGAGTTGTGGGAGAAACCAGAGCAGGTCCAGTTTCCTGCCAAAGATACAATAAAAACAAGGTATTGGGAAATGGTAGAACGCAGGAACTGGAAGGATGCAGACCCCTCCACTTTGGAGGGTCGCTTTTTGGAGGTAAAAGCTTACCCATTCCTGGAGCCCTATTGGAATATCATAACCAAGCCTCAGGATAGGAAGCTTTACTTCCAACTTAGAGTGGGGTCTCTTCCAATCAGATCGCTAACTGGAAGATGGGCAGAAGGTAATTCTCATGTCTGCCCAGCCTTTAATAGCTGCACCGAGACCATCGCCCACTTACTTTTTGTGTGTGGGGCCTACTCAATCCCTCGACGTGTCTGGTTGAGGGCTATGTGCAAACAGCTCGGCACGAGAGAGAGTGACGTGGCTCTAAAAATTATTTACACCAGTTCCTTGCCAACTATTTCTGTGGCAGTTGCTAAATTCCTGGGTTGGGCATGGGCTATCAGAAGGAAATCTCTTGTACAAAGCAGGCTTGACGAGATTAACCCAGGCCTTCTTTGTTCTTCGAACCAGCTAAAGAGAATGCTTTGACCCTGTCTTTTTAGGCTGGTATTGGCTCTATAACCACATGAATTTTGAGGTTTTATTGATGAATTTTAACATTATTGAAGTCACAATGCTTTATCCTTTTAAATTTTTTGAGGTTGTAAATATGTTTTAAACTTGTTATTGTGGATTTAATGGTTTTAGATGTATCATGCTTTTATGAGTTTTTTACCTCGAATAAAGCAAATTTGACTGACTGACTGATTCATAGCTCTACACACACATCCACTTACTCACCCATACAGCCACTCATACACCCACTCAGACACTAACACAGCCACTCATACACTCATACAGCCATTCACACACTGTCAATAAATCATACAACTACTCACACAGCTAGTCACTCACACAGCCACTTACTCACATACACAGACACACACACACACACACACTCACTTCGTCATACATATACTAAAACATACTGACTCACTTACACAGTGACTGACAAAAGCACACACTCACCCATACAGCCAATCTTACATTCACTCACTCACATACCCAGTTACTCACCCATATACCTCTGACACATATCCTTACTCACCCACACAGCCATACACACACTCACTCATACAGCCCCTCACACATGCACTCACTAATCCATACAAGAACGGACTCACCTATTTATCCATACAGGCAGTCACATACCCTCTCACCCACCCACCTAAACACTCAGACAACCATACAGGTACTCAGACAACCACTTACACACCCATGCAGCTACTTAGAGAGTAACTGACAGACTGATACACAAATTCACACAACTAGTCACTCACCCATACATTCCCTGAGACATCTAATTACTCAATTATACAGTCAGTTACTCACCCACTGAATCATACATACAGGCACTTATACACCCACTGATTCACCAATACACCTTGGTATATATATTAAACACTCATACATTTTGTAAAAACAGTCACAGTCACTGGATGATGTCACTGACCATGCCATGAGTGATGTCACTGACCATGTCATGAGTGATGTAATATGTGAAGTCAAAAGCAGTGCATTGCGGGGTGCGAGTTATCGTGAGCTCAACTAACTATAACTGCTGAATTTCACTGGTTTTGTGTGAGTGAAATCTGAGCCTAACTATGATGTCCCTGTGACCTTTGTTATTTTCAGTGAATATATATATATATATATATATATATATATATTCACTGAAAAAACCATAGGTTTGACACCAGTTATGGTTTTTTCAGTGAATTTCATAGGTTTTTCAAATGCTACTTCCTAACTATAACGTGTGTTAAACCTATGGTTTTTTTCAGTGAATTTCATAGTTTTTTTGAATGCTAGTTTCTAAGTATGTAATCACGTTCGTAACTACATAGTGTCACCGCCTACACGTCCTGAGAAGCGCATGTAAAGTCATGTGACTTGAAAACAAAACTTCCAATTGGTTATTAGTAGTTTCTGTTCTGGAATATGCACGAAGCACTCCACCCACTTTCCTCACAATCTTTTCTACTCTCAACGTCGAGCATCTTCCGGAAGACTTTGCTGAAATGGCTGCCCTACCAGATTCATCTTCCGAATCTGAAGGAAATGAGCGACCACCGTTAAGAAGAAAAAAGGAATCTTTCATTTGGCAATTTTTCACTTATCCTGAAGATCAAAAGAAAGTGAATGCGCCAAAAGTAACCTGCACGATATGCAATTCGGAGCTCTCAAGGGGTAATCCAAATAAAAAATATTCCTTTTCTGCACACACCATGCAGCGGCATGTTAAACAAAGGCATCCTGAACATTATGCAAAAGCATCGACAAGAGCCCTGGCCACGCTATTACCATCAGAGGTGGCCAGCACATCTTCTGGTGTACGACCTGTATCTCCATCGAGTGCTGAGATGGACTTGAGACCATATCTTGCGAAGGTGCACATGAAATGCAACGAGTGTGGAAAAATTCTTTTGTATGGAGAGCAGAGCCTCGTTCTTATTAAACTCAAAATTGAAAGTCATAAATGCCCCAAGAAAAGATAAATTTCTTCACTTCATTTTCAAACTATTACATACTGAAAAATGTAGTAGCAACTTTAAGAAATCGAAAGCATTATAACACTTCTTTCCCCCCCAAAAAAAAACCAAAAAAAAGTTTTTTTCAGAACTAACTCTTTCTACCAAAACGTGCTCCAAGAGCATATTATGAGATATTTTTTCGCCGCTTTATTTTAGTGCGAGACCGGGTGCGCGCACCCTCCTATCGCGTACAGGACCTGACACTCCCATGTGAAGTCATGTGACTTCCAAACAACACTTCTAATTGGTTCTTAGTAGTTTCTATTCTGGAATTTACACGCAGCACTCCACCCACTTCCATCACTTTCTTTTCTACTCTCAAGAGACAACAACGTCGAACATCTTCCCGAAGACTTCGGTACAATGGCTACCGCTCCGCATTCATCTTCCGAATATGATGAAAATGAGCGACCACCTTTGACAAGAAAAATGGAGGCCACGCTATTACCAGCAGAAGTAATCAGCACATCTTCCGGTGGACGACCTGTATCTCCATCGAGTGCTAAAATGGACTTGAAACCATGTCTGGCGAAGGTGCACATAAAATGCAACAACTGTGGAGAACTTCTTGTATACGGAGAGCAAAGCTTTACTCTAATTAAACACAAAATTGAGTCATAAATGCTCCAAGAAAAGTTAAATTTCTTCACTTTATTTGGATAGTATGACATACTGAAAAATATCATAGCAACTTTAAGAAATCAAAAGCATCAAAACACTTGTTTCCAAAAAATAAAAATAAAAAAAAAAAGTTCTTTTTAGAACTAACTCTTTCCACCAAAACATGCTCGAAGAGCATATTATAAGATGTTTTTTCGCCGCTTTATTTTAGTGCGAGACCGGGTGCGCGCACCCTCCTATCGCGTACAGGACCTGACACTCCCATGTGAAGTCATGTGACTTCTAAACAACACTTCTAATTGGTTCTTGGTAGTTTCTATTCTGCAATTTACACGCAGCACTCCACCCACTACCATCACTTTCTTTTCTACTCTCAAGAGACAACAACGTCGAACATCTTCCCGAAGACTTCGGTACAATGGCTACCGTTCCGCATTCATCTTCCGAATCTGATGAAAATGAGCGACCACCTTTGACAAGAAAAACGGAGGCCACGCTATTACCATCAGAAGTAATCAACACATCTTCCGGTGGACGACCTGTATCTCCATCGAGTGCTGAGATGGACTTGAGACCATATCTGGCGAACGTGCACATGAAATGCACGAACTGTGGTGAACTTCTTGTATACGGAGAGCAAAGCTTTACTCTAATTAAACAAATAATTGAGAGTCATAAATGCTCCAAGAAAAGTTAAATTTCTTCACTTTATTTGGATAGTATGACATACTGAAAAATGTCGTCGCAACTTTAAGAAATCAAAAATAACACTTGTTTCCAAAAAAAAAAAAAGTTCTTTTCAGAACTAACTCTTTGTACCAAAACAAGCTTGAAGAGCATATTAGCTGATATTTTCTCGCTGCTTTCTTATAGTGCGCGACTGGGTGTGCACACCCACCTATCGCGTCGAGACACGCATGTGCAGTCATGTGACTTTAAAACAACACTTCCAATTGGTTCTTACTAGTTTCTATTCTGCAATTTACACGGAACACTCCACCCACTTCCCGAGAAAACCAGTTTATCGTAAAACTTTTAAAGCCTCCTCTTATGAAATATTCGACATCAATCACATAGCAGAGTACTAAATAGCACTATATACACTCCGTCCCTTAATTATAAGAGACTTATTGCTATGTAAAAGCAACTTTTGTTTTCCAAGATAATGTAAAATGCTGAGCCTATTACATAATTTTTTTCACATATATGTTACTAGTCTCCTTCGAGTACTAACACCGTAGAAAATACCACCAATAGCGGTGATATTTTTTACACCCAGAACGGGCGATTTCTATCGCTTACAGCCCTTACAATTATAAAGTTTTATTTCCTAAGTCTCTGATCTCCAACTGTGCAACGTAGGTCCCCTGTGTGTCGCAATAAGGTCCATAAACAAAAACTACAGAGCCAGCATTATAAACATACACAGAACCACAAAACGACAAGAGCCACCATGCTAATATATATCCTTAATATAATAAACCTCTGAGAATAAATACATATTTCCGTGGCAGCCCATAACACAAATGTGGCGTTCTCTGACTCTGCTCCATTACCAAACACCGTAACTCCCCGCTCCCCTCACTTTTCACTAAACTCCGCACTCCACCCCAGCCGAACCCCCTATTACAAACCCCCAACCTACCCTCCCTGCCCAAACCCACCATGAACCTCAAACCGCCCCTAGAAAACTTATAAGACACAGGATTACTAAAACTCAAAGAATACGCAACAGGCACATAATGTAAATAGTACATAAAGGCACGTATTTTTTCCAAAATACTATTTAAAAACATGTTCTATTTTTAATAAATCTATCATGCATCTGACCCTCTAGAACTGCTTTCAAAACGTGAACTATAAACCTCTACTTTTCATTTTCAAACCATACACTTTCTTCTGACCCTCTAGAACTGCTTTCAAAACATGAACTATAAACCTCTACTTTTCATTTTCAAACCATACACTTTCAATTACATTATTTTTTTTACACAATTCATGTAATGTTACAAACCTTTTCTAAAATACACCAGTCCGTATCATTTATAAGGATTTATTTTCCGTCTTCATCAGTGACACTTTCTTCACATATAATAGAAATCACTATAACTTTTTGTACGACAATGCTAACGCTGTAAAAATAACCCTTCATTTGCTTTCCTTTAAGAATGCACACTATGTACCCCACGCATGCGTTTCTTAATCTTTGTATTTGGCAGCGAATACCGACCTTGAATCGGAAGACATGAACAAGACCGCCATTGTCACATTTAAAACTGAACGTTGCATCTGCTCACACACATATCTTTCACTAAGCTAACATTCACAGAAAACAGCATTAATGTAAAAAAAAATTGACCTTGCTTTACAACTCCCTCAAATCACTCCCTTATTTTTTAACGCATCCTCCAGTTCAAAAAAAGCTACTTTTTTAATAACCACTAAGCAATATATAAGTGACTAGACTCTTAGAAAATGTATCAAGTCATTCTGCTTCTCTCCACTGCATAGCCGGCGACCTAATTCTGTGGAGTTGCTATACAACCAGCGGTGCTGCGCCGTTTCCTTTACCATCTTGGGAAATTCAAAATGGATGTCCCTCCTGCCTTCGCAAACGAGCCGGGCCACTTAGAACTATTTCGCCAGAGGATGCTTGACTACTACGGCATCTTACCACTCTCGACTTTGAATGCATCATATCGATTATCATTTCGATATTCGTATTTCACCTGTGTGCAGCCTGTATTTCATTGCCTGTGCTGTGATTTCACGTGGGCCCTGGATTTATGTCTCTGCAATTTGGTACCTCCTGAACCGAATTACAATCACCTCATGAATCCGTTACTTGATCATGAACAGCTTTGTTACAACGGAGGGTTTATGGCCTTTGCAGCGATACAAGGAGTTCTGGGTCATTGGAATATATTCGCAGCGGCGCAAGATTTCCTAACAGAGAGCTACATCGAAAACCCACCGAGCTGCCCAATTATGGTAAAAGACGCTCCAATAATGACAGATCATGAATGCTCCTTTGATCTTCTCAATTGGATGGCTGACATGTTTTCAGATGATAACAGTGATTTCATGTTAGAGGCACTTGCTGCATACTTTGCCTACAAAATGGACGGTTAACTCTTTCCTAACAGCGAGCTACATCGAAAACCCACCGACCTGCACTCTGATGGTAAAAGATGCTCCGATTATAACAGATTATCAGTACTGCTTTACTCTTTTCCATTGGATAGCTGACATAATTTCAAATGATAAAACTGATTTCCTGTTACAAGCAGAAACTACCTATTTTGCCTAAACAATGCTTCAATAACTCTCAAACAACACATTGACGTCCTCATTTCCTTTTGTTTTTCTATATTCTTCACGTTATTTTCCATATTTTCTTTTGAAGAACAGACCTATTTGCTTTACTAACAGTGGACATTATGATTTCGTGTTGTTAGACAGCTGATTCATAAAGTAATGATGTATAACCACTTGCATTTTCATATATCGTTCCTAAACTGAAAGGCCACAAACCTTCTTCCATTTATTAAAATATAATATACTTCCTTATAAGACTGTACAATGTTTTTTTCCAACTATATTCATTTTTCTTCAACTATAGCGTTTGTATTCCATGTACTACTGACAATACCAATTACTGTGTTTTTTGCAATTTCTGTACTCAGATCACATAATAATTTGCCTTTAAAATAGTACATTTCTAAATAAACATTTCAAATATTCACGGTTTCTCTTTTAATCCATAATCTCAACTGAAATGATTTCATATTAAAAAACTATTCATGGGTTCCACATAACCTTAACTGTAGACACTGAGGACCTTATTTATGAAGACCTTCCGCCGCCGGGGCCTCATTTTTTAAAATGGGAAAAAGTAACGCACCGGTGGCGCAAGGCCTTCATAAATAAAGTCCTGAATGTTTTCTTTTCTTGAACTCACTTACTGATACTAGAACCTCCAAGCCAATTACGGCCCGTGAACTCTTTCTTAGTAGGTCGCGCACCGTAAAGACAGTTATACCACTGTTAACATTTTTTTTTTACTGTTACTAAGCACCGACACAGTTCCGCTTTACTCAGAGTTAATCACTGCTCCCACGCTTCTACAGGCCAGACGCTATGTCGTATTTCTCTCCTTATCACCCTTTCATCTCCACAATAACAAACAGTTGTCCGCCAGCCACCAGAGAACAGGCTCAGATGCAGAGGCACCAAAGAGTGAACCCATCACCAACTGCCATCTCCGGCTGTTTCCATGGTTACACCTCATTCTGCACCTTGCTGAAATCACAGGTCAAAAGTTCATCTCTCAACGTTCTACAGCTAACTAAGAACACTATTTTCCCTCCAGAAACACCTGCCAATCCACAACTCTGTTACATGTCTATTTTTTTCACACCCAATAGTACTTTTCGTTTAACATAAACATTGACCTGTTCACTCTCCACTTGTTACAATCAACCAATCATTTTTATTTTTTTAACCACACCCAGCCTCTTCCTTTTTCTTTATTTAAAATTTCAACTTCTAACTACCATTCCACTTCCAGAACCGATCGGAGGACGACTACAAATCCCTTGAAAATGAAGGTCTGGCTAATAGGACACAGTTATATTCACTGGAGTGAAAAATATTCAGTAAGCAGACGAATTTGCAACCTCAGCTTACCAAATGTACACATAACATGGATTTCCAAAAGAGGATTGAAATATCACCAATTAATTCCATTGGTGAAAACTTTTATGCATCTCCCAGAACCAGACCTTATAATTGTGCACTGTGGTGGGAACGATCTAGGCACAATCACTGGGGTAGGTCTGGAAATGCTTCTAAAAGACACCTTTCGACAATTGATGACACTTTTTCCTCGATCTGCCTTGGTATATTCCAATATATGCCAAAGACAGAAATGAAATTGGTCCAATCACCATTGTGCACAATTTGAGAAAGCAAGGAGACATGTAAATAAATCTGTTTCTGCGTTCCTCAGAGATTATAGCATGGGTTCTATTTACCACAACAACTTGCGCTACCACATGCAAGACGTCTATAGGAGAGACGGTGTTCATTTCACGAATGAGGGAAACAGAATCTTCCTCTGCAACATCAGGCTCTGCATCGGTACTTACTTATAAATGCAGAAAACACTCAATTAACACAAGGGCTCTTTTCAGAGCCACCTTATATCTAAGCACTCAAACTTCTGATTTACCTCCATTTTCACACTCTTGTAAATAGGTGTGCGCGACCGAGTGCGCGCACCCCGTATTTTTTTTCGGAGAAAAATTATATCTTTTCGCGTTTAAGGGCCTTACTGCACACCCTGGGAAAACCTACACAGGAAGACAATCTCTACCTTCTCCCCTTTCCATGTTTCAACGCTTTGAAATTAACAATATATTTACTCGCAGTGACAAAATGGCGGACAAAACTTCCTGATTTCCTTCGAATCGAACGTTAACAGACGTCACGCAGCCAAAAAAAATACCGCTCACGCGCAGCCGCTTGGGTGCGCGCACGTGTGCGCGCCTATAGATATATAATTGACTTTAACTTTAATTTTCTCAACAACTACTGAACGGATTTACACCATTCCAAAAAAAGCGTAATCTGCGAGCCGGACTGTACAGTTTTGCCAAATTTTTTATAAATCCATTTACCCGTTCGACCTGTAGCCGAGTCTAAAGGTCCTATGGAAAATAACATTGAGAAAACACGTTTTGGGACCCCCCTTTTATCTCAGCCCCCACTTGACCAATCCCCCCCAAACTTTTAGGGAAGGAGCGCAGCGGACCGAGCCATCTTCTTTGAGAAATTCGCTAAGATTCTTCAACCAGGGCCAAAGTTATTCCAAATAGAATGTTGAGGATTTCCTATGGAAACTAGGTCCTAACTATAACTACCTACTGGCGACCGCCAGTAGGTAATATATATATATATATATATATATATATATATATATATATATATATATATATATATATATATATATATATATATATATATATATATATATATATATATATATATTTTTTTTTTTTTCTATGATCTGCAAAAAAACAATCAATTTGTTATAACATAATGATACTACTCCTTGTCCAAATGTAAATAGAAACTGACTCTAGGCCTGTAAATACATATTCCGTTCATCCACGCCATGGTGATGAGATAGAAAAATGACATTAATGATACCAGTAAACTGTGTTGGCGAACTGTGGCAAAATCATAAGCCCATACAGGGCCCAATGTCAATCAACTAAGCCAGCTGAAAAATGTTTCTAAGATATGTAAATACATAATGTAGATTTGTATATAGCGGGGATAAGGTTGAACAATGAGCGACTTGTATATATATATGATTTGCACACAATGGGGCTATGTACATAATAGGGGATATACCCCTACACAACTCCAGAGACGTCTGTTGGTAACGGGTACTGGGTTGTACAACTCACCATATGCATACAGTTGATTTGCATATTATAATGCCTTGCATGCGTTAGGGGATACACCCCCACATGACACCTGAGACGTCTGTAAATATGTAAAATACAATACTCGGTATCGCAAATGTAATCATTGTAAATATGTGTCAGTCATATAACATATTTTGTCAAATGTCAAACTTTGTTTTATATTTTTTGCACTGAGCACTTTGATTTATCGCCTTGTTTAAACAGTGGTAGGAACCTTGTATATACATACTACAAGATGGCCGCCACATAACTGATTGTGTACCATCGTTGATGTCTATGACTCTAAATAGGGCGGACTGTTTAAAAGGCGAAAATGTTTGGACACTGATGACACTGACGAGCCTTGAGCAAAACGCGTCTGTCGGGGGTGCTGGGGGGTTTGGAAATAAAATAATTCAAGAGATCACGACATTGGAGTGCTGGCCGTTTTCTTTCCTGGTCTCAATCCTTGGGAACGTGTAACGATACTAAAGCGCCTCACCAGCGCTGGCTTCAAGCACCCGGGACGTTGTGGAGCGGCGGCGGTGACGGAGCTGTGAATTAATTAATTTTGGCCGCTTACCCCGAGGATATGGATATACAATGAAATCGGAGTGTTGAATGAAAACCTCTGCACGATCATTAAGGAAAGGACGCCTGGAGAGCCTCTGTTTCCCGCGGACCGAGTGAGGACCTCTAAAGTACACCGACGGCTGTGGGTGCTCGACGGAGTTCGCCGAGGTCTGCGGTGAGTGACGGCGGCTAATTTCAGTCAGTCCTGAATACGAAGAACTTGCTATCCTCTGCCCCGCATGGTGTCACACTGTGTTTCCAAACCCCCTAAAGTAAAGTGTGGGATGCCACCGCCCCCGATCTGTTAAATTAAATAGACTGCACATTTTCATCACCATGGCGACCATGGGAGAACTAACAGGGGAGAGGGAGGCTGCTGCAAACATGATGTTTATGTCGGCGAAGGATAAACCATTAAAGGGAAAGGGTACGGCCCCACCGACAGAAGAAACCACCAACCTGAAAAGTCTGTTTCTGAAGCTAGAGCGGCTACAGGAACGAGAAGTTAGGAAATGGTGGGAGGCCACCTCCCTAGAAAGATATCTAGAATGCAACAGAGTTACCCGAGGCCTGCGCATCTACACAATCCCCACCCGGACCCTGCCCTTTTAAAAGATTGGGCAGAATACACCGCAGAGTCCTCCAAGGGGATGGTCAGGCTGCTTATAAAATATGCGTGGAGCGGCCGTGAGAAGTGTTTGAAAGACATAGCAGACCTTGAGGATGAGATTGCTAAGGATAAAGACAACAAAACCTGTGAAGAACTCCGCAGTGCGATGGGGAAAAGGATCAAAGATTATGAAATGGGAATACGCAAAAGGAAGCAAACTAAATTCCAGAGGGATGAACAAGATTACTTATCTGGTAGAATTCTTACGTTTGCACGGAAATTTGACGCCACACGTAAAATATTAGCTCAGGGTACCGCACAGCCAACAGGTATTGACACTGAGGAGTCAGAAGTAGAAACCTCAGATGGGGAACAGAACCCAGCCCCGGGAACAAAGGAAAAAGAAGCAGGGGAACCTTTTTTCGACGAGTATCAGGTAATGAAGGAAAACCGCCAGAGACCACAACTAAGAAACCATCCCCCTCAACAAAATCAAAGAGGAGGACGAGGCGGGGGAAGAGGCACAAGGGGAGGTTCACAGAACAACACCACCCCAATGGAGACACGGAGCGCTTCCAATCGCAGAAGAAAGTAATTACCAGAGAAGACAATAATGTCATTAATCTTTCTAAAAGGATTTTAACTACTGATGAGATCAACGTCTTGAAAAAAGGTCTAAGTTTCTGCCCGACCAGTGAGTTCAATCTAGTGGATGCCAAAATTGACTTGTTCAAATATATCAGAAAGTTGAAGTTCAAAAAATCTTCATGCAGAATCCAGAAAAAGCAGCTTTGGAAAATTCAGAAAATGCAGCTGAGATGGATGAAGATGATCTCTTGGAAATCTTGATTACACCAACACAAGATTTACAGAATTCAGAACAAGAGACTGAACCTCCTCTCGAACAAGCCAGAGATCTGAGCAACCTAAAACATAAATCAAGAAAACTACCAAACACACCCCATGATGCAATTGACGTGTTTAATGAAGCGGTAACAGCGGATTTGGAAAAAATGGCAAACAGAAAAATGGATATGAAGTCCTCTAACATCTCCAGGAAAGAATGGGCAGCAATAAAATCTTTGAGAGATGACAAGTCAATAGAGATCAAGCCCTCAGATAAGGGCGGAAACATCGTCATCTTTAGCAAAGAACTTTACGAACAGGAGGCACATAGACAATTAAGAGATAAAGAATGCTATATCACAGTTAAAAGAGAGGAATATGTCAAGAGCACCATTGCTTACGAGAATCTATTAAAGCAATGGAAAGAAGAGGGCATGATTAGCCATGATGAATTCGTCTTCTTACACTGTGATTCCCCCATGCTGCCCACCTTCTATCATTTGCCTAAAATCCATAAAAATGCCAAACGACCACCAGGGAGGCCGATTGTCTCGGCAATCGGAAGTCTCCTGGAAAATACATCACGCTTCATAGACATTTTTCTAGCACCTATTGTTAAGGACCTGCCCTCTTATGTAAGAGATACACAGGACTTTCTTCGCATCATGGACAATATCTCCTGGGACAAAGACATGCTATTAATAACTATGGATGTCGTTAATCTATATACATGCATAGATCATGAGCAGGGACTGTGTGCCACGAAATGGTTTTTGGAGAAAAAACAGCCGAAATACCGAGCACATAGCAAGATGATTCTAAGCATGATGAGATTTTGTTTGTTCAATAATTACTTCCTTTTCGCAGGCCAACTTTACAAGCAGATCAGAGGAACCTCAATGGGTTCGTGCTTCTCCCCCAGCTACGCGAATCTCTTCGTGGGCTGGTGGGAGAAGCACGAGGCATGGGGAGGCAGAAATGAAAGGTGGAACGAAAGAATATTGATGTGGACCAGGTATATCGATGACCTGTTTATTGTTTGGAGGGGAGACAGAGCCTCGGCTGAGGAATATGTCTCAACTCTAAACAATAATGAACTGAATCTTAAATTCACCAGCACCATAAGTGATCAGAGTGTATGTTACCTTGACCTAGAGGTCTTTGTGGATAATGACCATCTCCCCACCAGACTTTATAGAAAGCCAACGGCTGGCAATGCTGTATTACATGCGGCTAGCCACCATCCTAAAAGTCTGATAAGGAATGTACCATATGGTGAGTACCTTAGACTCAAAAGAAACTGCTCTGGAACTGAGGATTTTAAGAAAGCTCAGGAAGAAGCTAGCAACAGGTTCCAAGCGAGGGGCTACTCCTGGAACATCTTAGAGCAAGCTAATGCAAAAGCAGATACTGTTGACAGAAGGGATCTTCTGTTAGTGAAAGAGTCAAGGAAAGACAGTGATCAGGTCAGAATGATTACGACATTCAATAACAAATCTGGAGAACTGGTCCAGTCATTTAAAAGAAACTGGCACATATTACAAACCGATAACATCTTGAAAAAATCGTTACCAGATAGACCTATGGTAACATATAGGAGATGCCAGTCTCTTTCGGACCACCTTGTCCATAGCCACTACTCCCCTGTAAAAGCCAATCAGACAACAAACAAGATAGTTGGCTTTTTTCCTTGCTTACGTTGCAAGGCTTGTAAATTCAGTAAGAAGGTCAAGGAGTATCCCTGCAGATCAGGTGAGGACAGACCCAGTAGAAAGCTCATGAAACATCTGAACTGTAACTCTGAGTATACAGTCTACTGTTTGGTTTGCCCCAGTAACAAACGTTACATAGGAAGTACCATAAAACCAGCGAAAATGAGAATCTTAGAACATATGAGGGCTATCGTGAACAATGATAAAACCTATCCGATAGCCCGCCACTTTGCAGAACAACATCAAAGCAACAGGGATTTACTCATTTATTATTGTATTGATCAGGTTCCAAAGACAGAACGAGGGGGAAATAGAGAAAGATCCCTCCGCATATTGGAATCACGTTACATTCTGGACCTTAAAACGATGACACCATGGGGTCTTAACAATGATGCTGAAATGTGGGTACACCTATAACAAATCTATGATCTGCAAAAAAACAATCAATTTGTTATAACATAATGATACTACTCCTTGTCCAAATGTAAATAGAAACTGACTCTAGGCCTGTAAATACATATTCCCTTCATCCACGCCATGGTGATGAGATAGAAAATGACATTATTGATATCAGTAAACTGTGTTGGCGAACTGTGGCAAAATCATAAGCCTATACAGGGCCCAATGTCAATCAACTAGCCCAGCTGAAAAATGTTTCTAAGATATGTAAATACATAATGTAGATTTGTATATAGCGGGCATAAGGTTGAACAATGAGCGACTTGTATATATATATGATTTGCACACAATGGGGCCATGTACATAATAGGGGATATACCTCTACACAACTCCAGAGACGTCTGTGGGTAACGGGTACTGGGTGGTACAACTCACCATATGCATACAGTTGATTTGCATATAATAATGCCTTGCATGCGTTAGGGGATACACCCCCACATGACACCTGAGACGTCTGTTAATATGTAAAATACAATACTCGGTATCGCAAATGTAATCATTGTAAATATGTGTCAGTCATATAACATATTTTGTCAAATGTCAAATTTTGTTTTATATTTTTTGCACTGAGCACTTTGATTTATCGCCTTGTCTAAACAGTGGTAGGACCCTTGTATATACATACTACTAGATGGCCGCCACATAACTGATTGTGTACCATCGTTGATGTCTATGACTCTAAAAAGGGCGGACTGTTTAAAAGGCGAAAATGTTTGGACACTGACGACACTGACGAAGCCTTGAGCGAAACGCGTCTGTCGGGGGTGCTGGGGGGTTTGGAAATAAAATAATTCAAGAGATCACGACATTGGAGTGCTGGCCGTTTTCTTTCCTGGTGTCAATCCTTGGGAACATGTAACGATATATATATATATATATATATATATATATATATATATATATATATATATATATATCACTGCTCCAAACCACACCAACAGCGAGTCACTCTTCAAAGCGGGTGCTGCAGCGCGGTGGTGTACCGCGATATGTATGAAGGCTCAACCACTTCCCAGTTTCAATGAAAAGAAAGGCAGCACTCCCGGGATTTCAGCACAGATGAGTTTTTTATTATCTCGACAACGAGGTTGGTGGACGAAAGCTGTGCTATATATCCACTCAAAACATCTCCTCCGTTTGGATTCGAATGAGCAGGACACAGAGGGGCTTTGTTTATCTGAAATTTATTAAAACTGGTTCGCATGACCGGTTTCGGCTGAACGCCTTTTTCAAATGCTTTCAGTCCAGCATCCTTTCTCCCACTTTAATTATTTATTAGCTCCGCCTTGCCTCGTGGTGAATGACTCACTTCACCTGTGGTGGTTAGCTCACTGCACTTCCTCATCCTTCGCGAATAGCAGGGGACAACCAGTCCCATAATGCCGCAGAGTGATGTTTCCGTGCCGTGGGGTGGGAGATTAGATGTAATTAATTCAAGAAATTCAAATGCCCCATGCTTTCGTCCACCAACCTCAGTCTTTTGCACAGTCTGTTAACACGCCGCTTTTGATCACAGCGCTTCCGTTCTTAATGCAAGTTCGCTGTTTCAGGTCAAGTTCTGACTCTAAGAGGATATGGTGGAGGGCCAGGAAATTGTGCCGCTGCAGCGGTTTACCATCAGTTCATTCCCATGATTTTCTGTCCGCTTCTCGGAAAGGGTCCTGCCTTTGCGTCATAGGGAACGCAAATAACATCCACTCAAAACATCTCCTCTGTCTGGATTCGAATGAGCAGGACACAGCAGGGCTTCGTTTATCTGAAATTTATTAAAACTGGTTCGCATGACCGGTTTCGGCTGAATGCCTTTTTCAAATGCTTTCAGTCCAGAATCTTTTCTCCCACTTAAATTATTTATTAGCTTCGCCTTGCCTCGTGGTGAATGACTCACTGCACCTGTGGTGGTTGGCTCACTGCACTTCCGCATCCTTCGCGAATAGCAGGGGTCTACCAGTCCCATAATGTTGCAGAGTGATGTTTCCGTGCTGTGGGGTGGGAGATTAGATGTAATTAATTCAAGAAATTCAAATGCCCCATGCTTTCGTCCACCAACCTCAGTCTTTACAAAGTCTGTTAACGCACTGCTTTTGATCACAGCGCTTCCGTTCTTAATGCAAGTTTGCTGTTTCAGGTCAAGTTCTGTCTCTAAGAGGATACGGTAAAGGGCCAGGAAATTGTGCCGCTGCAATGGTTTACCATCAGTTCATTCCGATGATTTTCTGGCCTCTTCTAGGAAAGGGTCCTGCCTTTGCGTCATAGAGAACGCAAATAACATCAACTCAAAACATCTCCTCCGTTTGGATTCGAATGAGCAGGACACAGTGGGGCTTCGTTTATCTGAAATGTATTAAAACTGGTTCGCATGACCGGTTTCGGCTGAACGCCTTTTTCAAATGCTTTCAGACCAGCATCCTTTCTCCCACTTTAATTATTTATTAGCTCCGCCTTGCCTTGTGGTGAATGACTCACTGCACCTGTGGTGGTTGGCTCACTGCACTTCCTCATCCTTCGCGAATAGCAGGGGACTACCAGTCCCATAATGCCGCAGAGTGATGTTTCCGTGCCGTGGGGTGGGAGATTAGATGTAATTAATTCAAGAAATTCAAATGCCCCATGCTTTCGTCCACCAACCTCAGTCTTTTGTACAGTCTGTTAACGCGCCGCTTTTGATCACAGCGCTTCTGTTCTTAATGCAAGTTCGCTGTTTCAGGTCAAGTTCTAACTCTAAGAGGATATGGTGGAGGTCCAGAAAATTGTGCCGCTGCAACGGTTTACCATCAGTTCATTCCCATGATTTTCTGGCTGCTTCTCGGAAAGGGTCCTGCCTTTTCGTCATAGGGAACGCAAATAACATCCATCCAAAACATCTCCTGCGTCTGGATTCGAATGAGCAGGACACAGCGGGGCTTCGTTTATCTGAAATGTATTAAAACTGGTTCGCATGACCGGTTTCGGCTGAATGCCTTTTTCAAATGCTTTCTGTCCAGCATCCTTTCTCCCACTTTAATTATTTATTAGCTTCGCCTTACCTCGTGGTGAATGACTCATTGCACCTGTGGTGGTTGGCTCACTGCACTTACTCATCCTTCGTGAATAGCAGGGGTCTACTAATTTCTAATTTAAAACACTTGTAAAGCGCGGCGTACACCTTGCGGTTTCTTGGCGCTGGGGGTTCAACAACTGAGGGAGAAAGACCAGGGAAAGGGTGAGGTAAGTTTAGACGGGGAAAGCCTGGCAGAAGAGGAAAGTTTTCAGGTCTCTACGGAAGGAGAGGTACTGAGTTGCAGAACGAAGATTGTCTGGAAGTGAGTCTACCAGTGAGTCTACCAGTCCCATAATGCCGCAGACTGATGTTTCCGTGCCGAGGGGTGGGAGATTAGATGTAATTAATTCAAGAAATTCAAATGCCCCATGCTTTCGTCTACCAACCTCAGTCTTTGCACAGTCTGTTAACGCGCCGCTTTTGATCACAGCGCTTCCGTTCTTAATGCAAGTTCGCTGTTTCAGGTCAAGTTCTGACTCTAAGAGGATACGGTGGAGGGCCAGGAAATTGTGCCGCTGCATCGGTTTACCATCAGTTCATTCCCGTGATTTTCTGGCTGCTTCTCGGAAAGGGTCCTGCCTTTGCGTCATAGGGAACGCAAATAACATCCACTCAAAACATCTCCTCCGTCTGGATTCGAATGAGCAGGACACAGCGGGGCTTCGTTTATCTGAAATTTATTAAAACTGGTTCGCATGACCGGTTTCGGCTGAATGCCTTTTTCAAATGCTTTCAGTCCAGCATCCTTTCTCCCACTTTAATTATTTATTAGAATCGCCTTACCTCGTGGTGAATGACTCATTGCACCTGTGATGGTTGGCTCACTGCACTTCCTCATCCTTCGCGAATAGCAGGGGTCTACCAGTCCCATAATGCCGCAGAGTGATGTATCCGTGCCGAGGGGTGGGAGATTAGATGTAATTAATTCAAGAAATTCAAATGCCCCATGCTTTCGTCCACCAACCTCAGTCTTTACACAGTCTGTTAACGCGCCGCTTTTGATCACAGCGCTTCCGTTCTTAATGCAAGTTCGCTGTTTCAGGTCAAGTTCTGACTCTAAGAGGATACAGTGGAGGGCCAGGAAATTGTGCCGCTGTAATGGTTTACCATCAGTTCATTCCCATAATTTTCTGGCCGCTTCTAGGAAAGGGTCCTGCCTTTGCGTCATAGGGAACGCAAATAACATCTACTCAAAACATCTCCTCCGTTTGGATTCGAATGAGCAGGACACAGCGTGGCTTCGTTTATCTGAAATTTATTAAAACTGGTTCGCATGACCGGTTTCGGCTGAACTTTCGGCTATATAAATCATCTACCATCTCCTCCATTAATAACCTATACACGCTGCCAATCTCTGAGTGATCATTTAATACCTAGCCACTTTGATCCTCTACGACAGTGAAAAATAAGACCAATGTTTTGGGATTCTATCCGTGTTCACACTACAAGGCTTGTAAATTTATTTAAAAAAACACCACTTACATGGGAAGGCCCGGGGATCCTAGACCGACCGAGTAATAAGAAAAAATCTTAATTGCAACTCAGAGTATGTGGTATACTGCTTAGAATGCCCATGTCATAAACGTTATATAGGCAGTATGATCAATCCAGCGAAGAAGCGTATCCTTGAGCATATGCCCACAATAACAAACAAAGACGCGAGTTATGCAGTTGCACGTTACTTTGTAACAATTCCACCATAGTGTCCGAGACCTCCTAAAATATTATTGCATAGATCAGGTAGAGAGAGGGAAAAGAGGGGGTGCTAGAACCAAAAGGCTATGTGTACTGGAGTCCAGGTACCTCATAGATCTTCAAACAAAGGCTCTGATTGGGCTTAACATTGATAAAGAGCTATGGGTGCATCTGGAAGCATAAGACAAGGGACATGGATTGTGTATAGATAACACTGCTGAAAAAAGATATATTCTTGTAGAGTAAAATGTGGTTTATGATTGAATACTTGATTATAAAGTAACATTATGCCCATTATGACCAATTAGAAACGTGGGTAACTCAAATGCACTGAGATATGAAATCGCTGCTTGATAAATGCCCATTGAGGGCGCAATTATGATGCAATTGGGATTATTGAAATATACATGGTTCATTTTTTTAATATAAAGCAACAGCTTAAACTGTTTGCCAGAAGTCTATGATTGTATAATACATTTTTTCATTCAGACATAACTTTGCGATGCAGATAACTGGGTGCCTGCAAGAATCAATATGGATCCCAATGCATGATGTTTTGAAAGTGTTATCACTTTTTTGCACTTACTCAGCATTTTGCTCAAAATAAGCAGCATGGGAGACACACTGAGTACCACATTACAAGATGGCCACCAATTGATTAGCCTGTGGTAGTAGAACAATAGTGCATCATTCGTGTCAAGGAGAAATCATGTGAAATACTGACAAACCGGCACAGGGTAACTGACATTGAAAAAGCTACGGCGAAACGCCTATCAGGTGGGGTCTGCACTAATAAAGTATTGGATACTTTAACTAACTGCTCCTGTGTGTGCTTTCCGCCGGTACCGAAGAATTTCTGATACCTGTTGTTGCTATATATATATATATATATATCAGTCGGTCAGTCAGTCAAAATACTTTATTTCCATAAATCAATTTTTAAAAAAAGGTGCGGTACAATAAATATACAATATCAATAATTCATACAAAACAAAACACACATCATTCAAGATTTAAAATATACTTCAGTGGTTTTTTAAAGAAGACAATCATGTTAAAAGCAAGAAAAAGAGTAACATTTTTAAAAATACATCACTAGTTTCATAAAATCAACATTTATCACAATATAAATTGATCTCTCCTCCGTTGTCCTTACTCCCAATACACGGTATCCTTTATATAACAAGATGCAAACTTCATAAGGATATAGTCAATCTCGCGTTTCCCATGAGCCTATTCTTTGAACGCACAGCACCCACCAAGTAACTGGCTACATGGAAGATGACACTAGGGTTATTTAGTAGCTGCAGGTAAAGGAGTGCTGGCCTAACTTGCAAAAACCCTGCCTTTTTAAGAACAGGGACAGGAAACTTTCTCCTCTCCTCTATGAAATGACCACAAAACATCATGAAGTGCATAGTATCCTGCGAAGAAAAATTATCGCAGGAACAAGGTAATGAATGTTCAGGCTTACACCATGTTGGATATTGGCCTAATATCAAATGTATCATATTTAAATGGAAGCGAGTTAAAAGGAACCTATGAAAGGGGCAGTTAACCAAGGTAAGGTAAAATTCTGGTCCAGGGAGATTGTCAACCAAAAGGTTAGCTCTTACGGTTCGTTTTATGAGCTCTGTTTCCTCTCTTACTGAGGTCAACCTCGTATGCATATCCCTTTTGATTATGGCAATGTCTTTATGTGTAATTATTTCCGGTGAGGAAAAAAGATCTGGTCTCCCTAGTACGTTGAGCCCATTTTTTACATAAGTCAGCCACTAAATTTTATGTACATTATCAAGTGAGAGACAATCTTTAAAGATAGACCGATTAAGGGACAGTTCATCGTTCAGCCAAGTCTTAAGCCACATATTTAAAGGGGCCACTCTGATTATGTCTGTTATAAAACCAGCCCCCAACTCAGAATGGATAGAGTAAGATGGCTTAGAATGGGGCACAGACAGAACTGATCTAAAAAATGTATTCTCTGTGACTTGAAGACAGTCTATCGGGCCGTATCCCCTTAATGAGCAGCCATAGGTGGCAACAGACAGGCATTTGGCTTTATAAATGTTCATGAGGGCTGGGATTGGCCTTGCCCCCAATCTTCTGCTAAAGCCAATAATAGCCGACGATGTTCTTACAAGGGCGCTGTTTCTATTTTTTATTTGTGGACCCCAGCTTCCTTTATCCTCAAAAATAATCCCCAAGTAAGAAAATGTGGACACTCTGCATAGTTCTTCCTTACAACAATAAAAAGTTTTCACTCTCTTACACCGTGAGCCACCTCCTGTGATCATTATTTGTGATTTTTTAGCATTTATTTTAAGATCTAGGGAATTCATGAATAGACCAAAGGTGTCATATATCTATATGAGTCATACAATGCCTTCAAATGTTGCAGAGATGAGATGAACCCAAAACTGGTGCAAATATTCTTTATTGGAGCCCAAACACCAAGTCGACCATGCCGCGTTTCAGCCCGCGAAGGGTCTTGATCACAAGACAAACGCTGAGAAAGTAAGGTGACCTTTTTAAAGTGCCAGCGCGCAGAAAAGTGACCATAAACATGGAGGACAGACTATTATCTACCTACTTGCGGTTAAAACAGTCATTCCCAGTTAAATATGCAGTGCAAAATAGATTTCATAATACATGTAAAATACGATGTTGACCCGCGCTAAAGTGCATGAATGTTAAAAACCGTGCAGAATGTAAAAGCATGTTTAAAAATTATGAATAAAAATTAATCAATTCATAACTATTTTCTAAAATATAGAAATATCAATTTTACAAAACATTCCTTCTATTTACATGCCTATTCATTTCATGCCGGTCATCCACTAATCATGATCTTTACTCAGCTACGGGATTAGGTGATAGACCAAAAAAAAATTATCAATTGACAGGGGACCCATTTAAATATTGTTGTCCTTAAACAATTGTTAGGTTTGATCATCCACGCTACTGCAAGTTCTGTATATATATATATATATATATATAGTGCTTTTAGGCTTGCAGGTCCATATATAGTAGAAGACGCTATGACTTAACGTGTGCTTTGATGATCGCATAGCTGCGGAAAACACTTTTTACATGAATTGAAAGTATATTTAATAGAATATCAAAATTACCTTCTGTGGTCAGCAATATATACGTCTTCTGGAAGCCAGGAATTGGTGCTTCAATTAATACTGTCTCATAGAGTGATGTTGAAGTGTGTATATATACCCTGCCCCCAATATTTTTTTTAAGATGTGATCCTCTGGGAGTGCTGCCGAACTCCTGTTGGATTGCAGATTTTCTTTTGAAAATTATAAAAAATGGCGGCCACTGTGAAAAACTAAGAAGAGGGGTGTACATGCCACCCTGAGCCTCATTGAGGCTCCGGTGACACCATCTCCTGGGGCCACTCCATTTGAAACAATGAGAGGGGGCATATGCCGCAGCACACTCCCACAGCCTGTATGTGCCCCGGGGACCTCACTATTATAATACATATTACATATGAGCCACCAATAGGCCCCAGCAACCCATTCCTTGGGGTCAAATATGTAAGTATAGGAGAGGGGGCAAGAGCTCTTCTTCCCTGAGACTTAAAAGGCCCTTGGGACCCTCTCCCATCCCCCCATGGTCAGCAGAGTAGAGAGGGAGGCAACATGCTTCCCCTTAATGAAAAACAAAGCCTCCAGGGGATGGGGTGCCCAGGACACATAGTGGCTCTTGGAGGGGGGCACTTACACCTCCTCTTAATAAAAATGTTGGCCCTTGGGGATGTGGTCCCCAGAGTCCACAGTGGCTTGGGGACCGCATGCCTTGTTACCTCAAATATTATGTTTTGGCCCAGGGGTGAGGCCCCGGGACCATAAAGTCCTGTGCCTGGGGGGCTGGTGCCTCCAGATAATAATAAAACTTCCAGAGGATGGGGTCCCCAGGGACAGGAGCTTGAAAAGGGGGTATGCAAACCCCCTCTTACAAAATGAAGGTCCCCCTCTCCTTAAAAAATGAAGGACCCGCAGAATGGGATCCCCCGGGGCCATAAAGGCTAAGGGAGAGGGTCTGTGTGCCCCCTTCCCCTTAATTAAAAAAAATACAGCTCCTGGGGCTGGGGTTCCTGGGGCTTAGGGAGAGGGGCAGTGCCCACCCTACACTTAAGTAAAAAAGGCCCCAGGGGAAGGGGTCCCTTTGCCTGCAATGGCTTGGGGAGAGGGGCCACGCATCCCTCTACCCTTAATAAAGAAATACAACCCGAGAGATGTGGTCCCTTGGGCCTACAAAGGATTGAGGCGCAGGCTGTCTACTCTCCTTCCTTTTTGTTGACAAAGTTTCTCCCGGGGAAGGGCTCTGCCTGAGTACATCCACACTGTGCACGGCCAAAGGGAATGCATAATGAGTGGTTGGCTGCCCATTTGGAGATGGAAGAGGCCAGGCTCTGCGGCCATCCACAGACAGTACGTGGCTGAAGTCTGCACACATTGGCGGGTTAGCTAACAGTGGGGGTTTACATTCAGGGTCTTGCTGCAGACCGTGTGTGGCAGGGGGTTGGATTTATATTCGGGTAATAAAATAATACTTTATGTAAAAATAAATCTCTAGGTATTCACTGAAAACATCAAAGGTTTAAGTGACCTTATAATTAGGTGACAATTTCAGTGACAACATATTATTGTTACCAAAAATAAACCCACTGAAATTCAACATGTGGAGTTATCTCTAGTAACTATAACTCATGCCCTAAGGTAACTATAACTTGCGCCCTTGCCATGCACCGCTAATTACCCCACATATCTCATCACTCGGAGCATGTTCTAAAAAATCATTGGTAACATCATTGCAACATTTTGAATAACATCATTGATGAGCAGACTGCATGGCTGGAGATGCACTGACATTGTTATCTAACTACAATGTCACCTTAACACACTATTGTAGACAGTGAGGATGGTCTGTAGTGATTCAAAATCAAACCTTAGTAAACAAAGTCCGTCTTAGAGTGCCTGTGAGTGAATACTTCTGAAGTACATCAAAATATTTCTACAATCATATTGTACATAATTTGTACATCACCAAAATGATAAATTTGTTTATTACAACATGCAGAATTATACTTATGTTATGACTATACATACATGATGCTCCATTTCAATGTATTGCATTGATAGTGCCTCATGGATAAAGTACTCACACTTGGAAAGTTTACAATAAAAGCAACACTTAACGGATATGAGCTAGCATGCTGAACACATCAACCTCTCAAATACGAGGCAAGTAGCATGTCCCTGAGACACCTATTTTAGCGTATTTATCAATATGGATTGTAGACTCATGTGGATAATCTTAACGGCATGTGATATTACAGAATGGAGCCCTGTCTGAAAGTTAGTCTAATACCCTTGAGGACAACATCTTTTCATGTAATAAAATGTAATCAGCAAGTTCTGTTCACTGTATGTGGACCCAAATATATGTCACTAGTGACCCCATGAGTGCCATATTGTACAACATTGCTCAACTCTAGTTCCTCATTCTATACTATAGATTCTTATGCATACCTTCAAAAATCCCAGAAAATAAAGCCCAAGTGGGCTAAACATAAATAGCCATCCGAACTGAAAAACTATTGGTGTCCTCTAATTTGAAATTAGGAATATACCTACAAGTATGAGCTCATACATTAAGTTACTGCAATTGAGAACACATCACATCAAAATCTTAATCATTAATAATTTATTGATTTTACAATGGCAAAAGAATCATAAAACTGCTAGCTTCAATGGGTGAACACATTTTTGTATGTGAGAATGTTGTCTTCAAGACCTGTGTGAAAGAATATGTTTGTCAAGACAGTTAAAAACAGCCACAAAGAAAGATAAAGGTGCAAATAGAAATATGTCCAGAAAAATCAGTAATTAGATGTCCTTATGCCCATATTTAGTCCTCTAATGCCTACTTAAACCGAACCCAAATGAATGTTAAGTTCTTCTTCAGTGTTTAGCCAATATGGGAACTTAGATTCTAATAACAACTCGAACTCTGCAGTCTTCTAAGACTGAATTCCCTATTACCACTCCTTATGGGTTTTGGGACAAGATCACTTCCAAAGAATCTGGGCAGATTCCAGTTGCTCTAGTAAGTGTCCCTGCAGTGCATGGCAATGGGATAATGCAAGTCCACATTCTTGATCGCATGTGCTCCAAAAATCTTTTCTTCATATTTTTAAAAATTGTTTCACCACTTCTTTGCAGCAAAGTTGGTGGGACATGGACTTTCCAGTGTGAAAAGTTCATTTATTGTGGATGACACCAACGCACTAAGGGCCATACGTACGAAACTAAGGCTTTGCGGTTTCCAAATAACAAATTCGTAGACATCCCTATTAGGGAATTGCAAAATGAGATGTATGTAACAGTGGGTTCCACCAATAGTGATTTCCAAAAAGTTGCAATTGCAATGAAGAAATCGCAATTTTTGTAATCACAAAATTACGATTTCCTAACAGTTAATCACAAATTAGGAAAAGTCATTTTTCATTATGCTTGAGTTGCAAATGCAACCATGCCTTCACTCCTGTCACCAACCGACCTCTTCCCATGGCACAGAAGAGTACAGAATGTTCCTGCGAGCACACCTCCTCTGATTTTCTTTCAACCAAAATACTGCCGTACCCCACTCCAGTCTACCACCATGTGGTAAATCAAACCGGATTTGCCCTCAAAATTGGGACACCATATCTGGATTTGGAGCTGGTAATGTTAGGCCTATGTGTTATTATCTGTTCTGGGTGAAATATTTGTAATACACAGATTTATCTGCAAGGAAACTGGCCAAGAATTGTTATTGCCAATGACATGGTGTCCCTGCACATATATCCACCCATCTCATAACTGGGACCTAATTGGCACAGCGTTTGGTCTAGCACATCCCTATTTCTACTTAGTTGGAAGCACTGCATATATTGCTCACCAGCTTACATTAGGTAGTGTGTTTAAGGTTTTCTCCAATGCCCAGGTTTGACTACTGTCATAGTGCATGGCTTTACGGATACAGATGGCTAAGCGAAAATAGGTGGTATTATTTGACAGCTTTAGTTTTGGATCTTGTAAATCATAGTACCCATGTAATATGGGTAAAGCATTTCCGGGACCATGCAAGCGATGTATTGACAGACATGCAGTGGCTGACAAAGTGTGTCGCTTTAATGTGGAAAGCATGGACAAAACATGGGGCATGCATTGTCTTACCAAGCAGTAGGACTCACATTGGAGGTAGGATCCACATTGGAGCCGTGGCCAGTCAACCCAATTCCAAGCTGTAGTTGTTAGGAAGTTACCTACTGTGGCACCACCTACTCCACTAGCTCTAATTGGTACATACCTGTTAGTATTTGCGATCCATCCAGAGCATGCATGCAATAGCTTGTTGATAAATAGCTTGTGTTTGACCAAGCCACAATGCTAGACTTGTCCAAGGGCTGATATAACTGTTGACACATAGCTTTATCTCTTGGCTTGGAGGAGGACTTGACGTCCACCAGGTCGAGATTATTCCCCCCACCAAATTTGGAAATGACAACCAAGCAAGGGGTCATTATTAAAACATTGTCATGAATCGTCATTGCAGCGGTTCTAGTCGATGCTGTTTTCATCTTGGTGCAGTGCTCCATCAACATGACGAAGCCCTGTAACAAACTGTTCTCTTTTTTATTTTCAAAAGCATATCCATATTCAGGATTTTCATTTGAATAGAAAAAAGAAAACGCTCCCACAATCATGGGAGTCGTATCCCATGGTAGGGGGAGAATTTAGCATTGCCCCTTACCGCTAGAGTTTTACTGATGGTGAAGGGCAGTGGAAAATGAACTCTAACTCCGCCCATCCAAATTAGGTGATCCAAGGTCTGTAAAGTAGTGCTCTGCCAGTTTTGTGGAGTCAGTGGAACCTGGACTTCAGTATGCCAAGAGTATGTTCACTGATGGACTGTGTTGTCTTATGTGCCCTGTTATACTGCCTTTCTCTTCTGGTTCTTGGAATCAAGTATGGTGTCAGTATCCAAGGACACAAGGCATAGGCAGTATCTCCTTAAAGAGGATGACAAGCATTAGGTCACATCAAACAAGCAGTCTGACCTCTGTAGGTATTGAGCCAGCAATTCTCTTACAAAGCAATAAGCCGCCATCACCAAATTCATGCTGAGACAGTTGGATATGCATTCGACTTGGCGAAACATGAAGGAGTCGTGGGTGCTGCCTGGGAATCTGCCTACAAGGTCAGTTATGATGCATGAGCCATCACACAAAACCTGTACATTGTGTGAATAGGTGCTTTTCCTATTTCTATATATGAATTCATTTGCACAGAGGGGCAAATTGCAATATGTGTGCCATCCACACAGCTAAGTACATTGGGAAACGGTCCTGTCCTGTAAAACATTAATTTGGTCTGTTGAAAATATTGGTGCACATTTGATAAACATACATATTTGTTTACTTTGCTAACCATGATGTCCAGAAATCTGTGAAAAACCTAGTAAATATACTTTGTGACACTCCTCCTGCCACTGCTATGACTCTCTGGCAGAAGCTAAAATGTGTACTTCTCATATATCTCCACCTCCGTCAGTTAAAAATTGATCACCCTAACCCTAAATATACTCTCCTGCCTACAAGCCAAAATCCTAATCCTCCTCGCCAAGAAATACAGAGCCGCTATTCTGAATGAGCCAGATGCATTTTGAGTGATTTGTTTGAGTTTGCACCTGGTTACCACCAGATCCACTTTGATATTAATTGCATTTCCTAAATGGCTATTTGGTGACTATTTGCAATTAGAAAATCCTTTGTACATAGTGTTAGCTATTTGAGATTTCCTATTTAGCGATTTCCAAAATGCAATTTCAACTAGATAGAAATCATATTTTCCACCACCCCAAATGACTTCCAAACATACCAAAATGGCATGTTGCAATTCCTAACGGCCCCAAACTGCAATTCGCACCATTAAGACATGCAAAATGCCTTCGTAATTGTGGCCTAAAGACACCAAAATGAGCAAACTCAAAATGACAAACTGAGAAAATGCGATCTTCCATTCCCAATTTAAAGATACTCAAGCAACTGCACACTGACACATGGACTGTGGTTCTACTGTGTTCTACTGTGTTTTGCACCTGAATATACTGAAAATATTGCGTCACCTCTACTGTTCTCACTGTATTTAGCATTCCTCCACCAAAATATGTACTCTGTGGCCTGATCTCCTCCAATGTTGGGCCGCAGAAGGATGTATTTGTTGATGTATGATCGTGACATTGCCTTAATAGATCTATAATTACCCACTCAAACCACTTCACATGTGATGTTAATAAATTACTAGAAGTGTTTGTGGACTGAACTAACTTAGGTTTTTCATTTAGAAATCTGAAAGCTACTGACCACGATCCCTTAACCTATATTGTGTGGAACGTATTCATATTCGTATTTCATTATAACACCACTCTTCTTTTAACTCAGCTGTAAAAAGTCTGGCAATTGTTTGACAAACGATTGACTTTATAAGTTATTTTGTGTCCAATTCCTAGTACAAAAGTTGGTTAAAGAACAAAGTTTTCAATATGATTATAACCATTGTATAAAAAGTAAAATGAAGTTGTCAAAGTGATCATAATTATTGTATAAAAAGTAAAAGGATGAAGTAGTCAATATGATTATACTCATTGCATAACATTAAAAGCATTCAGTTCCTGTGTAAGTATCTTTCGACTAATGGCATGCAAGCTTATCTGAAAGCTAATTTAGAGAAGTATAATTGATAATTTTTCTATATTTTAAAACAGGAGTCATTCAGCTTGAACTGATTTATGGTTACATCTATTGAACTTCACAAACGTGCAATGCAATTTCTGCAGTGGTCCTTTACTTGACACATGTTCTGTTTGTCTCTCCCAGGTTAAGTAACTTCATTGTACTAATCAAACCTGGAGGAACTGTTAGGAGTTTGTTTTATTTACCCGATTCAGTCAGCATATGATATCAGTTCTGTAGAATATACATTATTACACTTAATTGAATTGATCCATTTTGGGCTATCCCACAGGGTTGTATGTGATGTAATAAAACAAACAAATCCATACATTACCAAATTCTTAGAAACCATTCACCTAAACTGCTTAACTGTTTACATGAGTGATATTCAACATGTATAAAAATACATTCATAGAATATTTTTTCCAAAATTACTATTTACAAGATTTTACTTAAAGGTGAAAAGGCCATTAGTCTTGGAAATGTGTTACCTCTTTTTTTATTTTGTTTTTTCAATAAGCTTTGCATGCGTTCTGTTTCTCCTCACATTTTCTATTCCCAGGTTTTTCAATAGGTGACATTTTACTTTAATTTTAACTTGCAGATTCAGTGGTTTACCCCACCAATGCATTACTCTCTTTCCACTGATTGTTTGCCTTCCATGTTCTTCATCCCCCTTTCACTGCTTCCGTGCTCTGTACTCAATGTTTTTGGGGTGTCTTCATTCCATTCTCACACATATTAAATACCGAGTATTTCACCAGTTTACGATACTCCTTCAATTTCCTTTAATTTCTCTTTTGTTATCAACCTCCTTCCAAACCCTTATTATCGCTCTTACCTTTTTCCTCGCCATGCCTCTCTATACACTTGTCTCCTTAAATGTTTTCTTCTTTTACAGGATAAAAACTATGGAGATCATTTATTTGCCAGTCCATTGGGCAGTAAGACCATACCACTGCCCTCCCCGCGGCAGATCCTCCATCATTTCTTTAGAGCCCTGTTGCTCTATTGAGAATTTATGAGGAAAATGCTCAGGCTGAAATGGTGAATGACTTTCATCACCCATGTAATGTCAAGCAGTCTGCAATGTAAAACACATCGTCTCAACATTACAGAAACAAACCCCCAAAGCCAGAGTTTGAATGTATAAAATAAAGAGCAACATAAATACATTTTCCTTAAAATAAGTGTTTTTTCTCCCTGGATTTTAAGGAATCGCTTGCTTTTTCTTAGCCACTTCCTCCATACCTCGTAGGTTGGTCATGGATAGGAAATATGAAGACTGCAAGGCATTGCTTTACATGGAAGGGCTTTCGAATATTCATTAGTTGGCAGGTTGGTGGGCTGTTAACGCTGCTGCTGCTGAGTCTCCTCTGACAGAAACATAGCTGTTTCTGTGCCTTTAACTGAGGTATGGGAAAGGATTGGTGGGGTGGGAGCACCATTAGTTTATGGTAGCCTCTGGCTCCGCCAAACCCTAATTTGGGATTCTGCGAGAAGGTGGTTCAACTCATCTAATCCACCCGGATTCTTTGCTTTTTGATCACATAGTTTTTGACTTTTTACTGTGGAGGAGCCGCATAACCTGTGACCCACCTATGGAAAACTTATGGTAAAATGGACAGCCCATGTTTACCACTACTGCCTGCCTTTTAAGATAAGGTCGCTGCGACACAGCAAGGGTAAGGGGCACTTGGCTGGTTGCATGTGAACACATGTACACACGAGTGGTCTCATGTGTGAGGGCTGCGTGTAGGAGATTCCTGTTGTGCACAGCCCAGGAGAATATTTGTTCATTTACCAGGAGCATATTTGCTCATTACCTAGGCAGTAATGAGCAAATATTAGTGTGCAAGGATCTCAGAAATGTTCAAAGGTTTGGTTATGTAAACTAAAGTTTTGGGGAAGGAAAGCCCCCATATACATACTTGTCATATGAAGTTATTATTGTTTAATGTTGAAACTGTATTGTTATGACTGGTTTGAATTTACAAAGGATGTGATGGGGCGTGGGCATTCAAAATATGCTTGCATACAGTTGTTTCAGGCCATAGTGTACCTTTTGATCCCTATCACTACACATACTAGGCATGCATGATGAGGGTTTCTCCTCTAGAGGTAGGGACAGCAACTGATTGAGGTTTGGGAGGTGATTATGGGGCTCCGGGAAATTCCCATGCTTCTCAAGGGCAGGGCAGGTTTCCAAAGAGGGAGTCCCAATGTCGTAATTTGACAATGACTGGGTTAGCGCTTAGCTTTGCTACACGTTATTTCCCTTAACTTGGCCTTATTCGAAAACGCCATTTTGTATGTTACGGCGGCCATTTTAGGGAATGAGCGGCCTCGTGGTCAGCATGCCCTTTAGTCCTTTGTCCGTGCCGCTGACCACTCGAGTTTGCCCAGCAACAGGCTATTTTTAGTAACGGTCAAGCCTGTACATGCACAGTTCCAACTGACCAGTCACCCCTCAGGAATGTTCCGCCAAACTGGCCAGTGGAGTTGTAACCCCTCCCATGAGTTGGCTGTGCTCCAAAAATGACCATATATGTACCTAAACTTTGTAATCATGTACCGCCTACCTTTTTATTGCCTGTAAATTGTATAAAAGAAGGACTCGCACCAACGTTCGGTGTGATACTTCTTGCATTGCCGAAGGGTGCTGTAGGAATGTACCACCACTCCATGGGGTCTTAATAAACTTGTCTTTTGTACTTTTCAGTTTCCGTGCCAACAGTTCTTTTGGTGTAAGTGGGTATTTCTGCGGAGCATGTAGGCCTTGGGAACCCAATACCACAAATTGGCGACCACGAAGGGACTCATCGGCGACTTGGATGCCCGAAGGAGAGGTTGTGACGAAGGATTGGAAACTCGCCATGGACGCGTACGCTGCCACTGAGTGACCCGAGTCTTGGCACCCACGGTGTTTTCTTCCCTTCCTTCTGATCTGACCTTCCAGGTGGCACCGGTCTCCGACTGAGATCCTGATCGTCTTCGTTGCTGTACAGTGCCCGTTTGGCTGATTCGATCAAAGACCTTGGCAGTTGGAATCTGGATATTTGAGATTGGGTAAGATTTGTGATCGGTAAGGTAGTCTACGGACGCTTACTGAAGTTCTATGATTGTGACTACGATTTGAGTTAGCTTGGAAATGGTACCACATATAGGTTAGCAGAATCCCATTCGGCTCCCCCAGAGGGAACACCTAATCGTGAGATGTATGTGAAATTCGGCCTTCCCCCTATACTGTACAGTAAATTATGGCATAAATACACTAGAACCGATCCCGAGTTGCAATGGCCACTACATGGGTCGTTTGATTTGCGAAAGGTTCAGTTTGTGGAGCAATGTTTGTTTCAGCGCAGGTCTAGACAGGATATGTTTGATTGTGTGCGAATGTGGGAGAAAGCGGTGCGTGAACGTATGAAGCGTGAGGTTGCCTTGGCGGACAAAGAGCAGCGCAAGGCTGCTCGAGATAAAGCTTTACAGCTTGAGGAGAAGGAGGCACAGGAGAAGAAAGAGAGGGAGGCGCGGGAACGTCATTTGCAAACGACCGGTCAATTTCCTATTCGACGTCCGCTTTACCCTGTCCTTAATAATGAAATTGATGATTTTTCGTTATTAGATCGATCTTCGCCTCCGTACGTTCAGCCTACGGCCCCGACTGAGGATTCTGGTGATGAAGAACGGGATAAGTCGGATAAGATGGATAAGTCGAGTGTCAGGTTAACTGCGCAGAGAGCCGCGGATTTGCGTAGTTTTGCTAGCAAACTGAATCTGAATCAGATAACTGTGTCAGAAGTTGTAGCTAAAAGGAATAAGTGGACAGAACGAGAATTGATGTGTTTTTTGAATACTCTTGCAGATGAAGTTATTACTCAATTCCGTAAACATTCAGAGAACCTAGAACCTAAGGATATGTCAGTCCATCGTGAGAATTTGAGTAAAGGTGTATTTATTCTTGCAGATGCAGATGACTTTTTCACGCGACTGCTCCAGCTACGGGATGAGGCATCCAGATTGCGGGAAGAACGAAAAGCAGACAAGGAGTCCGCGCCGGGGTCGGCGGAGCAGTCCAAACAGTGTTCTATCCCGGGTTCAGATAAGAATTCTAAAGTGCATGTTATGCCTATGCGTGAAGCTGCACCTTTGTATGTTCCCCATAAAGGGGACGGTACAGATGATGGTAAAACGTCGGCAAATTCAAAGGGGTATTTTGTATATAATTGGGTGTATACGCCTTGGAATAGAGCAGATGTAATGGCATTGAAAAATGCTTTACCTGATCTCCGTAAGAATCCGGCCGCATTCTATGAAGGGGTGGAGGGGGCCATTTACTCTTGTCTTATGACTCTTGTTGATATAGATCTTTTCTTTGGGTTAATTCTTCCGCCTGATATGCGGAGGTCGATTCGTAAGACTAATGATCAAACGACGTTTGGGGCATCTTGGAAGGAAATAAGCCAGGCTGACTTAGACAGGGAACCTGCATGCAAACCATGTGATTTAATTTTAGAACTCCCAGCGGCTATTTTGAACAAACTAAAAATGCTTGTTCCTCCTAAAAAGATCGATTGGACTATGCTAGCTTCGTGCAAACAGAAGCCAGACGAATCGGTATCTGATTTCTTTACACGTTTCGAAGAAGCGTTTCATGATTACAGTGGTCAATCGTTAACAGATGATACGGGTAGGCATCTGTTTGTTGATAAGTATGTGGCTAATCTTCTACCGGAGATTGCAAAGTGGTTAAAAACAAGTGAAAGTTCCTGGACCACGGCGACCCCTGAGTCTTTGTTAACTTTGGCTCAGTATTACGAGCGGCAGGAATTAGAGGCTAAAGAAAGTGTTGATAAGAAAACGAAGGAATTGAAAACGAAGGTGATGTTGGCGCAGGTTCGCGGTGCGCAATCCAGAGGGAATGATAGAGGCAGGCGAGGAGGGGGTAATGCGTCGTACGGTCGTACCGACATTGCTGAGGACCAATGTGCATATTGTAAAGAGTTTGGGCATTGGGCTGAGGTTTGTCCGGTGCTTCGTGAGCAACGTAGCCAGCGTGGTCGAGGAGGTGGAAGGTCGAGGAATAGTTATTCAGGAGCGAGAGGTGGCGGAAGTGATCATGGTAGGTTTGAAGCGAGGGGTCGTGGTCAGGATGAACGAAATACCTTTGATAGATGGAATCAATATCAGATATCGGAGGGTGAGAATGTGGAGCATCAGGATTATGTACATGCATAGGACTGCGTAGGATGGGGTACGGAATCAGTTAAAGTGCCAGTAGATCAAAGAGGTCCATATGTATCAGCAGGCATTTTGGGTTCTACTGATCAGTTTTTAGTTGACACAGGAGCTACTCGTAGTGCTTTGTCCAAAAACTTGGTTCCAAGGGCTCCCCTGTCTGGCGAAACGATAACATGTATAGGGTTTGATGACACACCCTTTCCTAGCCCATTATCACAACCTCTTGCACTTTGTATTGACAAATTTTTTAGCTTTTGCCCATTTTTGTTGTCACCTCACACTCCAGATAACATTATGGGCATTGATTTGCTCAAATACTTTCGAGCAACGATACGCTGCGCTCCTGAAGGAGTGCGGGTTATTTTGAACGACAATTACCTAGATTCGGACAGATTTTGTACAATGAAGGAAATTGAAGCATTAGCCTCTCTCCCACACACGTTATGGGTGACATCAGATACGGATGTGGGACAGATGCTTATTCCACCTATTCGAATTACTGTTAAGGAGGGAGTACTTTTGCCACGTGTACCACAGTATAAGATCTCTAGGGAAGGTGAAATTGCTCTGACACGTATTGTTCAAGATTTGATCATTGCAGGAGTAGGTGAGGAAGTTCCTTACAATGTTTGTAACAGCCCTATTCTTCCGATCGTTAAGAAAGATACTGACGACAAAGTCTATCGATTTATTATTGATTTGAGAGAAATTAACAAAATTGTCATTCCCCAATACCCGGTGGTGTCTGACATCATGACATTGCTTACATTGGTCCCCCCAACAGCAACGACCTTTTCTGATATTGACCTTAAGAACGCATTCTTTTCCATTCCCATTCATCCCGACAGCAGATACCTACTTGGCTTCACGTTAAATAATAAATCGTATAGATTTTGTCGTGTTCCCCAAGGTTACACTGAGAGTCCCAGCATCTATTGCCAGGCTTTAAAAAGACAGCTTGACTCTTTTGAATTACAATCCGGAGTGGCTCTTATACAGTATGTCGATGATCTCCTATTGGCTGCAGACACCTATGCACAATGTGAGGAGAGTACACTTGCTTTGCTTTCCTTTTTGGCTCAGAACAACCATAAAGTCTCCAAGAAAAAGCTACAATACTGTAGACCCAAGGTGACCTACCTCGATCATCTTTTGTCTAAGGAGGGGCGTGCATTAACATCAGATCGAATTCAAGCGATTTTAGATACGCCAGTCCCCCGCACTCAGAGAGATGTACGCGCCTTCATAGGACTAACGTCCTTTTGTAGACAGTGGATCATGGGGTTTTCGCACATTATAAAACCTTTGTTAGCGTTACTGTCTAAAACTACACCAATGCCCCTTGAATGGACAGATGAATGTCAAAATGCTTTTGAACAATTGAGACAGGCCCTTTGCTCTGCACCCGTGTTAGGTACACCAGATTACACAAAGATTTTCACGTTGTACGTGCACGAGAAAGATGGGTGCCCGTTATCAGTGTTAGTGCAGGCACACGGGGATAAGCAGAGGCCATGTGCGTATTTTTCAGCCATCCTTGATCCTGTAGCACGAGGGTTACCTGGGTGTTTTCGAGCAGTTGCAGCAACAGCAGTAGCTATACGGCAAAGTGAAGGAATAGTTTTGTCGCACAAATTGTTGGTGCTAGTTCCCCATGCAGTAGATGCCCTGTTAAATCAAACAAAGACTCAGTATCTTACGAGCGCATGTTTAACAGGATATGAGCTCACACTCCTGGCGCCACATATCACACTGAAAAGATGTGCTACCCTGAACCCTGCCACTTTATTGCCTTATCCGGTTGAAGAGGGCCAGGAGGAAAAACACCATGATTGTGTTTTCCTGACCGAGGAACAAACAAAGGGTCGTGTCGACTTACAGGATATGCCACTTCCAGATGTGGATGAGGAACTGTGGGTTGATGGATCGTGTTTGAGGCTGCCAGATGGCACGACTTCTGCAGCATATGCGATCACGACGCTTAAGACAGTGGTAGAAACAGCACGAATACCCCAGAAATCAGCCCAAGCATCGGAGCTGATAGCTTTGACAAGAGCCTGCGAATTAAGTGCTGGCTTATGTGTGAACATCTACACAGACAGCCGGTATGCCTTCGGAGTAGCGCATGACTTCGGCCTACTCTGGAGAGAGCGTGGGTTTTTGACCTCTCATGGAGTACACATTATGCAAGGGGAACTAGTGCGTGATCTCCTAAACGCGTTGCTTTGTCCAAAGAAAGTAGCGATAATCAAATGCAGTGCACACAAAAAGGTCACTGACAAAGTGGGACAAGGCAATGCCTTTGCAGACAGTATAGCAAGACAAACAGCTATGTCCCGAAATGACTCCCCCATGTATGTAGTTAAGTCGCAGGCCGAGCGATGGCATGATGCTAGAGCAGAGATACTAGACATCAAAAAATCAGCGGCTGAAGCAGAACTTGTAGCATGGGCAGCAGAAGGGGTGTTGGATGATGAGGGTTGCTGGAGGAGCAAGGACATGGAACGATGGAAATTGCCTGCAGCTTACTTGCAAGCGATCGTCCAGATGACACATGGGTTGGCACATGTTGGGGCTCTTGCAATCACTCGACTGCTAACACGAGTTTGGGAGCATCCTGAGATTGCCAATACTGCTAAGAGAGTAGTGCAGACCTGTTTGATATGTTTACAGCACAATCCTGCAAAAGGGACGCATACTCCGAAAGGAGGGTTCGTTCCACCTTCTGCACCATTCGAGGTACTTCAGATGTATTATATCCAGCTTGAGCGCTGCAATAACCTTAAGTATGTCTTAGTGGTGGTATGTGCTTTTATCAAATGGGTTGAGGCCTTCCCCATGAAAGATAATACAGCTTTGACAACAGCTAAGGTTCTGCTCAAAGAGTACTTCCCTCGATTTGGAGTTTGCAAATTTTTGTGGAGCGATAATGGTCTCATTTTGTTGGGAAAATTGTGGAATATGTGCTAAAGGGATTGGGGATCCAGCAAATGTTCCATGCTGTGTTCCACCCTCAGTCAGCAGGTCTTGTCGAGCGGTACAATGCTACGTTGAAACTAAAACTGGCTAAGATTGTGGCGTCCACGTCATTGAAGTGGCCGGACGCCTTGCCGCTAGCATTACTCTCTATTAGATCAGTGCCCCACTCTCAAACTGGCCTCACACCGTATGAAGTGGTGTTTGGAAGGCCTATGAATATATGGGGAGTTCCTAAGCTGCGATTGTTACATGATGTGCCTTGTATAATGATGAACAATTATTTGGCACGGTTAACAAATGATTTACTTTCTATTCACCAACAGGTTCGAGAAGCGCTCCCTGACAATTCCATTGGAGAGGCTCACAATCTTCGTCCTGGCGACTACGTAATGATTAAGTCGTTTGAGAGAGCGAACAGCTTGGAACCGAGGTGGCGTGGCCCCGAGCAAGTCCTGCTCGCAACTCGAACGGCTGTGCGAGTGACCAACAGGAAGCGGTGGGTGCATTCAACTCACTGCCGTCGCGTCTCTCTGGACCTGGTGCTGTCCGACTACAGAGCTATCTTGGACGAAGAAAAGAGCCCAGCTGTGACGTCGGCTGAATCTGAGGGAGCCTTCCCAGACCACACCGTTTGTGGACGACAGCGCTACAATCTGCGGCCACGATAGGAAGAAGATTTTTTTGGGTGCGAGACTGGTTGGTTACCGCTCTGGGGTTTGTGAAACGGAAGCCGGGAATCTCAAGGGGGGGGGGGAATCAGTTCTGCCAAGAGTAGCGACACCCGTCTTGACCCCGGAGAAGAAAACAACGGCTACCTCGGAGCTCAGCACTAACGTTTTAATTTTTTTTAGTTGTGTATTTGAGACATTGTGAACTCTTTGAACTATGGCGTCCTCTGCTTCACGAGACAAGAGAATTCTTGGTGCTATTTTGTTCGTACTGACAATTGTGGTGATAGTAGTGAAAGCCTGGGTAGTAGAACTTGTGGTGCCTGTACGAGAACATTTGCTGCCAACTACCCCGGCTCCATCTGAACATTTTCATTTCACCTTACCCTATCAAGAAGAACGGCACCGACAGACTTATTTGAACAATAGCTTCATTCAAATCTTGCATCATACTCACAATATGACGAACACTTCTAACTGTTGGGTGTGTGGGATGTTGCATGGGCATCAGAAGAAAGGGGGCACACCGCTCATCCCACTCCCGTTTTCCCATAATGGTTCCTGCGATGCTTGGTATACTCTTCTATTCACTTTGCGCTGGCCAACAAAAGGGGGGGTGCTGTTCCGTTTAAATAAAATATGCTACCATGACCGGGATGGCTATCCACAAGCTGAAGGTACTCGGTTCGAATGGGAGGAGTACCGCCCCGATAATGTATCTGCGCCCCGGGTTTACAGTAACCAAAGGAACATTAATATGTCCAGTTCTCATGTTATAAATGTCATTGATAATAAGGCGGATCTTTGTATACGAAATAAAGGTACAATCCCGGTTGGAAAAAGTGAATGTAACATCACACTTACATTTGACAGTCTGAATGGCATATCATTGGTGGCATCCCGAAATACATATTTCATCTGTGGTAGTAAAGGTTATCATCAGCTCCCGTTAGGATGGCTAGGTACATGTTATATCTCTTTTGTATTGCCCCCTGTATTCATTGCCCCACCAATGTACCATAATGACTATATAGTGTACCATGACTTTGTGTTAAATAGAGTTAGACGTGCTGTAGTCCTGGAAGACATTGACCAGACCGATACTGCACTACAACAATATGTAGATTTCAATTTGGGTTTGTTTTCCTTTGTGGGGGCTGCACTGAACAGTCGGAAAATACGACGACTGACCCGTGTTGTTGAGGCCGTAGCTAATGATACCGCTTTTGCATTGGGGTATATAACGGAAGAGCTTCAAATATCTAGAATTGTTACGCGCAAGAACCGGATGGTTCTTGATGTAGTTCTAGCCGATCGAGGGGGGCATGTAGAATTATCGGAAGTAGCTGCTGTGTTTACGTGCCTGACAACTCACCATCTGTATATGATGCTATATCAAAACTGCACAAAATCGCTGCTGAAATACACCCGGACAATGGTACATGGACCCTTTCGGGGTGGTTCTGGTCAATGCTTAGTACATGGGGCTGGAAGCTACTGACGATTTTATGTATCATAGTTGGAATATTCTTCTTCTTGTGTTTATGTATACAATGTGGCCCTGCATTATGTTCTATGTGTTTATCAGCTTGTATTCCATCTAGACGAGCTCTTGCCCAAAATGAATTGATGCTTCATAAAGAAGTAGCTCAAATTATGTCAATTGATATCGAAGATGAGTATCCCAACTACGTCCACTATGAGATAGCTTCAGCTAAATGCTAAAAGGGCTGTCTGTCGAAATTTGACAATGACTGGGTTAGCGCTTAGCTTTGCTACACGTTATTTCCCTTAACTTGGCCTTATTCGAAAACGCCATTTTGTATGTTACGGCGGACATTTTAGGGAATGAGCGGCCTCGTGGTCAGCATGCCCTTTAGTCCTTTGTCCGTGCCGCTGACCACTCGAGTTTGCCCAGCAACAGGCTATTTTTAGTAACGGTCAAGCCTGTACATGCGCAGTTCCAACTGACCAGTCACCCCTCAGGAATGTTCCGCCAAACTGACCAGTGGAATTGTAACCCCTCCCATGGGTTGGCTGTGCTCCAAAAATGACTATATATGTACCTAAACTTTGTAATCATGTACCGCCTACCTTTTTATTGCCTGTAAATTGTATAAAAGAAGGACTCACACCAACGTTCGGTGTGATACTTCTTGCATTGCCGAAGGGTGCTGTAGGAATGTACCACCACCCCATGGGGTCTTAATAAACTTGTCTTTTGTACTTTTCAGTTTCCGTGCCAACAGTTCTTTTGGTGTAAGTGGGTATTTCTGCGGAGCATGTAGGCCTTGGGAACCCAATACCACACCAAGATGGTCATTCGCGCCACAGATTTTCCTGCCATTGGTGCAGGGCAAAACCACTGGGAGGGTGGGGCAGGAGGTTGTTTTCCCAGAAGCGGTGGTTTTGTGTGGAGCTACCTGAGGGGGGATGCATTCTGCAGGCTGTCTGATGAGGGACCCTCAGTGTTCCTCTGATGACACTGCCAGTGTAATGGTGAGTCATAGGCTGGTCTGAGGCACTCTCAGGGAGCCAGCCCAAGGCCATAGATGGTCTCCTGGGGGGGGTACCCAGTGTGGGTAGTGGACGTATAGGGAGGACAGTCATACCGCAAGGTTGGTAGCACCTACTGACCGCAGCGGCATGCTGTAGTTGAGAGTCAAAGCAGTCTGCATCTTCACGATATCTTGACCCGGGTGAGAGTACTGGGTGGAGTAATATCCAGAAGGGGGACCAACCAATGACCTGGGGAATAGGTTCTAGACCAATCCAATGTGGAGGCATCAGTGCTGAGGCACTGTAACCTTGCCCAAAAGAGTGGTAGTCATAATATTGCAAAACCCAGGGATAGGGTAGGCCCCGTTCTGCTCAGTCATGTAGGCGGTTAGTGACCTAGATGTGTCCAACCTAGAACCAGGAGAGTTTCTAGTGTAGACTGGAGTCCCTATAGGGAGAGGTGGTCTCATGGCTGGGTGAGGTAGGTGGTCTTAGTGGCTGACAGCCAGCATAAGGTAGCTGGGGTAGCATGCAACTGGTGAGTAGGGTGTCTGGTCAGAACTCTTCATCACTTGTTATCGTTGACTAGGTTAAAGAATACCCATACATAGTGGCTATTTCTTCCACCTAAGAATATGCTGCCCATGGCATGTGTGAGTTGGTGGTTCTACCCATCTAATCCACCCATATTGTTCACTTTTTGATTACATATTTTTTGACCTTTTACTGTGGGGGAGCCTCATAACCTGTGGCTCACACAATGTAAACTTATATTATAAAAACTACATCACAAATTTATTATACCCCTACACATTACCACAATGTATACACAATTTAAGAAGATAATATTATAAAGCACAATGCGGTCATAAAATAGTGGTGCTCACACGGTTACACAAAAAAATTATAAATATTTTTAATTGACAGGGTAAACAAAAACAGTGGCTGAGGAAAAATTATACATAGAGACTGTTAAAACATAACAAAGAAACAAAAGGAGCAAAATAAGCTTCCTCTTCAGTAGGGGGGTTGGGAAGGCCAGCCAGCAGCCATGTGCATGCCCACAGGAACATGCAAGCCAGTATGATGCTGCTGGATCTCATGGTGGCACACTAGAGTGCTGGCCCCTCAGTGAGCCAGCATGGACAGCTGGGGGTAGGCTCCTCTAGTTGTTCCCCATCGAGAGATGATGCCCGCTGGGTGCCCGGCTGGGACCATGCACCCTGAGGTAAACACAGAGTGCCACAAGGCCGTAAAGAACAAGTGGAAAACAGAGAAAAAGCAAGACACAGCTCTCCCTGGGGCAGAAGGAGAGCCACAATTAAAATATGCACATGCTCGCTAAGGAGACTCTCAGAAAGCTCTGTGGGGCTTGCTTGCATTTTGGTCCAAATACCACTAATTTTTGACTTGTGGTGGCCCAAGGAGGATGAGGTCACTACCAAGTGTTTCGTAAAGTGTGGGGAGAGCTGGAGGAGCAGTGCAGCCTCCACCCAAAAGGATTACCAGGGTCCCCACCCTGAGGGAAACGAAAAACCCTCAAGGATTTCCAAAGACTTTTAAGCTGGTTGTTGGTTGATAGCTTTATTTCGATATGCAGATATCATAAAAGCATTACAAAGGTATTTAAAACAGCACATCGTAAAAAAAACTGTTGCAAGTTAAAAAACAGATGAGATAAAAGAGTTCAGTTTGTACATCAAATAAATTAATTAAAATGGAATTAAATTGAAATAGACAGTCTTTTTAAGCGGATCAACCATGCCCATTTTAAAAATTTAGAAACGCCACAGACTATGGGGGAGGAAGTGTCAGATAGTAAAATCTGTAAAGTCACCGTATGCTGGCGAGTTCCCAATTGTCTGCAAAGAGGTTTGAGCCAGCGTCTTCTTGGGCGGGAGTAATCAGGGCACTCAAAAAAGAAATGTGCCACAGTTTAAGGCCTAGTTGAACAGAGGGCACAATGTGGTGATACCTGCGCAGGCGTGTTCCATCTTGAGAGCAGGTCTCCTAAGGGTAAGGTACCCACTCTAAATTTGATGTAAAGTGCCCGGTCAACAGGTATTGTAATCAGGTCCAGATAAGGCTCAAAGGCAACGACGTCTTTAATTTTCAAATAAGCTGCGGTGAAGTTGCAGTGACGTGGATTGCTGATGAGCTGGGCAGGGACCCACTCCCAATATAGTTTTTTTAGGGTTGCCTTCGGCGGGGCAGATTTTGTAGTCCAACAGGACCCCAAACCCAAGTCCCCCAAGAGGTTTTTGATGTCCCTTAGCCACTTGATCTTATGCCAGCCGCCCATTCCCATCACCTCTGACAGCCCATCCGCATAAGTTTTCAGTTTGGGGACCCTCCACAGACGAGCCCATAAAAGGAGGAGCCGGAGGCGGGCCTGGTCCTTAATTGATTTGCATCCTGCATCCAAAAGCACCGGGACTGTTGGGGTGCTCAGAGGAATGGCCAGAAGGTCCTTCAAAAATGTATTCTCTGCCTTGGATAGAGCCTCCGAGTTACCAAGGCCCCATAACTCAGCCCCATAAAGTGATGCCGTGACAGCTCTGGCTTTATAAATGTCAATTACTGGAGCTACACATTGCTTAGATGAGTTGCGATACTCCCTTAACAATGCTCCCCCCACCCTTTTGTGGCTAAGGGTCATTTTGTTAATATGGGGTGACCAGCTCATGGCATCGCTCATGCGAATCCCCAAATAATCAAATTCCGAGACTCTCTCAAGAGGAACAGAATTCAGGACTGGTTGACGACCAAGTTTACGTGGAGGGTGCATGATCAAATATTTCGTTTTATCCACATTAATGACCAGCCCTCTTTTTGAGCAAAAATCCTGGAAGCGGTTCAAAAGTTTCTGTAGGCCCTGGGGAGTCTTTGAAATGAGGAGGGTGTGGTAGGCAAACAACAGGGTTGGAATCCGCACGCCCCCCAGGGAGGGTGCATCTGCTTGTTCGTCAAGCAGGTGCTCTACCACACCATTCACGTACAGGGAAAATAGTGTGGGAGCTAATACACATCCCTGTCGGAAGCCCCTGTTGACAGGGACCTTTTCTGTCTTTTCCTCATTCTGGCCCCATCGCACCTGCGCATAGTTGTTATTATGGCATTTAATGAGGAGCAACAGAATGTAAGGGGGCAGCCTGAGACCCTGCAGGACCCTCCAGAGTTCCTCCCCAGGAACCAGGTCAAAGGCAGTCTTTAAATCTATAAAAGCCAAGTAGAGACTGCCTTTGCCCAGCTCCACCACCTTCCAATATAGAAGCATCAGTGTGAACACTTGCTCAATAGTTCCCGTACCGGAACGAAAGCCTGCCTGAAGGTCCGACAATATGTGGTTTTCGTCCACCCAATGAAAAATCCTCCCCAGGATCGCCTTTCCCGCCACCTTCTGGGTTGAGTCTATGAAGCTTATCTGCCTGTAATTCCCCGGTTGGTCCCGACAGCCCTTTTTAAAAATTGGAACAACCTCTGCCCCTTTCCAAGACTCTGGGACAGGACCTCCCTCTAAGATGGCATTCAGGAGAGCAGAAACCAGTGTGCCCCATTCACTCGGATAGGCTCCAAGTAAGTCCCCTGGAAGCCCATCAGGGCCAGCTGCTTTCAGGGGTACCAAGGATTTAATAATGTTCGTAACCTCCCGCGCAGTAAAGGGGTCAGTGGCTCTATCCAGTGAGAGTGGGAGAAGGGAGAATGGCTCGTTGAGTGACCCTTCTACTGCTGAGTATAGGGCCTTGAAGTGATTAAACCATGTCGGGGCTGGGATCGTACAAGTCCTCAGAGTGTCATCAGGACGATTCCTACAGCCCACCAAGTTCCAGAATCCTTTAGCGTCCCTCCCTCGACTAGCGGCCAAAAGATCCTGCCAAATGTTATCCTCCCACTCTTTTTTTGCAATTTTCATGCAGTGTGAGTATAACTTCCTGACCTCCCTAGTCCTTGTTTGGGACTTAGATTTCACAGCTTCGATAAGCAATGTCTTGGATTCCCTACACTTGTGGTTGAACCAACCCTGTCTTTTCCCTAGGCGTGTCTTAGCCCCATTGTGTCTAGTTGGGACAATAAACAAGTTGCTTATGGCCAGGGTTAGATCACGGAACCGGTCAAACACCTCCACCGGCCCACCCTCAGGAGAATCCAGATTGTCTAGGACTGTGGCTAGGAGCTGTGTTATAATGGTCACCTTCTCAGCCGAGAGCGTGAGCTTAGCCCACTTCAGCCTTCAGCCACAGTTCGAGATAACTGTTTCACCGGGAACAATGGTGCGTAGAAGCGGACCCCCTGTGCCCTCCAGCCACCAGGGAGTCTAGGCAAGGGAGAGCAGATTATGATCACTCTAAACGGACGATAAAATCTCCATATCTCTCACCGCGCTCCATAAGTGGACGTCAAGCAAAATGTAGTCAATTCTTGACGCGTGGTTTGGCCTATTAAACGTATGGGCTCCCACTTTGTCAGATCTTGTCCTACCGTTAAGGGCCCTCAGGTCAAACTCCATAGTGAGAGAATTAATCTGGAGTGTCACTTCCGTCCATCTCTTGATTGGGCTTAGCTCTAGAGCCGGTATCCCCCTCCTTTGATCTTCCTCCTCCTGGTCTAGGGTGACTTCCGAGCCAAGGGGCTCGAACGTGCAGTTAAAGTCACCCGCGACCAGGGTACATAATTTATAAGGGGACAACCTAAGCAATCTCTCTAAAAGAGCTATAGTGGGCGATTGTCTGCCTCCCTTTATGCCCCGGGCATAAATATTGTAGATGTGTAGAATGACACGTCCCCTGGAATTTTTTAACACCTTGGCTGCTAGGGGTTTCCCCCCCCAGTGCTGGAATCACAGAGTTGCCTTTATTCATGAAAAGCTCAGCTCGTCATAAGCACAGCTCAACCGTGCCTCATGACGAGCTGAGCTCGTCATGAGCAGCGAAGGGGTTAAAGTAATGTTGAGGAGATCCAGGCAGTTAGTTTGGTGCTCCTCTACCCTGCAATTAAGGGAAGAGGCTACCCAAATAAGGAGGCCTCCCGAGGGACGTCCCCTACCTGATTCCGGGTAGACAGCAGGTATAGAGTGGGATGAATAACCTGCCTTGTGGGTGGGCTCCCTACTCCATGTCTCCTGGAACACACAGATGGAATACTCTTCCACAAGGGCATTAAAGTCAGGCAAAGCCAACTTCCTGTCTAGACCAGCCACGTTCCAGCTGAAAACCCTAATGGGTGGGTCTGTCACAGCTGCAGCGCTACTGGACGCGACAGTGCCAACCGTATCTGCCTCGACCGGAATAGGAGAGCCATTATCCTCTTAATTCATGTCCCGCCCCACACCTGGTTCCCGTCTAACCATTGGGGCTACCTGCTTCCCTGTAGGGGGAAGGGGGCCAGTCAGCGTTAGGGACAGGTGGAGAGCCCCACCAGATGCAAAATCCCCGAGCCTCCCCGAAGCAATCGGCAAGTCAGTACCCCATAGGACCCCATCTCGACCTTGCCCATACTGCCTGCGGCTGGAACTGAGGTATTACAGGAGACCATTGGCTACCAGTGATGTTTTGGCAGGTATCCACAAAGGATGGGCCAAGGTATTTCATAACTGGCCGCGGGTAAAAGTATGTTAAGTCCACCACATCAATGCCTGGTCCACCTGCAACCTGATCAGAATTGCAGATTGCGTGGGCAACTCTAGTGTCTTGAATGTTGACTACCACACAATCGCCTTCGAATGGTTTCTTTCCCTTTCCTATCCATCCCACCCTACGCACTCCAAGAATCAACCCATCCACACCCCTAGGTAGGGGTTTGTTGGCTTTTAGCCAATGCATGGTTTTATTCTTTAGTGCCTGGTGGGTTTCCAACTGAGCATCCTTCAGAATGGGAACATTAATAAGGACAGCAACGTATGGGTGGCACTCTGAGGGGAGATTAACTGGCAGACATTTTGGAGCCGCCTTCTGCGGTATGACCGCTGGCGAAGAAGCTCTGAAAAGGCTTGTAGCTGCTTTTGCCTTTGCAGCTGAGGCAACTCCCCTGGCATCAACAGTTGGCTGAGCCGGTCGTTTTGGCTTGGATTGGACCCCTCCCACTTGCAACTTCTTTTGGTCTGGTTTAGTTTTTGCATTTCTCGGTAACTGGGGGGTACTAGCGTGGACCTGGGCAGTATGAGTAATAGTTCCCGGTTTAACGGTAGAAGGGATCTCAGAGACAGTTGTCAAGTCCTTCCCTACTGCTGTAGTGATTGCAGACATTGACGGGAGTGTTTCCTGAGTTGAGCCCACTATAGCCCCCTTTCCGTCATTCGCACCCATAATGTCCTCCCTAGTTTTAGACTGGAGTTTGATAAGGGTTTTCAGGGAAAAGAAATTATCTAGTGTAGTCTGTTCAAACCTATCTAACCTTTCCCCCAGACCCTTAACTTGATCAGTAAGCGGGACCAGTAGGAAGTTAACCAGATTCTCAATAAGCTTTAAGGAAGGCAATTCAGTGGTACTGCTGGTAGGGCAGGGGGGATAAGGTGTGCCTGTACTGCTTCAGCCGCAGCTACCAGGGGAGAATTTCCTCCTATTGGGTCAGGGGTCAGTGTAGCAGGACCACAACTGTTTGTTGGACCGGGGCCTCTTGGGACTTGCTTCCTCGGGCGCTTGTGGAGTGTTGTAAAGCTACCCTTCCATGTACTAGCAACCCGTTTCCTTTTGATGCAAACCAAGGAGTCATGTGCCAAGCACGACAGGTTCGAGGCCGAGGGAAGATCTTGAAGGGGTAATTGGCAGTCCTGGCCAATGGAAGGGCTTGAAGGTACAACAGAACATAGTCCTGTGACTGCTGGACTACAGCTAGGGGGCAAGGATTGTACTACCAAACTTTCCAACCTATCAATGCTTGCCCCTATTGCTGCAATCCGTGGCTGCTCGGACACGATCCTAGGAAGAGGGGAGGTAGGATGGGTGGAAGTTGGAGACAGGGCCTGTGCCACTGCTCCTAACGGGGAGCATCTAGCCGGAAAAGATTCTTGTGAGAGGCGGCGCTCCGTCATCACAATCTCTTTTTCAATCACAGCAGCTACTCTTGTGATGAATTTGTCCATCGTACCTATCATAGTGCTCCCTGCAGCACCCTCTCCCCACCCCTCAATGCTTTCCCAGAGCGGGTAGACATTTAGGCAGCTAAATCCCCAACCAGGAAGCAACTAACTTTAGCACAGAAGATAGCAGATGACAGGGGGGTGGCCCAGCCCAGCCTCTAACAGCTCCTGACTGCCACAGACTGCCCGCCCTTTGCCCGGGCTTCGCTCGGCGTCCCGCTCGCGTCCCGGCGAGCGCTGGACGAGCTGTTAAATGGTAGCCTTTGCAGGCGGTGGGGCGTGTCTCACTGGGGGCGGGGCCGTGCACACCTGAGCAGCGCAGGGACTCCTCGGCTTCAGAGTCCCTGCTTGCACACGCCCTCTGCTGTTAGTCCAATCCTCCTCACAGTGATTCTGACCGCCCAAGCAGCCTTGGCCCCTCGCTACTGACCGCGAAGCGGCACCCGCGAAGCGGGTGCTGCGAGCAGTTGCGGAAAGTGGCGGTATCCCGAAGGATAGAGGGCAGGCAGGGCAGCTCCGTGGGTCCTCCGACATCTCCCAGGTACAGATCAGCGTTTGGGCGTCCCGCTGGCGAAAGGAAACACATGCCTTTTGTTCTTGGTCGGGCGGGGGCGTGTCTCACTGGGGGCGCGACCGTGCACACCTGAGCAGCGCAGGGACTCCTGGTCTTCAGAGTCCCTGCTTGCACACGCCCTCTGCTGTTAGTCCAATCCTCCTCACAGTGATTCTGACCGCCCAAGCAGCCTTCGCCCCTCGCTACTGACCGTGAAGCGGCACCCGCGAAGCGGTGCGGCAAGCAGTTGCGGAAAGCGGCGGTATCCCGAGGCAGGGCAGCTCTGTGGGTCCTCCGACAACTCCCAGGTACAGATCAGCGTTTGGGCGTCCCCAAAGGAGGATGAGGTCACTACCAAGTGTTTCGTAAAGTGTGGGGAGAGCTGGAGGAGCAGTGCAGCCTCCACCCAAAAGGATTACCAGGGTCCCCACCCTGAGGGAAACGAAAAGCCCTCAAGGATTTCCAAAGCGGCGGTATCCCGAAGGATAGAGGGCAGGCAGGGCAGCTCCGTAGGTCCTCCGACAACTCCCAGGTACAGATCAGCGTTTGGGCGTCCCCAAAGGAGGATGAGGTCACTACCAAGTGTTTCGTAAAGTGTGAGGAGAGATGGAGGAGCAGTGCAGCCTGAGGTGCCGGGTTTTTAGAGACCCGGTGGTGCCAGGGGATCACACCCGAAGACCTCTGAGTTCTCCCTGTTCTGGACTTACAGAAACACAGAGTCTTCTAGGTGAAGTCAATGATCGAGTTTTATTGGCTGCAACCAAGTAACATGCGTCCTAGAAGTACGACAACACGGGCCGTAAGTTCTCAGGAGACTGTTCGTTTTTACAGAACCAGCCTTCTCCTTATATACATAAATAATAGCTGTATGCAAGAATTCTTGAGTTTATGATATGGCAATACAAATATTTCCACAATAATACAAAGAGCGAAGTCATGCTGGTCAGCACATATTTTAGATGTCCAGTTGGTGATGGATTACCCCGCCAAATCCAGAACTCCCATCAGATATCGATGAAATGCCAATAAGGTTGAGCACCCTCCCATCATAAAACGGGTCATAAACAAGAATCATGGACAGGTGTGTGTGTGTATGAAAACAGGGTCAGTATGTAGTGGATGGTTTATGACATTTTGTGCCTTGATGATATCTTGCTCGGCCACTGGGCGGGGAGCTGCCCGAACAGGCTTGGCTGGAGGCAGTGGAGGCAGCTTCGGCCAGGTCATGGGGAAGTCAGCTACAGAGGACGTGTCCTTTAGATCAAGCTCGGCTTTAATCAATTGACTTATATGAGGGCAAGTCCTAAGATGGATGCCGTTAACAAAATGGAGTCCGAGGGTTCGGGACGGAAACTACGATTTAGGGGTTTTAGCATCACTCAATCGTGACGCAAATACATAGGGATAATGTCCTGATCATTACCGGTTTGTAGATACCAAATTCGTCATGGTACGACGATATTTTATGACACGAGTGTTGGACCTCGATATCTGTAAAAACAGCGGGGTCCAAATTTGCAGTACCACAAGCCTCCACCCAAAAGGATTACCAGGGTCCCCACCCTGAGGGAAACGAAAAGCCCTCAAGGATTTCCAAAGACTTTTAAGCAATCCCCAGGTTGAACTATTGCCCTACAGCTTGGAGTGCTACGCCATCTAGGGGCGGAAAGCGGCGGTATCCCGAAGGATAGAGGGCAGGCAGGGCAGCTCCGTGGGTCCTCCGATAACTCCCAGGTACAGATCAGCGTTTGGGCGTCCCCAAAGGAGGATGAGGTCACTACCAAGTGTTTCGTAAAGTGTGGGGGGAGCTGGAGGAGCAGTGCAGCCTCCACCCAAAAGGATTACCAGGGTCCCCACCCTGAGGGAAACGAAAAGCCCTCAAGGATTTCCAAAGACTTTTAAGCAATCCCCAGGTTGAACTATTGCCCTACAGCTTGGAGTGCTGCGCCATCTAGGGGCAAAGTATATGGTTGCCAATTCTGTGACAGCAGTTTTTATGCTGCGCAAACACCCTCTAGGAGTGAAAGGTTGTAATTACACAGGTTGAGATTAAAAATGTTATGCCATTTAGAGGCTATGTTTTATTTGCGCCTTTCATGCTAGAAGTAATTATGATTGCACAAATCATTCAGACATGTCTATACATTTTCTTGGAACTGTTTTATTGAAGAAATGATGCTAACAGTCACTCGTGATCAACGTTTGCATGCCTTATTGCCTTTATTAAGTGCTCTAAGTCATGGGTATGTTTAATGACTACCCTTTTTCCTATTTGAAATGCTTTGTTGAGATGATGATGGTGACTGCCACTTGCGATCAAAGTTTGCATGCTTTACTGCTAGTATTAAGTGCATTTGGCTACAAGTAAATATTTTTGAGATATGATTTGTTGATCTAAATCTCCCTTTGGGCAGGGTGGAGTGATTACGCAATGTAATTGAGGAGTATTTCCATCCTCTTATGTATATTTGTAAATTGCTGCATCGTATTTAGTAGTGTGTGTGAGGGAAATTTACTTTTTCCTTTTTCAAAAGAAAAATGATAGAGTGGACAATCATTTATTGAGTGTTATTATTGTGTACCTGTGAATGGTGATTGCTAGCACTAGAGTAGGCCTTGGACTGCGCCACTTCGCTACCCTGATGATAGTCTAGCATTACAAGGGGGAGTTTGGTTCCCAGTGAGGGACAAATGTGGACCTATTACTTGTGCAGACCACACAACTAATGACCCATTTTCTGACAAATTCACTGTGGTCCCCGTTTTTTCCTTTTAAAACACTTTTTAGTAAATCATTTTTTTGCAATATTCTTGAGAAGGGGCGAAATGCTTCCCATTGCTTTTGGCATTCCTCATTTATATTAGTTTATATTAGTTTAATTTTACTCTAAGGGTGCTTTGATTGTTTCAGTTCTTAGAAATGGGTTTCTACTTTGTTTATATGAATTAATTTACTACCTTATTAAAACATTTAGGTGCTGACATCAAAGTAATTTTATTGATTGCACTGCTGTCTACTTTCTGTGCACAAAGCTTGTTTGTGGTTTGCCGTACTCAATTGCCCTACACATTTCAATTGCTGGGTTAATTCTTTTAGATAGCCATCACAACTTTGGAAATGTATCCGCACAGGAGTCTCTACCATCATTCTAATTGATTTAAAGGTAATTTTAGTGTTTTTTCAGGTGTATTATCTGATGTTATGATACATCTTGCATACGGATACAAAATGAAGATTTGTATCTGTGATGTTAATAAAGAATCAGCCCAATTGGACAGGGGCCAGAGTAATTGCTTTCCTTAAAACTCTCCTCTACTATGAAGTATGGAAGAATGTGGCCTCCTTAGAAATATGTTGGGCCTCATTCACAAAGGCAAAGTTACACTTTTGCGTATGCTTGTTTTGCTATTCATAAACTATGAGTTGATAATACGTTTATTGTGTTTTATCTAGAAACCTGAATCAATATTGCTATTTTATGCCCTTGTACAGCTAAATCACTAATATCCCTATAATGGCATAAGAATCAGATCCATATTTAAGTAAATAGCCCTTGCAGTCCAAAGCACGGCAGAAGCTACTTCCTTGGATTCCTAGAAAGCACAACAAGTTCTTTCGACACACCAAACCTCCAGCAACCTGGGAAATCCCCATTTGCTTTTATTTTGATTTGTCATTAAACTCCTGCGAACACTAAAGGAACAGTCAGTTCTTAGTGACATCTTTATTGACGTCTTATGTCCAAACCTTACGTCAAACTCGGCACCTTTCAGGTATAAATATACCAACGTTGCCTTAAGCAAACACACGGTGGTGGTTTTGGAGCCGAGCAGCTATCTACTTGCCCGAGAGCCCAGCTGATGCGAGAGCCCACGGACGCTGCCCCTCCTCTTTGACACACTGAGAGAGACGCTGTCTTTTCTCCTGCCGAGAAATCCAGCTCCGGTGTTCTCAGCCGTCTTCGCGGGCTGCTGGAATATCGAGTCCTGAAAGAGAGATACCAGACCTCCTGCATTCTATTACCCAGGTACGGAGCTGACTAAACCCTTAAAGAGAATTCTTGAATCAGGTTCTTGGCAAAACCAACTTAACTTAAACTGATACTTACTTACTCCTTCCCACGTATAAGGCTTAGGTCAGGTACACCGGGGTAGGCGTATTTAGAAGCACCAGTTCAGTACGTTAGTCAATGTATATATGTATGTATATATTTTATCCATTTTAAAGTATATTATGGCTAAGAAACCATATCAATGTTTTTATAGTATTATTTCATAATACTCTTTTTACTGTACGCACTTTACTTTACATTAAGTATTGCAATAATGACAATTCATTTCTCTTGCATGTGAAAGAAGACTGCTCAATAAATTACACCTTTTATTGAAAACGTCTCTCTTTTCTCTGCACTCTGGTGAAACTAAGTACGCACAATGACTGAGTGAAATAGCTGTCTATTGTTTTCACACGACTCTAGAGATACACTCTTATTCTGAGAGAGCAAAGTTGTCATGTTATATGATTGTCGGAAGCTAATCCCTTCTTGTCTATCCAGGGAGGTTAAACTCCTCCTCGTTTATTCGAGAAAGTTTCTGAGCTAACTGGCAAACCTTAAGTCTAATATAGTCAGTAGAGACCTAGTCAACCTCAGTCCTACGTCTACACTGCTGAAGATAATATTTCAATGCGCAAAGCCTATTGGGAATATAAGAACTACACTACACGTTTAGGACTGGGGAGACTCCGAAGGCCTATCTTTTTATGTGCGGAGTTCTCTGCCCCAACTGCGGGATCGTAAACTTATTATTAACTCAGAGGTTTGAGAAAAGAAAAAAATAGTATAAGTACACAAATGTGTACGTTTACCTTTGCAAATTAGTCCTGTTATTAGCTGATATATTGTCGAGATGATTAAAATGCCTATGGACTGCTGTGATGATATGGGTCTACTCTGGACGGCACATCAGCCTCTTGTAGATCTGAAGGCAGTGGTGTAGCAAGAGGGTAGATGGGGGTGTTGGGGGGAGTGGGCCACCCGAGACGGCACTGTTTTGGGGGGCGGCGGAAGTAAGCAAGTCATGTCTGCCGACTACCACTACCCCCCCCCCACCCAAGAACAACTCGTCCGATGGCCACAACAATCCCCCAGAACAAGTTGGCTGTCACCCACCCCCACTCTTACCTGCACCGGGCGGCAAAGTTAGGATCCCTGGGTAGTAGTAGGTCTATCTACGCCACTGTCTGAAGGAAACATTGAATTGGATGAGGGAAACCAACCCAAGGGCTTGGATTCCACAGCGTGTGAGCACTATCTGAAAACAAGCTATTAGTATTTGGGATTTCAGTAGCCTACATTGCACAGCTTTCTGAATATTATTGGACAATGGTCAAACATTAGGGAAAAAAGGTATGAGTTGAGTGATTGCTTTAGTGGTTCTTGTGGACCTGCAAAGCAAATGTTAAAATCAATGCAAAGTTGACACAGCCTTTCGTGCTGCTGAGGTTTATTCTAATAAGGGCTGTGGAGTTGGGTAATATTCATTGCATTGGTTGGTCCCTATCATCATTGCCAAAGCCAACCTAAAAGAAGTGATTGACTAGATTGGGCTGAGAGTAATTACTTCTGGCTGAGATAATTCAATCATTCCACCCGTCTCCACCCACCTCTTCTTGTGCTAATGTGCTACATGCGTACTATGATGTTGTGTACATCACAGTGCAGTCACAGTGCTAGAAACTGTGGTGCCAGTTCCTATTCAAAAGCTAGGTATTGTAAAAAAATCTTTTCAGACACATTCTGCAGTGAAGGGAAAAACTAACATGTGATTACTAATTAAAGATCACTTTGAAATTGTAAACTGAATGTTCAAAGCCTGCTCCAGTACTATAAGCACCCATGTGCCAAGGAGACATGCCAATTTTGTGCCACTATTGTATTTATCACTATTGAACTATAATTTCTAAGCCATTCTGCCTCAGTCGAATGTATGACGTTACAACGCGGTCTTTACACCTCGATAAGTTTACATTGCAGTCATTACAACGTAAGTCGTTGCTATGACTTCCGCTAGAGACGCTTGATTTAGGAATAGTATGATTTACTATTCCAACTCCAGCCTACGTAACAGTAGGGAAGGCGTTGGAATAGTAAATCATACTATTCCTTACTGTATAGCACCATCTAGCTCAAGTCGTTGTAACGACTTGCGTTGTAAGGACCACGTTGTAAACGTATCGCGGTGTAAAGACCGTATTGTGATGGATGTCTCCCGCCTCAAACAAGTAAAGAACATGCAATGCAGTCTTGTTGCACAAGAGTAACGTTCATCCTAATCTCACAGAACTGGTGTGGAAATATCACCTTAACATGGAGGTTTAGTTACAGAACTGAAGTATTCAATATTTTGACCTAATACATTCTGGGCCCTGTGGCTCGGGCCTACTGTGTGCTTGCTGTGCTCCTGTAGGCTGTTAATGTGTGTCACCTTGCAAGCTCGTTTTTGATTGAACACCATGTTGTTTTTTGGTGTTTTTTCCTGGCGGTGGGGGCTGGACACCCCAGCAGCATTTGTGTTCTCAGCCGCCAACGTCGCTACAGCTGTTCTGCGCCCGGCTGCGCATACTTAAGCGGGCTTGGTCTCCCACTGCGCAGGACGCTGTGTTGTTTTTCCTGGAGGTGGGGAGTGGACTACACGCCTCAGCAGCACTCGCGGCCTCAGCCGCCAAAGTTGCCACAGCTGTTCTGCACCCAGGGGCACACACTTAACCAGGCTTGGGCTCCCACTGCCCGGGACATTGTATTGTCTTTTCCTGGAGGTGGGGGCTGGACTATACGCCCTAGCAGCACTCGCGGCCTCAGCCGCCAACATCGCCACAGCTGTTCTGCGCCCGGAGGTGCATACTTAACCGGACTTGGGGTCCCACGTGCCCAGGCAAAGACTGGGCCAAGAGCGGGCCGTTTGTGCCCATCAGAGCCCAGCTGGGTCATACCTCTTGACCCGCAGAGTTGCAACCCAAAGCAGAATCCAGTGAACTCAGAGTGTGCTGGAAGTGCTGTACTCCCTGCCAGGCAAGTTGCCCACCCAACTACCTCGTGGATCCTATCATTGCCTCTGAATCAACAATTGTCAACCTCGGGCACAAAAAGAGAGGGGCAGTCCCATTGAGACGCTGGTGACCATTTGGTGATTTTAGGGTGCTGAGCATTTAGTAGTCCTACACTATCCTTGGTGTTTGTATTCCTGCAGTCAATTCTCACTCCCACTCCTAGAAGCAACAGGGGGGCAGACTATTAGTTCCACTCTGCAACATGGCAATTTCCATGCCCTGAGGCCCCATACACCTGGGGCAGGGCGCCGACAGCAAACATGCGGAAACAAACCTTTAATAACAAAAAACAAGTGCCCTCCCACCACTCACCTCCATTGATAAGATGATGCAGAAGGCTATAGGTGTGGTGGCCACTGAAATCGAATTAACTGAAAGGCTGCTGTCTCTAACCCCTGACCTACATCTCTCCCCAATGGGTTCTGCCTCCCAGTACCTTCCTTCCCTGCTCACTAATTCTCCCATGGCCCAGCATGTGGGCAGTGAAATGGAATGCAAAGCTTCCAATGTTCACCCACCCAAAGCGGATGCTATCGCAAGCTCTGCCAAAAATGGGAAAACCAAACTAGCAGCCAGGAAGGGCGCCAAGCATAAGAAGCGTGATGATGGGACGCCGGACTTTGGAGACCCCACGAAGGCCATGGACAGGGGACTGGCAGGCTGTGCACAAACAGCCCTGGACTATCCAATATGGGTGACGAACTTAGTGAAGGATCTCCAGGTCCTATTCAGGTCTATTGTAAAGGACAAGCTCATTTCCCTGGTAGCACGGGTTGATAAGCTGGCTGAGCTGCTCGAGGCTAGGGCAGGTAGTCTAGCAACAATTTTAAGTGGTGGATGATTGGTAGCTGTCAGGTAGATATGGCATCCGCCTCTTCCAGAGTAAGACCAGAGCCCACACTTACTCAAAATCCCATTCCTACCATCGATACCAGTCAGGCAAACATAAGGTAATGAACAGAGACAGGGCGCACCCAAACATGCCAATAGAGCAAGATCGCATGTATCGACAGAGGCTCATGCCCAGGAAGGGAGATGGCCCCGTATCCAGCTAAGAGGTTAGGGAAGAGAGGTCAGTTGTGCCCTGCATCAATTTACCTCCTGCCTCAGCCACGTATGTCATTATTTTAGCAGGTGTAACCAAGCTTAAAAGGGGGCAAAGAGAGACTCACCTTGAATTAAGGAATAAGTGCATGTTGTGGCTGGCCAGGAACAGACAATATGCCTAGAAAGATGCAGGCCAGATTCTCCCGGGCCACAGAGTTAGTTGCAGGGATGACAGACCAAACGATGTGCAAGGGGACTAGATAGTGATCAATTTAAAAAAATGCAATGTTTGCTCAAAGCCTTTTAGGGAGAAACCACTGTAGGCAGGAAGGAGATTTTAGGCCTCTACCATTGGGTTTTTTCTACTTCCCAGGTCAAGTTCCAGTAACCAGAGAGCAATCAAGTCAGGAGCAGGGGGTGTGGAACCAGAATCACCAGCTAACCTGTCTGTGGCAGGAACTACCAGGCCTTTGCTAACAACAAATAGATTTGGGGCCCTAGAGGTAGTAGATTGAATCAAATTTGCATGTTGTCAGGTACAGAAAGCCTTTTGAGTGGGGGATCACCAGGAGCGGGCCACCCCAAATAATGAGTTCTATCATTCTAGTGCCATATACAGGCTGGGGGTTGGTGGTGGGAAGGTGTGCCTGAGGTACTGACTGGTGACAGCCGCCCATGGTCATAATAAAGAGCTCTCCAACAGGATTATCTCATGGGGAAGTACAGGTCATCGATGCATCCACCATAGCGGTCCCACACTCCCTATCATCCATAGACAGCAAAAGGGAAGTTAACATCAGCTCTATGGTGGAGAGGCATGTGTTCCCCAGAAGAAAGTTGGCCCACTGGAAACTGATACTGATACCCAGCCCTTCAACGTAGGCAGACACCCGAACTCATCCATGATGCGGATACTATCATGGAATATTGTGGGACGTAGCTCCAAACTGGACAATCTTGACTGGGGGTTATTTGTAGACCAATACAATGCTTGTATGTTCCAGGAAACATGGGCTAGAAAGTACCCGCATTGGCTGCGTTTTGCATCATTCAGAGTAGATGCCACCACTAGGGGAAAGGGTAGGCCCTCGGGCGAGCTCTGCAATTGGGTTGGCACGTACTTGGGTTGTACAGCCAAACAGATAGATACCTCTTCTAATGAGGTCCTGTAAACTCTTCTTACCTTTCCATCAAGTGTCATTATTGCTCTGGTCAATGTTTATTCTCGCCCGGTCAGCAGCAGTCAAGAATCGCTGACTCTCGATCAGTTGACTACTTTTATTTCCACAACCGCCAATAATTTCCTAGTGGTTATAGGTGGAGACTGTAATTGCCAGTTTGAGCCCCTGGATAGCCTGACTGGAGGTAACCCTGCTGATGAGGATTTACACTGGGCAATCCCTGAGCCAAATATCCTGTCAAACAGGGCCTTAACTCCAATGGTACTCCAGATTAATATCCTTCACTCTGAGGCATTCCTTAAGGGCATGCAAGGGTCGCACCAATTTGGACCTACCAGGAAATTACACTTTTAATAGAATAGAGCATTCCTTCATTTTAGACTACATCTTGGTGGATATGAGGTCTGTTACAGGTTATCTGGTTTTGAAATCTTTGAACCTTTGCACTCCTGAGGCGGAAGCCGGGAGCGAGACAACATTGCAACCAGTGATTTTAAAACTGTTGGTATTATTTTGTGTATAGTTTGCCGATTTTAAAAAAGCACTACTTACTTTGTTATCTGCACAGGACCCGGTCTTAAAGTCTTAGCACAGCTGACCCCGCGCTCTCACACAACGCCCAGAAACCCAGCGCCATAACCGGTGTGCCGATAGGCCACGCCCCCTTGGAGGCCACGCCCCCCCCTCAGAACAGGTACTTAAACGCTGCTCTGAAGCGCTGCCTACCAGAACCTTTGCACTCCTGAGGCGGAAGCCGGGAGCGAGACAACATTGCAACCAGTGATTTTAAAACTGTTGGTATTATTTTGTGTATAGTTTGCTGATTTTAAAAAAGCACTACTCACTTTGTTATCTGCACAGGACCCGGTCCTAAAGTCTTAGCACAGCTGGCCTCGCACTCTCACACAACGCCCTGAAACCCAGCGCCATTACCGGCGTGCCGATAGGCCACGCCCCCTTGGAGGCCACGCCCCCCCTCAGAACAGGTACTTAAACGCTGCTCTGAAGCGCTGCCTACCAGAACCTTTGCACTCCTGAGGCGGAAGCCGGGAGCGAGACAACATTGCAACCAGTGATTTTAAAACTGTTGGTATTATTTTGTGTATAGTTTGCTGATTTTAAAAAAGCACTACTCACTTTGTTATCTGCACAGGACCCGGTCCTAAAGTCTTAGCACAGCTGACCTCGCGCTCTCACATAACGCCCAGAAACCCAGCGCCATTACCGGCGTGCCGATAGGCCACGCCCCCTTGGAGGCCAAGCCCCTCCCCCTCCCTCTCCCCATGAAAATATGTGCCTCCACCGTACGCGCAGCGGACGGGCGCAGCGGGCGCGCCTAAGGCAAGCCCGTCTGGGCCCGTCCGGGCCCAGACGGCCTTAGGCCCAGATACTATGCCCAACTCACAGGCCCACATATCCTACACCCCGGAAACTCTCCGTCTCTGGAATACTAAAAAACATCCTCAGTGTGAATTCATCCTCAAGGATGACACCCCGTTCACAGGATGCACCCTCTGCGACACCCCCGAAGCCACGGAACCCAGCCACACGCTCCGACTAGGTCTCCTGAACTGCAGGTCGCTGGTAAAGCACTCGCATGAGATAAATCTCCTCACTCAAACCCTCTCGCTAGACGCCCTATTTTTGACCGAAACTTGGCTGACCCCCAGCAACGGCTTTGACTTGGTCAATGCAACCCCCCCCGGCTATCAAATCTGCTGCCTGAACAGACCGGTCGGAAGAGGTGGCGGGCTCGCCATTCTCTACAAAGACCATCTCAGTTGCAGGATTGACGGCGGCACGGTTAAGGACTGTGAAAACTGTAACTTCACCCTCCAGATCTCCCCTACCACCTCACTATCGGGTCTTCTGGTATACCGACCACCAGGCTCGCTAGGAGACTTCTCAAGCACTCTGATGGATCACATCCTTCTAAAAACAATATCAACGCCCAACTTTCTCCTCCTAGGAGACCTGAACCTACACTTTTTAGACCCGGCAGACAACACTGCCGCTAATCTCCTAGCAGACCTCATGTCAGCTGACCTCCTGCTTCTAAACTCGAAAGCCACCCACGAGAAAGGACAGCTCCTAGACCCAGTTTTCACCAACATTAGGAACCTCCAAACCCAAGACCCCACCCCTCTCCCATGGACTGACCACTTACTGGTCCCTATGTACTGGTCCTTTCAGCCCACCCCGGTTCCCAAACAGAAAACTAGGATACAAACCAGACGCTGGCACAAGCTAAGACCAGAAGAATGGGAAGTGAAGCTGAGGGAATCTGATGGCCCCCTCTCAACCGACCCTAACACCGCCGACATAGAATTTAACAACTGGCTCTCCAACCCTCTAGACAGCCTCATCCCACTAACGAGCTCTCTTAAGCATGTAAAGAGGATAAACCACGCTCCTTGGTACACTCCACCCCTGAACATTCTTAAGAAGGAGTGCAAAAAGACGGAGCGGATATGGAGAAAAACCAAATCGGCGACGGATAAAGTTGCTTATCAAACAGCTATGAAGGCTTACAAACAAGCCCTCTACAATGCAAAAAGCTCCTTCTATGAAGAAAAAATAAAAAATTCCTCTTGCTCGGCCAAAGAGACTTTCTCCATCCTCAAAGAGCTCCTCCATGTCCCAACCCCCCCGCAGATACCCATGGACCCCAAAGCAGCCGAGGAAAAATGTGTCAACCTGGCCAATTTTTTCGACAATAAAATCAAGAAAATCCTTTCCTCCCTCCCTGCCACCAACCAGGCCACCTCAGGAATAGCCAAGGATCCATCCCCTTCGTCAGGGAACCCCCCTGACAAACCCGATCCACCTCGTTTAGCTTCATTTGGACCAGTTACAGAAAAAGAAGTGGCAACCACTCTAGCAGCCACGAAGAGTGGTGCTCCCAGCGATTCAGTTCCCATACGGTTCACCAAAAACATCGCTCGGACCATCACAGCTAGACTCACGGCCCTCATTAACACCTTGTTTGTCCAAGGAGAAGTCCCACAAAGCTGGAAGGAGGCCGTTGTCAAAGGACTTCTCAAGAAGCCGTCGCTAGACCCCGCGGACCTATCCAACTACAGACCCATCTCGCTCCTCCCTTGGATAGGTAAGGTCGCGGAGAAGCTTGCAAACAAAAAGCTGTCCCACTTCTTAGAAACAAACCATCTCCTGAGAAACTCCCAAACAGGCTTCAGACCAGGTCAGGGCACGGACACCGCCCTCCTGGCGGCCGTAGAGAAAGCTAGGGAAATCATTGACACAGGAGGATCAGTGGCAGTGGTCCTCCTAGATCTTAGCGCGGCATTCAACACTGTCAGCCACCAGGTCCTAGCCCAACGCCTGGATAACTCAGGCGTGAAAGACAGTGCGTTGAAATGGCTCACATCCTTTCTCTCCCGACGTTCTTTCCAAGTCTGGGAAGGAGAAAGCCGTTCCCCCTCGATCCCCCTCCGGTGTGGAGTGCCTCAGGGCTCCTCATTGAGCCCCACGCTTTTCAACGTGTATATGGCCCCACTGGAGGAGCTGGTCGCCCCATTTGGAGTCACGATCGTCAGCTACGCTGACGACACTCAGCTGGTGGTGACCCTCTCACACCCCAAGCTAGAGCCCTCCAACCTGCGAGACTGCCTCTCCAACGTCCATCAATGGATGAGCGACTCCGACCTAAAGCTAAACGGATCAAAAACGGAGATCCTGCTCCTCGGTCACAAATCTCCGAGCCTCCCCTCGAACCTCTGGCCCGCCTGTATGGGTGAACCCCCCTCTCCCAAGACAGAGGTTAAAAGTCTGGGAGTGTGGCTGGAGACAGATCTCTCCTTCAGGACACAGGCTAGGAAAACAGCCGGCATCTGCTATGGTCTTCTCAGATCTTGCAGAAAGGTGCTCCCCCTACTACCACCCCAGTCCCGTCTCTTGCTAATTCAAGGCCTAGTGCTATCCAGGCTAGACTATAGCCACGCCATTTACCTCGGGGCGCCGGAAGCCACCTTCCAAATACTGCAAAAAACCCAAAATGCCGCAGCTCGCCTTCTCACGAACACCCCAGCAAGAGCATCAGCCAAACCTGTTCTGAGAAAACTTCACTGGCTCCCCGTGAGGGAAAGAGTCGCCTTCAAGGCCCTCTGCCTGGCCCACAAGGTTTTGCACAACGCGGGTCCCCCCATTCTGAATACGTGGATCACTCCATATAGACCGACGAGAGCGCTCCGGTCTGAACAGGGAAACCTTATCGTTGTCCCAAGGGTGAAGAAAGCCCGCATCGGCGGCCGTCGATTCTCGGTAAACACGGCCAAGAAATGGAACGCCCTCCCCCCAAGCCTCAGAGCTGAACCTAACCTCCTACGATTTAGGAAGTCCCTCAAAACCCTTCTTTTCCCCTGATGCATTTGCAGCTCCCCTGTGCCCCCCCTAAGGAGTCCGAGGTTTCAGCGCTGGGATACTCGAGGGTGACTACGCGCTCTATAAAAACCTAAAATAAAATAAATAAATAAATCATGACCCGCCACAACAGCAATCATTACACTGATCCTAGAGGCGGCAATGCCGACTTCTGAGATTTCACTTGGCCCAAAATCCACACCTGACTATAGACTAATACTTACCAACTGCAGGAGGAGCCATCGGTGGACTGATATACATAAATCTTAAGTTGCCCATCTCATATGAATCCATTATTCCGTTCCTAATGGCCACGGGACACTCTATTTCTAACGTCGGCATATCCATCTCCCTCATTCAAGTTGCTGAGATCAACAAAGCACTGACATCTACAATGGCCAACACCTTCTTCCCAATTAGTAGAACAAAAAAGCATAAAAAGTCCCTAAACGCTTGGTTCAGTGATACTTGCCAAAAGGCCAAGTTAGCTCTCATTGAGGCAATTAAATTCAAGGATAGGCACCTAATCAGAGAAAAGCGGGCGATATTTAAAAACACCATTGCTGATGCCAAAAAAACATGGGAGTTGGACAAATGGGACTGCCTGAGAAGGGTCTTAGCTAACCACAACATGAAGTCTTTTTGGAATGTAGTAAATATGGGCTGTTGTGAAGGGAAACAGCCAATAGAACCAAATAATGGGGAAGACGTCTGGAAGACACAGTTTGAGGCCCTTTATTCAAGTTTGGAGTATGAGAACGGTATATTAGCTAATGAGTTCCCTCCTCCACAGAATCCCAGCACTGAGGCACCCGAGATAACTCTAAAAGAACTCACTAGTGCCATAAGCAAAGTAGCCCAGTCTAAAGCCCCAGGGCTAGCAAGATCCTAGGGGACCTCTTTTGTTGCGAACCTACCATCTTGGCCCCTTATTTGTGGACTCTGTATAACATTATTTTACAGGGACTGGCAATTCTCGCAACTTGGACTGGTGTGGAAATCTTGCCAATCTATAAAAAGGATTCACCACTTCTTCCCATAAATTTTAGACCTATAAGTCTAACTGATGTCAGCCAAAAAATCTTTGCTCGTGTAATGTTGGCCTGTCTCCAGACCTGGATAGAAGAGCACAAAGTCCTGAGCCCATTCCAAGCTGACTTTACAGAAAAGACGTCCACATTAGACCAAATCTTCAGGTTCCTCCTCCTGTATTGGAAAACATTGTTTTTAGAGGGTGGCAGCCTCTACCTAATCTTTGTGGACCTAAAATATGTATTTGATTTGGTGACAAGAGACATATTGTGGGCAATCTTGAGGGATCTGGGGGCCCGTCCATCTATGTCACCTGCTAAAGCGGCTCTATGAAGGCAATTATGCCCAAATTAGGTTTGGCAAACAAGGAGAACTTACAACCTTTTTACCCATAGATAGAGCAGTCAGAAAAGGTTGTGTCCTTACCCGTACTCTTTTCTGCCTTTTTATAAATGCACTGGTAGACACATTGACTGCGGGGAAGGACATTGATGTGCCCAAGATAGGGAACCGCAAAGTACCGGCAATGATGTTTGCCGATGATACTCTTTTGCTCTCTAAATCACCTGTGGGTTTACAGAGGATCTTCAACAACTTCAATGCCTTCTGTAAATGCAGGGGGCTTGAGATCAACACCCAGAAGACCAGATTTATGGTCTTCAATCCAGTTAACAGTACCCGATCAAACTTGTCCTTAAAAGGCACCCCGCTGGAGAAGGTGTCGTATTCGAGTATTTTGGGGTCACCCTACCAGAAAATATTAAGCTCAAATAAAAAAAACGAGCTTAAATTTAGCTCAGACCATGGGGGTTTGCTCAAGTTTTTCAGGAACTCGACTTATAAAACTGTTTGTCGGTTAGTTGAAATCTATAAAGTTCAAGTCAGGGGTGCCGCCATGTACGGGGCTGAAATCTGGTGGCACTGTTCTCTGTGTACCATAACTAAGATTGAAAACACTTTTTTTAGGCAGCTATTTGGTCTCAGCCTTAGCTCCCCTCTCACATCGCTTTGCCTGGATCTTTGGGTGAGGCCAATTGAAGACGAAATTGCTTGTAGACCCCTCACATTCTGGCGTCGTCTGTGGGCCACCTCGGAACTCGTTGAATACAGGGTAGAGCTGAGGGAGGTCTTTAGCCTCCTCGGTGCGCGTAAACTGCCTTGGTTAGCTCATGTCAGGAAAACACTTTTGGCTATGGCTAGACTGAACTTATGGTCCAATGCTGAGGCAGCTTGCCCCACAATATCCAGGAAGGAACTTGCAAGGAGTTATAGCGAGAGTAAAATCGCACACCTGCAGGGGAGCCCTACAACTGCTCGCTTACCTTTGTATTCCTGGGAATTAAAGATCAGTATAGCTTTGAGCCTGTATTGGACGACATTCATCCATGCCAGTCAGGAAGCTATACTTACAATTTAGGTACGGGATACTCCCGCTGTGTGCCTTCACAAACAAATGGTATGACTCTACCCTTTTGGGTTGTCTGGCCTGCAGCAATGTAGGGGAGACAAAACTCCATGTATTCTTTTTTTGTCCGGGCTATAGGAAGGCTAGGCATCAATGGTTGATCCAGTTAGGCAGAAACCTGGGAACCCAGCACTGCACAGAGGTATTTAGACTATTGAAATAAAACTTATATGCCTATTGTATTTGCGTTGTTGCGCACTTTATTTTCTATGTGGGGTATATGCAGAATGTTTTTAAATACCAACTTTCAGGGTCATGCTGACAACCCTACAATGTTTTAACTGGACTTGTTCCCTTTTTTTCCATTTCACAGGCATCGCCTGGCACCAAAATTCAAAGGGCGGCGGGTACCTCAACAAACCAGTGAGGCGTTTTTCTCTTTCCAGGTGTGCTGCAAAATGCAGCACACCTGGAAAGAGGAAAAAGCGAGGAGACAAAGTTATTTTTCCTCATTATGTTTCACCTCTGGAGGTGTATGGATTTGGGGGCTTATTTATGAGAGCCCTGTCTCACTTTTGCACCACATAAAGTGGCAAATGTATGACACAGGCCTCTCATAAAGATTTATGAAGCCAGGCAAAGCCACCCTGCGTGGCTTTGAGCAGCCTCATAAATCATTAGTAAGGCGATCCAGCGCAATCTCGTAAACCTGGAGAAGTGCCAAATACATACGTCTGAGGTGAGGTGTAACGAGAACAAATATGTTTATTTCACCTCATTTTTCTTCTTTCCATGTGTGCTGAATTCTGTAGCATGCATCAAAAGAGGAAAATACCTCTTTGGATTTTTTTTTTTGCAGGAAGGTGTTAATCCTGTTAGCACCCTTGCCCTACGTTGGCGCTGCCAAAATGGATCCAGCACAGGAAGAAAGGACAGGAAAGCACCTTATTGCTTAAATATGGTGCATTCCTGCCCTTTCACATTGATGCAGGGTGGTGCAGCAAGGGGCCTTGCTATGCTGCCCTGCCAAAATGCCATGAATGAGGCCCCCGGTGCTTCCCAATGGTTATATGTTTTTGTAAATCTGTGGCAGCGCCATATTACGTGGGTGTTGCCTGGAAAAACCTACTGCAACACCCATGGAACGGCTCCCGGGCACAGAGTAAGGCGACACAGTGATTTGTGCTGCATTGACTTAATCATGATTTATGAGGCCACTCAAAGTCCTGCAGGGTGGCTTTGCATGCTTCATAATTCTTTATGAGAGCGCTCATGCATGTACCACTCTACTGGTGTAAAAGGGATGCAGGGCCCTCATAATTAAGCCTCAAAATCTCTGAACTAATCACATGGCTAAGTGTGACTTTTTCACTGTGTGAAGCCAGTTAAATTTCTGTGTATTTGTCTCTGTATTTTCCATCACAAATATATTATTCAACTGTGTTAAAGACATTATCTTTTGGGCAGATTAAATGTTAAATTTTTTTACAGGGGTACCTTCCTGTACAAAAACAATACTAAGCGGAGTTTTCCTCTTTCTATGTGTGCTGCAGAATTCAGCACACATTGAAAGAGGAAAAAACAAGACAAAATAAACATATTTCTCCACGTTAATCCTCACCTCGTGAGGCGTGCGGATTTGGCGCTACCAGCGCTTCACATCACTTTGTAAATCTGGGACAGCTTCAAATTCCAATGACGGGTGGGAACACACACCGCAACACCCAAGAAATGCCTCCCGGGCACAGAGTAAGGTGACGCAGTGATTTGTGCAGCGTAATTTTACTCATGATATACGAGTCCACTCAAAGCCACAGCAGAGTGGCTTTGCCTGGCTTTATAAATCTTTATGAGAGTCCTGCCTCACGATGCACCACTTTACGTGGTGCAAAAGCAACGCAGTGCTCTCATAACTAAGCCCCTTGATTTTAAGTCACGCCGAAAACACCAAAGGAAAACTTCCCCTCAAGAGCGTAGCTAGGGGGGGGTGTGGGGGGTGGTCCGCCCCAGGCGGCACTGTTTTGGGGCGGCCGCGCACCACTGGTGCCCTTACCGTAGTAGTATCTGTATTGGTCTAATGGATGGCGGCCGCAGGAGTAAAAAGAAGTGCGTCCTGGCATAACATGCGCGATAACGTGTGCGCAATGGTGGATTATTAGTACTCTTTATTCAAACCTGCAGCGCGGCGTTTGATATGTGGAATCACACAGATTAGTGTAGTACGCAAGGGTATTGGTGGTAAATACCCCTTCTGACAAATCGTGGGGATAAAAGATTTGCACAGTAATAATTCTTGTTAGGCCCTCTTGACATAGACAATAGTTTGCTTTCCTAAGTGTAATTTTGTACACATGTGTGATGGTTGCCTTGTGGAACAGTTTATGCTTAATAGAGAATACCTGAGTTAGTAATGGCTATAGGCAGGATTGGTTTAGTTAAAGAGTTCTGTCGGATGCTGATCTGTTTATTATGAAAAGCTATAATTGGTATTTGTTGTGAAGAGCAGTTGCATTATTGTACCTCAAGTCAGAGCACATCATGTTTGTGCACGTCCCCACTGCTTTAATAGGGGGGACCATGATGTTTGGTTATTTAATGTGAGCTGTAGATGATGGATCCCCGAATGGTGTCATGTATGTGCATGTTTGCATTGTGCTAAGGGGATTACCAGGTAATCATTCACACAGCTCTCTGATGGATGTCACATGCGGTTTTTCTGAGTCCCCAAATAGATCATGCAGGCTGTGTGTTCTCCTTTGCACGATTGATCGAGGTAACTATTAGCGGCGATACTACGTGTCTCTCGGAACTCTTTCAAGTGCTCGCCGTCCTTTTTCCCCTGCACCACCATGCCCCCCCACCAACCCTCCCAGGGGCGGCAACCTGAGGGATAGCCCTGGGCGCCACAAGCTCTAGCTACACCTCTGCTTCCCCTTTTTAAATACGTAAGGCAGTATAAGTTTATTAAACGGGAGAAGGGGGCCTCATTCTCTTGGTTTCACAAATAAAAGTATCGCTTTATTTTGTACATAATCTGCAATACCGTAATATGGATACGAATACTAGGACTAAAAGTATGATACTAAATAGTTATTTTTTAACAATATAGTATAGGTAGATCACCTGTGCATTGGCAAGTTACTTAACTAAACGCTTGACTGTGAAAATAGACAGAGACAGGCCCATATATCACCCAGCATAAGAATACAGAAACAGTAGCATGTGTGTAAAAATGTAGATATGTACAATATATCAGTGTTGTATTATTGTCAGGGTCACTTTAGATGGAGTGACAATTAAACTTCAACAAGAGATGAATCATCCATTCTTGACAGCATCTGTAACATGAGTCCTCTGTCTTCCTAGGCTTTGTTATAGAACAACTAACATCTCTTAGAGTCCGGCAGAGAACAACAGCCTGTTCAGTTCTCCGGAAACAACATCTTACATAATACTCGACGGGAAACAATCCGTCTTCCGCACAGGGTTTACTGAAAGATACTGCTCCTTCCAGCCCCATAAACCATGTTCCCTCTTCATTCCATCAGCCACAGTCCCCTGGTGGTTTCAACAGGTCTGTGCATTCACACAAACTCAACACATTCCTCATTGTTAAATTAACACTTTTGTGTCGGGCTAATCTGTAATTATTTTCATCAGACTAATTTTGTTGCTTAGCTTGCAAGCTGCGCATCTATACAGCAAGCACTTAGGGGCAGATTTACAAGCCCCTTGCGCCACTTTTGCGTCACTTTTAACATGGGAAAAATGACGCAAAAAGTGGAGCAAGGGGCTTGTAAATCTGCCCTTAGCCTTTTAACCATGCTGGCTGCGAATTTCTGTCGGTGAATATGTGACAACAATCGCTTTTGAAGCTGGGGGAGATAGGCGCTCGATTACCCTTGGGTAATACCGAACACCCTGTGTCGTTATGTCTGAAGATAAGTGAGTGATTGAGTTATACTTTTTAAATACCTGCTCCATGTCACCTAAACTACATGAATTCCTCTTTTTATGTCTGGTGTTAAATACGCCCTTTTGTTCATAATGCATATTTACAGGGGCTTTCGACCACACTTCTTCCATTTGGTCTGATACAGTGTCATTCACAATTTTCTGTCGTCCACTGGAAAGAAAGCATTCAGCATGGAATCACTGGCGTCGTGACCTACGACAGTTTAAACTGGGGTGCCACTGAAACTCATTGGCTGGTGAACTCATTTACAAGCCTCTTCTGTCTGCAGGTTAGCAGACAAAAGCTTATATATATATATATATATATACATATATATTTATATATATATATATATATATATATATATATATATATATATCGCAAGCAAATAACTCATTCCACTTCCACCAACGCCTCGGCGGTGAAGAAAGAGAAGCGAACCACTTCTTTGTCAGGCAAGATGTTTTATTTCAACCTAGCAGCAGTCAACAGATATATAACTGTTCTGGAATATTATGACAAGAGAGCTGAGGTCTTTTGGCGGATATGTACCCTGGCTAACACAATAAGATAAATTAGGACATTAGGATAAACAGAGAGAGAGAAGGGAAATAGAAAGAATAAGTATGAGAGAAAAAGACAAGAATGCAAAGATAAGGATTGGGGAAATATGAATAGGTGCAATGGAAAAAAGAAGGGAGGATAAAAAGGAAAAAAACATAAATGGAAAGAAAAAAGAAAAAGTGAAAGATAGCAGGGAAGGGCGAAAGGAAGAGTGAATGAATAGATGGAAGGGTGTAAAGATGGGTGAAAGTATGAATGGATAGAATAATGAACAGATGGGTGAAAAGTTGGAGAAAGAAAGAGTGAAGGAATGGATGGGTGGAAAGATGGATAGATAAGTGGATATATTGATGGGTAAAAGGTTGGGCTTCTGTATAAAACAGTGAAAAGATAGGTGGATGGAAAAAAGTATAATTGAGTGAGACAATGGTAAAAAAGTAAAGTGAATAACATGATTTACAAATATTTGGAAGGGTGCTAGTATGGGTAGGTAGATGTCTTGAGGGAGGAAGAAAGTGTGAATAGAACTGTTCTAAGGAGTATCACGTTTGCTGGTTTCTATCGCTGGGTGTGACTAGAGGTTTGGTTGAAAGTGGTGGGTATTTGAATTTTTTGGCTTCTCTCATGCTTGGGGCACAGGGGTGTGCTCTTGTGCAATATGCGCATCCACAGAATAAGATGTTCCCCTCAATGTAAGGGACAACTGGTTCAGTGTATGCTTACATTACACAAATTATATCATTATTGGCTTTTAGACAATGCTTGTTTTACTTAGGTAAAGGGCTGGCAGCTCCCCGAACACTGCTACCGGGCTGCTTGTTTATTCTTTATCTTCATCTTCGTACACAAAACAGTCATGAAAAAAGAAGCACTGACAATGCGAAAAAGTCAGTGGTCAACACCAGACTTATTGTCTTTGCCAATGATTGTTGCATCTTTCTAGAGACACTATATCACTCAAACTGTCTCTTCCAAGATATTCCAGCATTTTCGGGTGACGCACTCCCATGCTGTCTCTGCCACTTCCTGGCCCATCTGCACTATTGGGGAATAAACCCTTTTAATAATATCAATTAAGTCAGAATTGTGGCAGTTCACAAGTGCTTCTGTGACTCTGAATCCATAAATCAGAGCCTATAACCCCAATTTACAGCTACCATTGGAGAAGTCTCAGGTAGATTTTTTTTAGTTTAAAAAACTTACACTGGAACTAAATTGAATAAAGCATTTGAGGAGACCTGGTGAACCCCTTCTTACATTCGAGCTCACGACTGACACAGACTTTTAAGGCAACAAAAGCCTCAGCATTCCACGATGACATCACAGACTCTCTAATTACTGGCAATCGCTATGAATGGCCTTAGGTGAAAGCACACATGACATTTACGGAGACAGGCTACAGTCAAACACAAATAGCAAAGAATAACCATCAGAAAAAGAAATAAAAGCACTATTCAGTCAAAGGCGATATTAAACGACATACCGGCCTTAGCCCAATTCCACGTCTGCAAAGCAATTCCCACATACAAACATCCTCTCTGTACTCCCTAAAGGGTTACATAATGCACAGTAAAACCTGTAAGAAATTAAGAAATAGTACCCTGTGGGGTTTGTGTCTCACTGTTATATATCTTATCGCGTGGCAGTGCTCAGGGGAGCCTGTACTTTGTATCTCACGTTTTTTTAGAAATTCAAAATAAAAATAAAGAACATGAAAAAAGAAATAATTCGATCATGCTATACTGAAATGTACACATTACATTTAATATGATTTTTTTAAGTTCCTTTATTTTATTTGCGTTTTAGAGGCACATCATTTTGTTCTTCTTGACACATGAATGTTTCACTTTGTCTAAAATAGGTTTAGTTTTTTTTCACCTAAATTTGCATTCTCTTTTCTAATATCATAGTCATATTGCTGGAGGAGCGGTGATATATTTAGGTGAAGCCTTTAAGCTGATTGAAAGAGCTGGGCAATGAAACGTCTGTTGCTGCTCTTGAAACCATTGCCTCCGGCAGCAGGATCATTGCTGTATCCTCAGATGAGTCATGAATGCTGCTAGTCTTAAACAAAAATCATGCACACATTTCAAATGAACACTTATTTCCAAATTATAAAGTTTGGTTCTGAATTTAGACTTTATTGCAAGAACAGCCTGATTCACTTAGCTCTATGGTTAGATCCATTGATATCACAGCTGCATTGCACATTATACATTCGGTTCCTTGGGAGGAGAGCTCCAAAAGCAATTTCCTGAGCTCGCAATTGACCTTTCACCTGTTCATCCGCTACGCTGCACCCTCCCTACCGCTCCTTCTCAATTCTAGAAGTTCTAAAATCATGCTTTCCTTTTCTGCTAAAATGTTCTGTCTCTGCATAACTCTAAACTGCATCGCCCACCTCCCGACTGCCCTGCATTACTCTAATACATTTTTGTTACTTGCTGCATGCTCCTTTTCTGTCCTACTTCCATGTCCTTACTCCTGCTGCTACTTTTGCATCTCATTTGAGGGCGGTACTTCCTAATTCAGTCTTTCTACTTCTCCCTCGTACATTTCCCTTGCCTTTTTCATTCCGGCTTTGTTCATTTTCATAATATTTCCTCAAAAATCTCTGCCTCCTCTTATATGTGCTCCTATCTCCTCAGTTTTTGTGATGACTGATAATGAGAAGGAAGGTGATTAAAGGAGGAGATTGAAGGGCAAAACTCCTCTGTCACTTGTTCCCATAAGATTCGAAATGGAAGCCATAGATGTTAGGGTTATACCCAGCTTATGACACTTAACTGTTCACAAAAATGCTTCTGAAAGGAAGAACTTCGTATTTATTTGGTTCTCCCATATTTATTATGTCTGGTTTTGTTGGCTAGAGGACTGTACATCTTATCAATGCTAAACAGGAGAAGAGTGCCTAAGCTTTCCCCTAATAACATGGGCCCGATTTGCAAAGGTAAAGTTAGACCAAAAAGTCTAACTTTCCTTCTTTTTAGTATTCACAAAGGTAAAGTTAGACCAAAAGTCTAACTTTACTACTTTTCATGTTTGAAAAGCTTTATTAAGAACAAGTATAAGCAAAACAATGACCAAAGCCAAACAAACGATAAGTAATGAGTGCACAGCTCAAATAACAGTATGCGCTAATGTTATTGTATATAATTCAAAAACAAAAAGCATATTTTTAGGCATTTAAAGGGAGAAAGGAGGAAGGTAAAAAGGGGGGAGGGGAAATGACAATGGCAGTATAGAATATATAATATTAAAAAACATTACAGCAGGGAAGATAATTGTACAATTTCCTAGAATAAAATGAAACAGCATATATAAACAACAAAGCAAGTGAAAAACTATAAAAAAGGATGAAATGATAAAAAAGGAGAGAGTAAACATCCTCCAAGGGGGTTTAAAATTTTCTGAATTGACAGGGGAAAGGCGTTTCAAAGCCAAACTATCGAGATATGAGGTGAGAGGTAACCAGTATAAATCCACATTACGTGTTGGTTTGCATGAGGAAGCAAAGGCAACATCAAGTCTATGAAAATGACATAGAGTATTCCACCACATTTGTACAGAAAGATTGGTAAGGGACTTGCAATTAGAAGAATTATGTTGAAATTTTAGGGCATGCATAAGGTCAAAAAAGGCCATGAGAATCTACAGGAAGATCCAAGGAGTCTGAAAGACTACCCAGAAAAAGAATAATGGTAGTGTATGGCATAGAAAGTAAAAAGATACGAGAGAGGTATACCCAGATTTTGTCCCACAAGGTAGAAACAACAGGACAGAATAATAATAAGTGTAAGAGGTCTGCTTGTAAGGCACCACAAGTCCAGCATTTAGAATCAGAGGAAGGATTTAAAAGTGGTACAGAAAGAGGAGAAAGAAAAAGTCTATGATACAGATAGAATAAGGATTGAGTAAGAGAAGAGGAACAGGAAATATTTAGAGATCTGGACCAAATATCATCGCAGAGCGCAACAGTCCAAGAACATCCTAAATCCGCTTCCCAAGCAAGCTCTATTTTAGTCTTAGCGCGACTTGGGTTAGGAGAGGAAAATAATCTATAAATAAGAGAGGCTTTAGGAAGAGTGGCAATGATGGTGAGAAGAGGGTATTGAGGTAAGAGTGAAGGTGGGGAAGGAAGAGAATAATATCGATCCAGAATTATCGCCATAAGAGTCGTAAATTTTTGAAAAAAAGAACGTGGACAAATAAATAGAAGTTGAAACTGAGGAAAGGAGCAAGGGAGTAAACCATCAAAGAGATAGTTAACCCATATAATGCCTTATGATCTCCACGAGAGCCAGGATATAGGCCTATTGTTTAAGAGAATAAGAGAATTATACCAAATGAGTTTTTTTTAAAAGGATTCGCGTGTGACATCATGAGGAAGAACCAAAGGTTTTAAAAGAGAAGAAGTATATTTGATTAAGGGAGATAGTGCAAAGGGGGATTTGGTAGAGAATCGCATCACTTCTTTAAAAGAGAAGGGTAATAGCAAGTTTTGTTCGATGAAGAGCCAAAGGGGAGTGAAAGGAGAAGATTCCGCAGAAAGCCAATGCGAAGCTTGACACAAAGAGAAGGATTAATGATAGAGGCGGAAATCAGGAAATTTAACACCACCATTGGATTTAGATTTACGAAGGGCAACAAGAGAGATTCTAGATTTTTTATTTTTCCAAAGAAATTTGGAAAGGGAGAAATCAATCCATTTAAAATAAAGGGCAGGGATATGAATAGGTAACATAGAAAGAATATAAATTAGGATTGGAGCTATCATCATTTTAATTGAGTCCAGACGGCCCCACCAGGAAAGGAAAAGAGGGTTCCAAGAAGAAAATAATTGATCAATACGAGACAAGACTGCAGTCATATTCAATCTAACGGAAGAAGAGATAGAATTAGGGAACCAAATACCCAGATATTTCATCTTAAAACTATTCCAGGCAAAGCCAGTCGAGGAGAAAAAATGTGGTAGACAAGTTTTGGTTAAAGGAAGAATTTCGGTTTTGTCTGAATTAATCTTATAGCCTGAAATTATGGAAAAGGATTGAAATTCCGAAAGTAAAGGGGGAATAGACACCTCTGGGTTTGAAATAAACAAAAGAATATCATCTGCATATGCAGAAAGTTTCAATTGCTTGTCACCATAAGGGAAACCAGAAATAGAAGTATTGTTACGAATGGAAGATAAAAAATGTTCTAGGGCAAGAACAAAAAGTTGGCCGTTCACAAGCACTGAAGCCTTAGGCGCGGAATATAATAAAGAAACAAGGGAGATGAACTTAGAACCAAAGCAATGCCAGTGAAGGGAGGCAAATAGAAAGGACCAATCCACTCTATCAAAGGCTTTTTCCGCATCCACTGAGATAGCAGCATAAGGAATAGAGAGAAGTGGGGCTTTATTCAAAACGTTGAGAAAGAGACGAGAATTATCCGAAGTGAGTCTACCTTTTACAAAGCCACAGTGTTCTTTGCCAATAAGATGTGGCATTAAAGGGTCCAATCGTAAAGCAATTAGTTTAGCAAATAATGTATAGTCAACATTAACCAAAGAGATTGGGCGATAATTTTTGCAGAGTTTGGAGTCACGACCTTCTTTAGGGATCAAACAAATAGTAGCGGTACCTGAAGAGTAAAAGGCTTGAAAAAGTGTTAAAAGTTTGGGCAATAAAAGATCAGAAAAATGCAGATAAAATTCAACAGGAAAGCCATCAGGGCCAGGAGTTTTACCATTAGTAAGTGATGTCAAAGCCAAAAAAAGCTCATGTAGAGATAGGTCAAGATCAAGGGCGGAAAAATTAAGATGAGAATTAGAAGGCTTAGGAAGATTCTCAAAGTACTTCTGAAGAAGCAAAGGAGTGGGAGGCGAGTCCAGTGGCTTTAGCTGCCTCTGCGAACACTTCGTCCGCAGTATTCCGACTCCACCAAAAGGCGTCATCAAATTCGGCGATGAGTGCAGATGTAACCATTTTCAGCCTCCACCCTGACCCCCGGGCTTGGGTGTCTGCCAAGAGGGGGCCCGTCAACTGCAGCTCCTGGTGACAGCGAACCTGCTCACTCCTTGAAAGACCCCATCTGCCTGGGAAGTCCTGTTCAAGGCACAGAACACGCATGCAGTGACTGCTCCCCGGCGCCGCAGGCCTCGTGGCGCTTTAGAAGCAGCTCTGACCAGCCTGAGCCGTTCTCGGCTCTTAGCGCAGCTCCTTGTCTTGCAGCACAACCCAAGCCGCACTTTAAATTCTGCGAAGGCTTTGAAATAACCGCTCTCCAAACATAGTTCACAGGAGGCCGGGCGGTTCGGGAGAGTTTGTGCGCATTAGCGGGTGCTTTTTGCAGGCACTGTTTTCTTGAAAGCCCAGTCTATGCTGTAGCATGCAGCTGCACAGCCCGGCGTTACATGGTGAAATCAAACAAGCAGTACGGGAGTGAGGGTAGGTGAGGGTGCCGCTGCCTGCTTGAGGGGGCAGAAAGGGGCTGCGCTACTTACTCCGTCAAGTTGACATTCAGCAATCCGGAGCACAGGAAGTCCAGAAGCAGCGGCCGCCAGCCGGGCCCGCGCACAGCAGCCACCGGAGGCGGCGAGCATTCACTGACGTCACCTTCATCATGGGGCTGTGGCGCGCGGCAGAGACGTCGCCGTGAGCGTGCACATCGGCAGCTCCGAGACTGACTTACGCGCATGACCCAATCCCATGCGCGCGTGGCCAGCTCGTGTCTCTCCCTCTCCCATTGACGATGCTGGGCGCGTGGCCAGTTCTTGTCTCCCCTCATTGTCGGCAGAGCTGACAGCTGTAGTCTTGCGGCGAGAGCGCGCTTTCACGCGGTTTCGCCTGGGCGAAGGTTCAGAAATTCTTTTCTTCTTGCTGCAGTAACATTGGAGACATCTTGGGAAAGGAAAACTCTCTGACCCAGCCAGGAAACTTGGCGTTTAGCTCTAGCTGCAGTGAGAACTGAAAGGAGATCTGTGAATTTCAAAAAAAAGAATTATGACTCCTCATGGTTTAGAAGATGTAGATGAACTTGGCCCCAACCTGTGAGCTCTTTGGATACTAAGAGAGGTATTTGGAGGCATGTCCAGGAGCATGGGGATGAAAGAGGTGAAGAATGTGACAGGATCGTCACCTTCCAAAGATTCCGGCAGACAGTAAATTCGTAGGTTGTTCCTCCTGTTCCTATATTCCAAATCCTCAGTATGTTGCTGGAGGACTAGGACCAACATTTCTAGTGACGCAATGCGTTGAGAGTTGGTTGAGATCTCCAGTACTTGTTGTTCCACAGTTGTGATTCTATTATCCATGTTCGACCATTTATCCTTCAAGAATTGCATTTCCTTGTTGGTTTCTTCAACAAAGGGGCGCAAAGCACGGGTCTCCTCCAAGAGCAACTCCATGAAGATAGGAGATGATGGTTTGTCCGGAGATGAAGTGTCTTGTTTCAGGCGTTTGGACGAAACAACAGGAGGAGATGATTTATTAGGCATGGACTGTGCCGAAGTGGCACGATTGGGGTTAGCTCCAGCCATTTGATCCGCAGCAATAGGGACACGTGAGACCGAGGTTGAGATCACTGGAGAATTCATTAAAGAATCCGTAGAAGGTATAAAAACAAATTTTGATTGCTGCAATTTGCCCATAGGAAAGACAACGTTTATGATGTGTAACCTGAGTAGTGAAAAAACAGGGCAGTAAAACTCACAGGTGAGACAATGAAGAAAGATAGGACATGGTACTGAGCCAATGAGTAAAAACATGAAAGTAACACAGATCAAAAAAATATTCCTGGACTGGGAGTAATTAAAAGAAATTATATAGTCGGATATGGCGAAGAAAACATTGGTGAAATATCCATATAGAATATCAGTAGCTGGGACACTCTGAATCACAAAAGATTTGAAGGTATAGGCAAAATTCCACATTGAAAAACCATAGGAATCAACATTCACACAGGTAAAGGCAGCTGAAACCAGTGAAATAGGGAACTATGAGGAAAAACTGTGGAGCCTGTCACTGGTGAAAAAGCGAAGAAAGCTGCTGCACAAGGCACCTGAAGAATGCATTTGCAATTCTGTGGCAGACCTCTGAAAACAGTTAAAACATTCAATAATAGCCAAAACAGTGCACAGATATAGCCACTCTGAACGACCACATAGTCCTGTGCATCAGAACAGGTGAAAACATACTCTGAAGTATAAAATATTTGAGAATGTAGGCATAATTCCACAGTTGAAAAACACATTAATCCATATTTTCATAAAGGTGAGCGAGTAAACCGGTAAAAATAGGAAACCATGAGATTCTGTGGAAAGTGTGACCAGGTGAAAAAACGAAGCAAGCTGCTCCTAATATTACATGAAGAATGAGGCAGTCATTTCCAATTATGTGGCAGGCATCAGAAAGTAGGCCTTGAAACAGTTAATGTTAGCCCAGGCAAAGTGCAGATAGAGCCATTCCGGACGGCCGGCCGCGAAACTCCGTGAGGAGAATGAGGAAACTGAGACAAATGGCTGGTGTTACCGGCACTTGGACGCGTAGCCTCTAATAATGAAGGAAATGGTGAAGCACAGCTGCCGCAAATAAATCCATCCAAAGCCGATTACATTCCAACGACTGAAGATTGCAGCAGCGTCAAGCAGGACACCGGGAAAATGCTTCAAAGGGCCTGTTGAAAGGTCCGGCCAGGCGGAGGAACAGCTTCAGGCGGCCATCCTGCGTGGCGCCGTAACCACGCCCCAACTTTACTACTTTTCGATATTCACAACGGTAAGTTACTAGTAGTAAAGTTAGATTTTTGGTCTATGTTGACTTTTGTGAATACTGAGCAGTTGTAAAGTTAGATTTTTGGTCTAAGTTTACCTTTGAGATTACCGAAAAGTGGTAAACTCACATAGAAGTATACATTTCCCTTTATGAATTGGGCCCATGGACGAAACATTTGATTACCCTATTTGATTTATTAAATTTTTCTGGAAGGACACAGCAAATGGTGTGACCGTTTTTTATCATATGGGATGGAGAGGAAAGACTAGCCATAGAATATGTCAATACCTTACAGATCAAAAACTTAAACCTGAGCTTTACACATACGATTAGTAAGACCCGCTTAGAGTACCACCTTATGGGTCCCACAGGGGTGCTTTATCTCACCTCCTCTCTTCAACCTATCCATGGAGCATCTAGCTTACGCTTTGAAATCCTCAAACATTCATTATCACTTGTCTGCTGATGACACCCAAATGTACTTTTAAAATCTCTTTCCAGAAGGCATTAGGCTCCTCAACCACAGAATACTCGAAACTGGCTAACTCGCAACCATCTGAAACTGAATACTCTTCAAATGGAATGCCTCCTAATCATCCCACCCCATCACAGGCTCAAGATTGATTTATGGATGTGTGGAAATTGGCAGAGATCGCTGTTAGCATGAGCTGAAGCCATTTTGTTTGTGGCAGCCAATTTATTTAGCCATGTGCTCGCCACATGCTTTTCTCGTCCTCACTGTTGCCTGCCCTTGTATTTCACTTGAGTCATCAAGTAATGGTAACTTTTTCAGCACTGAGCCAGAGCCTTGCAAGCTTAACTGTCGGGCTACTTTAACTAATGTCAGCAGTTGTGTAGCTCCTCCCACTTTGTTGACTAAGCGATTCTCTTGCATCCTTATATGTATAGATGACTATTTATGTGTACACTTGTACTGCCTCTTTTTGAGCTACCATGCAATTTTCACTGTATAGAAGCACCATGATTTTTCTACTCCATGTGCTGCCTCATACATTGCCTGAGGGTTGTGTAGACGTAGTTCCACTCATGAGATTTAATAAAATATTTGTTTAATATTACAGCGTCCGTACCAATTTCTATTTTGGCAGTCTAAGGACCAGTGCAAAAAGAAGGGCGAACCCCTGCACCGGTGTGCTTGGTAAGGCCCACCCCACAAATTGGCATCCAACGAGGGGCTTAGAGGCGACTCGGATGCCTGAAGGAGTGGTCTTGATGGAAGTTTGGAATCTAGCTAAGGACGTAGCCTGCATGAGGAGATCCTTGTCTTTGCAGACTGAAGTGCTTTTCCGATTTTCCCAATTTGACCCTCCAGTGGTGCTGGTCTCCAACTGAGTTCCTTTTTGGCATTTGTCTTGCAGTGACCATTTGGTCGATTCAAAACTTGGCAGTTGGAGGCTGGAGACTTTTGTTTGGTAGGGTTGTTGGAGGCAACACTTTTTGATTTGTTTTGCCAAAAATTCAGGTTTGCTGTATGTGTAAATTGCAATTTATATAGGCAGGTAATGAGGGGATTTTTCTCTAAATTTGAAGTCTTGAATGGTACAATGGGTGTTAAATACTACTTTGTTATAATATTATGTATACTATAATATTTTTGGCAAGCCTGTTTCAAGCACGTGCCGAAGGATATAATACTTTCTTGGAGGTACCAATATTGATTTAGAGTGAAGTCAGGCGCTCCCCCCGAGGGGACACCAAATAGGGATATTTACATTAAACACAGTATTTCTTCCATAATGTACAGTGCACTATGGAATAAATATACTAGGAAGGATCCTGATTTACCGGTGGCCAATACATGGGTCATTTGTTATTAGAAAAATTCAGTATGTGGAACAGTGTATGTTTAAGCGCAAAAGTAGACAAGATATGTTTGACTGTGTACGAATGGCAGGAGAAAGTAACGCATGAAAGAGTGAAGAGAGAACAAGAATTAGTAGAAAAAGAACAGCGCAAAAATATTTATGCGAAAGTGCTAGAAATGAAAAATAAAGAAATTAATGAACTAAAAGAGAAAGAGGATACAGAGTGTTGTTTACAGGTAAATGGCCTATACCCTGTCCGGCGCCCCCTTTATCCTCTTCTTAATCAACCTCAGGATGATTCAATTCTATTAGATCAATAGCCACCTCAATATAATTTTCCCTCTGCCCCCGAGAATGATTCTGATGATGACAAATCTTCCCCAGGTCAGAAAGAGACAGAATTAGGCTCTAAACGGCACACTCGTTCGGTTTGTGTGCTGACCATGCAGCCACTCTTAGATCCACTGCCCGTAAAGCAGCTCGTGGTAACGCTTCTGCTCTGAACATTGTAGCAGATGTTCAGCAATGGTCGGATTCAGAGAAGCAGTGTTTCACAGAGATATTTACTGGAGAAATAATTGAGAATATTAGGAAATATTCCACAGAATTAGAGCCTGCTGATAAAAAACGAAACAAATGAGTGGCCGATTTAATTAGGCGCGTGGTTAAACTACGAAACGATGGCGAGCGGAGAAAAAGGCAGCTGCTACACCTGAACAAACAACTCACACTTCTGTGTCTCCGGAGGCAGACTTAGGAACAGATAAGGATAATGTGGTTCATGGGAAACCAATGCGTGAAGCTGCTCCTTTATATGTCCCTCCTAGGGGAGCGGGAACAAATGACAATAAAGATTAAACTGACGCAAAGGGATATTTGGTTTATAATTGGGTTTATACTCCTTGGAGTGGAGCGGATGTCATGGCTCTTAAAACTGCTTTGCCTGACCCGCGGAAAAATGTAGCTGCTTTTTAGGAAGAAGTTGAAGGAGCTATTAGTTCTTGCCCTATGACTTTGCCTGATATAGACATGCTTTTTAGGCTTATTCTACCCCCTGATATATGGAGATCTATCCGTAGAATAGACGATCATACCACTTTTGGAGATTTTTGGAAGGAACTAGAGAGAATTGATGCAGAAAGAGAGCCTGCGCAGAAACCGTAATAAGAGATATTAGACCTTGCAAAGGCTATAATATTTAAATTGAAAACCCTTATACCTCCTAAAAAGATAGATTGGACTATGTTAGCTTCCTGTAAGCAAAAGGCGGATGAGTCAGTTTCAGATTTCTTTACCCGTTTTGGGGAGACGTTCCATGACTTTAGTGGGCAGTCATTGACAGATGACACGGGCAAGCATTTGTTTGTTGACAAATTTGTCGCAAACATGTTGCCAGGAATAGCTAGTCTCCTAAAGGCCAGTGAGAGTTCATGGACTACGTCTTCCCCAGTCTCTCTTTTGACTATGGCTCAGTACTATGAATGTCAGGAATTAGAATAAAAAGGCAAGGAGGATAAAGAGACTAAGGATTTAATAACAAAAGTAATGTTAGCTCAGGTTTATGGCCCATCTTATTGAGGTGTTGGAAGAGGTAGACGTGCGATGTTTCATCCTGGTGCACCCTCTTTCCCTCCAGCTACTTTGTTTTCTGATCAATGTGTTTATTGTAAGGAGATTGGACAATGGTGTGCTGATTGTCCACTTTTACGTAGTCAGAATTATCAGCGTGATAGAGGACAAATGAGAAGTCGCCCTGGGTATTCAGGAAAGAGGGGAGGTGTGGATATTCGTGCTAGGTTTGAGGCGGTAGAACATGCTCAAAATTTTTCTAATACTTTTGACAGCCGAAATCAGTATTAGATGTCTGAATATTTGCCCGATGATTTGAAGGATTCTAATTATGCATAGGAATGCCTATGATGGGGTAAGGAATCAGTTAAAATTCCAGTAGATCAAAAGGGTCCCTATGTCAATGCAAACGTTTTGGGATCTACTGATCGTTTTTTGGTTGATATGGGAGCTACTCGTAGTGCCCTGGCTAAACAATTGGTTCCTAGGGCTCCCCTATCTGGCTTAATATTTAACATCCATAGCTTTCGTTGGGACACCTTCTCTGAGCCCACTGTCACAACCGCTTGCATTTCATGTTGATAAGTTTTCTGCTGCACGTCTATTTTTGCTTTCTCTGAACACACTGGATAATACTGAAGGTCTCGATATGCTCAAACATTTGAGTGCCATGATATGCTGTTGACCAGAAGGTGTGCGTGTTATTTTAAATTACAACTATCCTATGGCTGAGAGGTCTTGTCTTCTTAAAGAAGATACTGCTTTTGCATCACAACCTAGTACTTTGTGGGCTACATCAGACAGTGATGTGGGGCAAATGGTTATTCCTCCAGTTCATATTTAAGTGAAGGAGGGCGCTTCATTGCCTCGACTGCCTCCCTCAATATAAAATATCTCGAGAAGGTGAGGAGGAACTGATACGCATTGTTCAAGATTTGATTGCAGTAGGAGTTGTGGAAGAAGTCCCTTACAATGTTTGTAATAGTCCTATCCTTCCTATCTTGAAGAAAGATACTGATACTAGAATATACAGGTTTATCATTGATTTGCGAGAGGTTAATAAGATCATAATGCCCCAATATCCAGTAGTCTCTGACATCACAACATTTCTTAGTATGGTTCCTCCGACTACCAGTACATTTAGTGTGATTAACTTGAAAACGCCTTCTTTTTAATACCTATTCTTCCTGAAAGCCATTATTTGTTCGGCTTCACTTTGAATAATTGATCATTTAGATTTTGTAGAGCTCCGCAGGTGTATACAGAGAGTCCAAGCATTTATAGCCAGGCATTGAAAAGACAGCTCTCATACAATATGTCGATGACATCTTGTTGACAGCGGATAACCCTGAACAGTGTGAAGAAGGAACACTGTATTTGCTTTCCTTTCTTGCATCTCAAAATCACAAAATTTCTCTGAAGAAATTGCAATATTGTAGACTGCAGTTTACCTATTTAGGTCAACTAATGTCTAAGGAGGGACGTGCACTTACACCAGATTGTATTTAAGCTATTTCAGAAACGCCTGTGCCCTGCACTCAGAAGGACGTTATGCGTTGATTGGTCTTACTTCTTTCTGTAGGCAGTGGATTCCTAGTTTTTCACATATTGTTAAAACTGTCTTGGCCCTTTTGACTAAAGACACCCCAATGCCAATGACTACTGAATGCCAGAATGCATTCCAACAGTTACATCATGCTTTCTGTTCTGCACCAATGTTAGGCACTCCAGACTACACTAAGGCCTTCACACTCTATGGACACGAAAGAGATGGTTGTGCTCTCAGTTTTAGTACAGACACACGGTGATAAGTAGAGTCCTTGTGCACATTTTTCATCTGTCCTTGATCCAGTCGCTCGTGCGTTGTCTGGGTATTTTCGCTCTGTGGCAGTGGCAGCTGTATCCCTACGCCAGAGTGAGGGAATAGTCTTTTCACTTAGATTGATTGTATTAGTACCCCATGCAGTTAATGCCCTTTTGAACCAAACTACAAACTAAAACACAGCATTTAACTAGTGCCCGCTTGACAGGATATGAATTGACACTTTTGGCCCCTCATATCACCTTGAAAAGATGTTTGACTCTTAATCCGGCTACCGTACTGCCATTTCCAGCTACTCAGTCCCAGTCATTGGAGTCCCATATTGTATATTCCTTACTTAGGAACAGATAAAGGGTCGCATTGACCTGCAAGATACGCCCCTTTTGAATGAGAATCTGCAACAAGAAAACTATGTTCATTGCTGAATTTACATTCATTGTGATTATAATGTCAGTAATAACTTGGGTTGTAGAGGAGATTGGCTGTGGACACTATTTGTAACTTGGGGCTGGAAGCTGTTGATGGTACTATGTATATTCTTTCTGATCCTACTATTATGTTGCCTATGACTGCAATGTGGTCCAATGCTTTGCTCCCTTTGTATCACTGCTTGTATGCCTACCAAATGCAACGTTAAGACTGTAAATGCTCAATATGTATTGGATCAAGAAATTCATCAAATGATGCAAATTGATATACAAGATGTGTTCTTTGTTCCTTCGAAATCATAAATGTCTTCAGCTAATGCTAAAAGGGTCATCTGTGAAAACTGGCAGAGATCGCTGTTAGCATGAGCTGTAGCCATTTTGTTTGTGGCAGCCATTTTAGTTAGCTATGTGCTCAGCACATGCTTTTCCCGTCCTCATTGTTGCCTGCCCTTGTATTTCACTTGAGTCATCGAGTATAGTTATCTCTTTCAGCACTGAGCCAGAGCCTTGTGCATGCCACAAAAGACTTGTAGCTGTTGGAATGGACCTGTTACAAACTTAACTGTCAGGCTATTTTAACTAATGTCAGCAGTTGTGTAGCTCCTTCCACTTTGTTGACTAAGCGATTGTCTTGTATCCTTATATGTATAGATGACTATGTGTGTGTACACTTGTACTGCTTCTATTTGAGCTTCCATGCTTACTGTGCAATTATCACTGTATGTAAGCACCATTGTTTCTCTACTCCATGTGCTGCCTCATACATTGCCTGAGGGTTGGGTATAGACGTAGTTCCACTCATGAGGTTTATTCAAATATTTGTTTAATATTACAGCTTCTGTGCCAATTTCTATTTTGTCAGTCTAAGGACCAGTGCAAAAAGAAGGGCGAACCCCTGCATCGGTGGAATTGGTAAGGCCCACCCCACAGATGAAGCATCTAGCTGCCCTCAACTACTCATCACAAATTTTAGATTCTACGAGATCTCTAAGAATAACACATGACAAGAACCTGAACATGCAAGAGCACATCTGTACCACCACCAAAGGAGCAAATTATCAAATGAACATTTTAAGGAAATTAAAACCATTCCGCCCCCACAACAACTTCAAATCAGTGGTCCAAGCCCCAGTCATTCACAGGTTGGAATATGGAAGTGCAACCCTTTGTGGCCTTCCTAGATCCAAGTTGGCGTCTCCGAGGGCCTCATCACAGTAACAAAAAGGAACACACACATTTCACCGAATATAAAATCCCTAAAGTGGCTCCCATATGTGGCAATAATACAACAAAAAATTGCTTGAATGATACATGCAGCTTATACTACAACACACCTAGGTACCTGGCACAAAATCTGGAATTTTCTGGTGGATGCAGAACCTCTAGAAAGACTAGCACATTGTTGCTCAAGCCACAGATATTCCACAAAAATTAAACTTGCAGGAGAGCCTTCTCGGCTATTGCCCTGAAAATTTGGAACTCGCAAGCTCTTCGAAATGCTCAATCACCAATCTAATCAACTGGTTAAAACATCTAAAGAAACCCTACAATCCCTAATATCATGCAAGAAATTCTCCTCCTTCTTCTCCAACAAAATCACTGCCCTAGGAACATAATTTAGATCTGCCACTTACTCCCAACCCCTTCTAGATCTGTCCCCTCTCTCTGCGCTGCCCCCCCAGACATCACCCAAAAACCAAGCACACTGCTCCAACTTCAACATTTATGACGAATACTCCGTCTCGAAAATTCTATCCTCCTTAAACCCGAACAATGGGCCCGATTCACAGAACTAACTTAAGACAAAATCCTAAACTTACTACCATTTTCGTATTCACTGAAGGCACTTACTCATTTTGGTATTCACAGAAGACACTTCCTCATTTTGGTATTCACAGAAGTTAGGACTCCCAACTTTCGGACTCCTACATGCCTTCTGTGAATACTGAAAGTCTTAAAATTAGGATTTTTCTCAATTTATTAGTAGTAAAGTTAGGACTCCGAACTTTAGGACTCCTAATTGCCTTCTGTGAATACCTAAAGTCTTAAAATTAGGATTTTTTTCAATTTAGTAGTAGTAAAGTTAGGACTACTAACTTGAGGACTCCTATATGCCTTCTGTGAATACCGCAAGTCTTAAAATTAAGAGTTTTTTCAGTTTAGTAGTAGTAAAGTTAGGACTCCTAAACTGAGAAAAATCCTAATTTTAAGACTTGCACAGTATTTCACTGTATTTAAGTGACACTATGCATTGCACTCACTACAATTTCGAAATCTATTTACCCACAGTTACTACATGACCCTAAACAAATCAATCTTTTTAAAAAAAAGTTATTTTATTATCATACTTGGTACAATTCTATTAATAAATATAAACTTGAATTTGACATAACCTCTGGTAGACCAAATGATGTCTAAAACACAGGTGATCCTTGTAGACAAAATCCCATGCATTACTTTTTTCCACAAATAGTAGATAGAAGTTTAGTTGAAGAAACTAAAGGTGACAGTTTTGGAATTCGAAAGGCAGTTTTGATTTTAATTTAAGCCTCCTGTGATTGCATTGTGCCCATCCAGTTTCACTCTTTAAGTATACAGTGTATAATACAGATGTTATGTTAACTATTTTGTGGAAGATAAAAAGGCTCTTGAATTTTTAAGGAGATCACCCGTGATAGGCCAAATTATGTATAAAACACTGACGATTCACGTAGAAGACCGATCGTGCAGTACTTTTATTTGCAGAAATATTAGATAGAAGTTTGTTTGAAGAAGAAAAAGGTAAGAATTTTGTAGCTTAAAATGTAGATTTGGTTTGAACTCAAGGTTGCTGTCATTGCATTCCGTCCATCCAGATTCACTCTTTAAATAGACAGTATAGTGTCCAGATGTCACATTAAGTTGTTCATGAAAGATGATAGCCATAGTAGTATAGGTTCTTCCAGAAATGTATATTTGTCCTACTTTGAAGTTTGTAATTTCAGTTTCCAATTTCAATCCACCTGCTCTGCATTGTTGCAGCATTATTATAATGTATTTTCCACTTCTTTGTATATGAAAGGTAGACATAACATCTGATCTACAATGTGGGCAGGTCATATTTTGGTTAGCCATTTTAATCAATCTGTCAAAAGGCACAGCTTTGAAATCTGGTTGTGTTAACCCCTTCGGTGCTCAAGACGAGCTCAGCTCGTCATGAGGCACAGTTCTCGTGTGCTCATGATGAGCTGAGCTCGTCATGACCACACCCGTTTCTATTGTGGTCCAGAACAGGGGAAGAATATCTTGAGCAGCCAAGAGGTGTTAAGTACAGAAATCTCTTAGAATTTATTTCAGTTGTAGACGAAAAAGAGAAAACTTCACAGTCACGGTTTCATTTGCAACTCAGTCCGAATAAGTAATCTGTGTTTATTTCTTCTTTTTCTAAAACTCCAAGCAGGACCATTACAAATTCCTGTGCATCTTGTTGAGCAGTCCGAGTAAATTCTACTGATCCAACTACATATATTTACTAGATCTCGAATGGTTGAAGTACAATGTACTATAGTCCTATCAATAAGCAAACGCTGTTGCAAAATACACAGTGTAGAACATAATCTCTTCTGTGCTGTCTGCTCTATTGCATTTATAAAATGTGGTAAATTAATTAGTACATTGAGAGCAACATTTGCATAGGAGTTGGCACCAGAAGTGTTTGCCAACTGAAAACCTCCAATCTTCTGAACATCTTCCTTGTTGTCCTTCTTTTCAGCAACATCTGTAGATTATTTGGTAAGCTTCTGCTTTGGACAGATTGTCATTTTTACATAAATGGGATGGTGTCTTAAATGAGAAGCATACACACTTCTTAATCAATTAAACCCTCTGACAAAATTTGCATCAGAACTAATTTTCCTGTCATTAACATCAACCAAAACAAAACTGACAGTGTTCTTACTCAAGATAATGCAACATATGCTTAACTCCTTTAAACACAGTGCTGACAATATTAATAAATGCTGTGTCTACACTTAATTTACAAAAGGGGGTGGTGATGAACAGAGTGTCTGAATTGAGCAGACCACTCTTACCCAGTCCAAAGATCAGGGCTTGATCCATCACCGTTATTTATCTCACTGCCCCATCCCAGCTCAGAACCTGGCTATATGCAAATCAGTCTGTCCCTGGCCCAGTGCATCATGGGAACAGGGCAGACTAAACTACCAAGCCAATTCTTTACCAGAAAGGAGACAAGCTACCGGGGACCGGTTTCTGGCATTTCAGCCTCTTCGGCATGGCTTGCTTGAATCCTGATGGAGCAGTGAGAAAGGGACTCATGTCTGAGTATACCCTGCCACACCTATAGTGGCCAAAATCGATTTACAAAAGGGGGTGGTGATGAACAGAGTGTCTGAATTGAGCAGACCACTCTTACCCAGTCCAAAGATCAGGGCTTGATCCATCACCGTTATTTATCTCACTGCCCCATCCCAGCTCAGAACCTGGCTATATGCAAATCAGTCTGTCCCTGGCCCAGTGCATCATGGGAACAGGGCAGACTAAACTACCAAGCCAATTCTTTACCAGAAAGGAGACAAGCTACCGGGGACCGGTTTCTGGCATTTCAGCCTCTTCGGCCCGGCTTGCTTGAATCCTGATGGAGCAGTGAGAAAGGGACTCATGTCTGAGTATACCCTGCCACACCTATAGTGGCCAAAATCGATTTACAAAAGGGGGTGGTGATGAACAGAGTGTCTGAATTGAGCAGACCACTCTTACCCAGTCCAAAGATCAGGGCTTGATCCATCACCGTTATTTATCTCACTGCCCCATCCCAGCTCAGAACCTGGCTATATGCAAATCAGTCTGTCCCTGGCCCAGTGCATCATGGGAACAGGGCAGACTAAACTACCAAGCCAATTCTTTACCAGAAAGGAGACAAGCTACCGGGGACCGGTTTCTGGCATTTCAGCCTCTTCGGCCCGGCTTGCTTGAATCCTGATGGAGCAGTGAGAAAGGGACTCATGTCTGAGTATACCCTGCCACACCTGTAGTGGCCAAAATCGATTTACAAAAGGGGGTGGTGATGAACAGAGTGTCTGAATTGAGCAGACCACTCTTACCCAGTCCAAAGATCAGGGCTTGATCCATCACCGTTATTTATCTCACTGCCCCATCCCAGCTCAGAACCTGGCTATATGCAAATCAGTCTGTCCCTGGCCCAGTGCATCATGGGAACAGGGCAGACTAAACTACCAAGCCAATTCTTTACCAGAAAGGAGACAAGCTACCGGGGACCGGTTTCTGGCATTTCAGCCTCTTCGGCCCGGCTTGCTTGAATCCTGATGGAGCAGTGAGAAAGGGACTCATGTCTGAGTGTACCCTGCCACACCTATAGTGGCCAAAATCGATTTACAAAAGGGGGTGGTGATGAACAGAGTGTCTGAATTGAGCAGACCACTCTTACCCAGTCCAAAGATCAGGGCTTGATCCATCACCGTTATTTATCTCACTGCCCCATCCCAGCTCAGAACCTGGCTATATGCAAATCAGTCTGTCCCTGGCCCAGTGCATCATGGGAACAGGGCAGACTAAACTACCAAGCCAATTCTTTACCAGAAAGGAGACAAGCTACCGGGGACCGGTTTCTGGCATTTCAGCCTCTTCGGCCCGGCTTGCTTGAATCCTGATGGAGCAGTGAGAAAGGGACTCATGTCTGAGTATACCCTGCCACACCTATAGTGGCCAAAATCGATTTACAAAAGGGGGTGGTGATGAACAGAGTGTCTGAATTGAGCAGACCACTCTTACCCAGTCCAAAGATCAGGGCTTGATCCATCACCGTTATTTATCTCACTGCCCCATCCCAGCTCAGAACCTGGCTATATGCAAATCAGTCTGTCCCTGGCCCAGTGCATCATGGGAACAGGGCAGACTAAACTACCAAGCCAATTCTTTACCAGAAAGGAGACAAGCTACCGGGGACCGGTTTCTGGCATTTCAGCCTCTTCGGCCCGGCTTGCTTGAATCCTGATGGAGCAGTGAGAAAGGGACTCATGTCTGAGTATACCCTGCCACACCTATAGTGGCCAAAATCGATTTACAAAAGGGGGTGGTGATGAACAGAGTGTCTGAATTGAGCAGACCACTCTTACCCAGTCCAAAGATCAGGGCTTGATCCATCACCGTTATTTATCTCACTGCCCCATCCCAGCTCAGAACCTGGCTATATGCTATATTTTTGTCCACCCTAAGCGTGGAAGGGTATTCTCAGATGTGAGACCCTTGCTCATTGCACCATCAGGATTCAAGCAAACCGGGCCGAAGACGGCTGTAATGCCAGAAACCGGTCCCCGGGAGCTTGTTTCCTTCCCAGTGTAAGAATTGGCTTCTGTAGTTTGGTTTGTCCTGTTCCCATCATGCACTGGGACAGGAACAGACTAATTTGCATACAGCCAGGTTCTGAAACTGGGATGGTGCAGTGAGCTAAAAAACGGTGTTGGATCTAGCCCTGATCTTTTGACTGGGTGAGAGCTTTCTGCTCAATTCAGAGACTCTGTCCCTCACCACCCCTTTTTGTAAATATTTTTGTCCACCCTAAGCGTGGAAGGGTATTCTCAGATGTGAGACCCTTGCTCATTGCACCATCAGGATTCAAGCAAACCGGGCCGAAGACGGCTGTAATGCCAGAAACCGGTCCCCGGGAGCTTGTTTCCTTCCCAGTGTAAGAATTGGCTTCTGTAGTTTGGTTTGTCCTGTTCCCATCATGCACTGGGACAGGAACAGACTAATTTGCATACAGCCAGGTTCTGAAACTGGGATGGTGCAGTGAGCTAAAAAACGGTGTTGGATCTAGCCCTGATCTTTTGACTGGGTGAGAGCTTTCTGCTCAATTCAGAGACTCTGTCCCTCACCACCCCTTTTTGTAAATATTTTTGTCCACCCTAAGCGTGGAAGGGTATTCTCAGATGTGAGACCCTTGCTCATTGCACCATCAGGATTCAAGCAAACCGGGCCGAAGACGGCTGTAATGCCAGAAACCGGTCCCCGGGAGCTTGTTTCCTTCCCAGTGTAAGAATTGGCTTCTGTAGTTTGGTTTGTCCTGTTCCCATCATGCACTGGGACAGGAACAGACTAATTTGCATACAGCCAGGTTCTGAAACTGGGATGGTGCAGTGAGCTAAAAAACGGTGTTGGATCTAGCCCTGATCTTTTGACTGGGTGAGAGCTTTCTGCTCAATTCAGAGACTCTGTCCCTCACCACCCCTTTTTGTAAATATTTTTGTCCACCCTAAGCGTGGAAGGGTATTCTCAGATGTGAGACCCTTGCTCATTGCACCATCAGGATTCAAGCAAACCGGGCCGAAGACGGCTGTAATGCCAGAAACCGGTCCCCGGGAGCTTGTTTCCTTCCCAGTGTAAGAATTGGCTTCTGTAGTTTGGTTTGTCCTGTTCCCATCATGCACTGGGACAGGAACAGACTAATTTGCATACAGCCAGGTTCTGAAACTGGGATGGTGCAGTGAGCTAAAAAACGGTGTTGGATCTAGCCCTGATCTTTTGACTGGGTGAGAGCTTTCTGCTCAATTCAGAGACTCTGTCCCTCACCACCCCTTTTTGTAAATATTTTTGTCCACCCTAAGCGTGGAAGGGTATTCTCAGATGTGAGACCCTTGCTCATTGCACCATCAGGATTCAAGCAAACCGGGCCGAAGACGGCTGTAATGCCAGAAACCGGTCCCCGGGAGCTTGTTTCCTTCCCAGTGTAAGAATTGGCTTCTGTAGTTTGGTTTGTCCTGTTCCCATCATGCACTGGGACAGGAACAGACTAATTTGCATACAGCCAGGTTCTGAAACTGGGATGGTGCAGTGAGCTAAAAAACGGTGTTGGATCTAGCCCTGATCTTTTGACTGGGTGAGAGCTTTCTGCTCAATTCAGAGACTCTGTCCCTCACCACCCCTTTTTGTAAATATTTTTGTCCACCCTAAGCGTGGAAGGGTATTCTCAGATGTGAGACCCTTGCTCATTGCACCATCAGGATTCAAGCAAACCGGCCCGAAGACGGCTGTAATGCCAGAAACCGGTCCCCGGGAGCTTGTTTCCTTCCCAGTGTAAGAATTGGCTTCTGTAGTTTGGTTTGTCCTGTTCCCATCATGCACTGGGACAGGAACAGACTAATTTGCATACAGCCAGGTTCTGAAACTGGGATGGTGCAGTGAGCTAAAAAACGGTGTTGGATCTAGCCCTGATCTTTTGACTGGGTGAGAGCTTTCTGCTCAATTCAGAGACTCTGTCCCTCACCACCCCTTTTTGTAAATATTTTTGTCCACCCTAAGCGTGGAAGGGTATTCTCAGATGTGAGACCCTTGCTCATTGCACCATCAGGATTCAAGCAAACCGGGCCGAAGACGGCTGTAATGCCAGAAACCGGTCCCCGGGAGCTTGTTTCCTTCCCAGTGTAAGAATTGGCTTCTGTAGTTTGGTTTGTCCTGTTCCCATCATGCACTGGGACAGGAACAGACTAATTTGCATACAGCCAGGTTCTGAAACTGGGATGGTGCAGTGAGCTAAAAAACGGTGTTGGATCTAGCCCTGATCTTTTGACTGGGTGAGAGCTTTCTGCTCAATTCAGAGACTCTGTCCCTCACCACCCCTTTTTGTAAATATTTTTGTCCACCCTAAGCGTGGAAGGGTATTCTCAGATGTGAGACCCTTGCTCATTGCACCATCAGGATTCAAGCAAACCGGGCCGAAGACGGCTGTAATGCCAGAAACCGGTCCCCGGGAGCTTGTTTCCTTCCCAGTGTAAGAATTGGCTTCTGTAGTTTGGTTTGTCCTGTTCCCATCATGCACTGGGACAGGAACAGACTAATTTGCATACAGCCAGGTTCTGAAACTGGGATGGTGCAGTGAGCTAAAAAACGGTGTTGGATCTAGCCCTGATCTTTTGACTGGGTGAGAGCTTTCTGCTCAATTCAGAGACTCTGTCCCTCACCACCCCTTTTTGTAAATATTTTTGTCCACCCTAAGCGTGGAAGGGTATTCTCAGATGTGAGACCCTTGCTCATTGCACCATCAGGATTCAAGCAAACCGGGCCGAAGACGGCTGTAATGCCAGAAACCGGTCCCCGGGAGCTTGTTTCCTTCCCAGTGTAAGAATTGGCTTCTGTAGTTTGGTTTGTCCTGTTCCCATCATGCACTGGGACAGGAACAGACTAATTTGCATACAGCCAGGTTCTGAAACTGGGATGGTGCAGTGAGCTAAAAAACGGTGTTGGATCTAGCCCTGATCTTTTGACTGGGTGAGAGCTTTCTGCTCAATTCAGAGACTCTGTCCCTCACCACCCCTTTTTGTAAATATTTTTGTCCACCCTAAGCGTGGAAGGGTATTCTCAGATGTGAGACCCTTGCTCATTGCACCATCAGGATTCAAGCAAACCGGGCCGAAGACGGCTGTAATGCCAGAAACCGGTCCCCGGGAGCTTGTTTCCTTCCCAGTGTAAGAATTGGCTTCTGTAGTTTGGTTTGTCCTGTTCCCATCATGCACTGGGACAGGAACAGACTAATTTGCATACAGCCAGGTTCTGAAACTGGGATGGTGCAGTGAGCTAAAAAACGGTGTTGGATCTAGCCCTGATCTTTTGACTGGGTGAGAGCTTTCTGCTCAATTCAGAGACTCTGTCCCTCACCACCCCTTTTTGTAAATATTTTTGTCCACCCTAAGCGTGGAAGGGTATTCTCAGATGTGAGACCCTTGCTCATTGCACCATCAGGATTCAAGCAAACCGGGCCGAAGACGGCTGTAATGCCAGAAACCGGTCCCCGGGAGCTTGTTTCCTTCCCAGTGTAAGAATTGGCTTCTGTAGTTTGGTTTGTCCTGTTCCCATCATGCACTGGGACAGGAACAGACTAATTTGCATACAGCCAGGTTCTGAAACTGGGATGGTGCAGTGAGCTAAAAAACGGTGTTGGATCTAGCCCTGATCTTTTGACTGGGTGAGAGCTTTCTGCTCAATTCAGAGACTCTGTCCCTCACCACCCCTTTTTGTAAGTATATTTGTGTCTACACTTAAATCATGAGATTTATGGATAAATACAGCATATGCTAGACTCTGGGAACTGTGTTCACCAGACATATAAGTCTTTTACAAGCAAAAAACATACTACAGATCAGCCATCTGCTTGATGCCATAAATCCGATCGAATTTTACGGCTCAGTATTCAATCTCATTCCTATTTTGAAAATGAATGAATTCAATAACTTTACACATAGCAACATTTATTAATCCTTCCTCAACACTTACATTTCTATGCAAAATTACTTTACAATTTTTGCAGATGCATAAACTCTTTTCTAATCCTGCAGTCTTGGATACATATTATTCCAATTTTGCTTGTGGATTTCTACTTAGCGGTACGGTTACTCACTAGTGGTCCATTTTGTCAATAGCTGTAACTCCATTATGTCTTCTTTCTCTAGTTTTAGTAATTGTTCATTAAAATTCAAGCACTCCTGAAGTGCAATAAACAAACTATATATTTGCCTTCTAGCTTTGCTGCTGTGTTCTTAGAGGGGAAAAGTTGGCTGATAAGTCGACTTTCTAAGGTACACTTCCCCTCCTTTGTCAGAACTCCTACTCTAATTTCCTATAGAATATTTCTGTATTCCATGTCCAAATGCATCGTCCTCAGTAGTTCCTTGTATCGGAAGTTTAGCAAAATGTTTACATGGCCAATACTTCACAATGAATTCTGAGTTTCATCATGTAGAAGTGTCTTGAAAACAGGCTGTCCTTTAATGGGGGTACGTTGCAGTAGATCAGTGGTTCCCAAACTTTTGACTCCTGAGGACCCCCATTGAGGCACCACTGGAAGCCGGGGACCCCTAAGCAATTTGTATGAGTTAAATTTCAAATATTAAAACAGTAATTCGAAAACAATGCACACGTCTGCATACAAAACAAATACTCAAAGTACTAAGGATTTTGGGGTCAGATGTACGACCATTTCATTTACCGCCTCGCAATTGGCGACACATGGCAAGTGGCAAATTGCGAGTCGCTAATTGAATGTACAACAGTGTGTTTAACACTGTTTGGGATTCCCAATGGGGTCGCAAATTGCGAGGTTCATTAATATTAATGAGCCTCTCGCAATTTGTGAGCCCATTGGGAATGCCAGCCCTCCCAGGTATGGTGGCCTGCTGTGCTCTGCAGGCCACCATGTCTGGGACTGCTTTTAAATAAAGCAGTTTAAAAAAGAAAATGCAGCCCATTTACCATGCATTTAAAGAAAAAGGAAATGAAACATTTTCGTTTAATTTTCTAAGGGAAGGCAGAGGTCCCTGGGACCACTGCCTGCCCGTAAAAAATAATTTTGCATGCATTTGCAAAGGGGAAGGGGTCCCCTGAGTACCCCTTCCCATTTGCAAATGCATTACCATCTACTTGAAGTAGGTGGTAATTGCAAATGTTTTGCGACCGCAAAACATTTGTTCATGGTTTTGAGACTCTCTATTTGGAAGGAAATGCCCCTTCCAAATAGCAAGTTGCAAAACGTATTTAGCGAGTCGCAAACAAATTGTGACTCACTAAATAGGCAATGTACATGGCCCAATAGGTTTTTGCATGCGCAAACGGGTTCGCGAACACGTTTGCACATATAAAAACGGATCATATATCTGGCCCTTAGTATTTTATATTGAAGTAAAAGCCCCTCTGTCACATGTATTTAATTTTTTTATAGCATCCCTCATACCATTGTAGGATGCCAGAGCACTTTACATCACACACATATATAGACATTGAATCATACATGTAAATCAGTGTGTATATAAAATGTTTAACGAGTGCTTGGTCTGGAAAAACACAAACTCAGGATTCAGAACATAACACGGTGGCTAGCACTGACTTTAACATTAAAACCGTATTTCCACCCAAATAAGCCTTTTTAGCAGCATCAGGATAATGAATAACTGGGGAAAAACATTAGTTACTAACTGGTACCATGCAGTTTGCAAGCAGCTCTTTGATGGCAGTTTATAGGTCCCTCTGCTACATTACAATTGTCACTTGTGAAGTGCACAGTAACAAAAGAATCTCTGAGGCAAAAGCAGTAACCATGAACCTATGCACATAAAATACTGCATTTTAAAATGCATGTTACTCGTTCTTTGCAGTAGGCACATTAACCCTCTGTGCTACATTAGTTAAGTCAAAGCTGCCACTGAACAAAACTCTCCTCACGCTCCAGCAGGTACATTAATCATAAGCATGATCTTAACGGTTTTATTGTTGCTGGAAAGCTGCTAATTATACAAGAAACTTTTCTGTGCTTTTAAAACTGTTGCCTACAGACCTCCAGTTTGGGAAACACTGCAGTAGATCATTGAAGACAATTAAATGCTTTCCCCATAAGAGCACATCATGCTCCATTTTTTAAATCTGTTGCATTCTCAAGTGTACAAAAGCAAGCATTAAGTTTGAGACCATACTCACCTCATTAATGATCTTCAGTTTGTTCAACACTCTTGACACCTCATGATAAGCTTCACCGGATAACTTTTGGTATTGTAATTTATTGTCATGTGCATCAGGTAGCAATAGTAGATGATGTAGAGTAATTCCTTTAATGTTGTGTGTAGCCAATCCAGTGAGAGCTGTTACTATACACAATAAATGTGATTCTGTACTCCTCTGTAGGTAAGTAGTGAGAACTTCAATTAAACAACGTTTCCCAGTGCCAGCTTCACCAATGATGTATAATAGTATTAGCTTAAATGATGAACATTTTCAATATTTCTTCTCTTGGTGAAATCTGTGCTCTATTTTCTCTTTTACCTCCATATAAACTTCTTTCTTCTGGTAGTTCAATTGTCCAACTAGCTGTTCCAAATCAACACAGTTTTGTCTTGCTTGTTCAATTGCAGTTTCATCCTCATTCATAGCTATTGTAGGTCTTTTTAATTAAGGAGTAGTCCGAGAGGATCTTGACTCAGTGGTCCAGAGCTTTGGCTGCTTTGTGAACTCTCTTTAGCTATCTCAGCAGCAATTGCTTTCTCCTGTTAAATTTCATCATTTACATTTGCAAATAGTTTACTAAGACTGAACACTGAATGCTGTCTTTCAAAGCATTGCAAGAATCTTCGTAGCAGTCATAGTCTCCAAGTAATTCAAATTCAGCACACCAATGCTTGAAGAGCTGTAGGACTGCCAAATAGAAAAACTCTCTTCTGTCTGGAGTTTGGCAGCAAATTTGTCTACAGTTAACTAGATTTCCTTTAGCATGTTTCCCTTCTTCTATGATTTCTATAGCAACAGCTATGAACTAAGGCCTCACGATGCCTGAGCGATTTTCAATCTACTTGAGCTCCATGAGTTCTTTGTTTTACAAATTGGAACATTCTGCCCTCTAGGGACGGAATGTTTTAATAGCCTTAGAATCCTCCATAGTAGACTCTATTGGCCATTAAAGGCCCGCTCCCTTGTTGGAGTGGGCCTTTAATTTTAATGGCTGGTAGAGCCCGCTCCAGAGGGCTCCAAACCTGAAGTAGACAATTCTTTCTGTAAGGCCTTTCTGAAGGTCAGTTGATGGCAGCTTCCTTGTCCATGGCTCCATATGAACTATAGCCTGAAATGGGTGTACGCATTGTATGAGAATTGAGTCACAAATATGTAAATCTCATAGTACTTGCAAAATAGATACTAATTCTAACTTGTTATGTACTGCTCTAGCTGGCATTTTGTGTTCCCCCAACTTATTATAGCAGTGCTTACATATAATCTGCCCCGTAGACAACTCAAACTGTTTCTCTACAAATAAATACACAGCAAGTCCTTTCCACTTATTTCTGTTCTCCTGTTCAAATTTTGAACATACAACTACATTGCAAGTTTGACTTTTGTAGTGAGTACTTCAAAAACAAATACAAACACAGTTTGTTTTCTCAGAAGAAACTGTGTTAAACAGCCTAATCACTTTTGTAACGTTATCAACATATAGCTAGATCCCGGCTACAACTGAGCCGATTAGTATCATGGTCATATAGTTCCAGCAAAGGGAGAACCTGGACAACTGGGTTCAAGAGGGAAACGAAAGTGGGAGACCCAAAAAAAGGTATGTTTCTACCTCATTTCCATCATTTCCACCAACTTAAAGTAGGATGTATCCCTGCCACAGTTTCCTCAAAAGAAAGGTACATCCTGATTGGCCCGGTGGTAATTTTGGCTGTACTTCCATCAACAGACGCTTCTGCCTATGATGCTGTTGACGTGGGTGAAACGTCCAGACAGAGTTAGTGGCACTTGTGCAGTCTTTCGTCTATGGACCCGCTAACAACTAAATAGAGCAGGCAGGCCACCAAGTAAGTGGGCGTTGAAACTGTTGAATAAGTGACAGCGGCAACAGATCAGCCATGTTCTAAATCAGGCCCATTGTTACAAAACGCAGTTTTTTCGTACTCATTTTCAATATTTCTTCATTTTAACAGTTAGTTTCTTTGGGGAAACCTTGCAGGACCTACACATATGACCCTTTGCTAAATTTGTAACTTTGTCTACTGTTTGGAAATGTATAGCTTTCCTGGATCACCCATGGGTTTCATACTAGTTTTTACCAAACAGTGGAAGTAGGTTAAAATAACAAAACATGGGAAAAATTGTCTGCCTCTTTAAAAAATGCCACAACTGTAGTAAAACAGTAGTTTTTTAATCAGTTCTGTATGCTCTTGAAAGCTGGGAAGATGATGACTTTATCACAGCAAATTGTTCATTGAAAAAAGTAGACATTTTTATAGACCACCTTTTTCCTAGTTTCCCCCAAAAACTCAAAATGCAGCAATATTTTCACGATTTTCTCAGCCCCCTCCAGTGGAATCCACAAACTCTGGGTACCTTTAGAATCCAGAGGATTCCTTTTAATTTAAAAAAAATGGTCCTGGGAGATGGGGTCCTCAAGACCTAATGGAGCTTGGGGAGGGAGACCATGTGGCCACCTCCACTTTCTAAAAAGAAAGCCGTGTGGCCCCATCCCCTGTATTAAAAAAAATGGTCCTAATGGGGTTCCCAGGGCCTAATAAGGCTTGTGTATGGGGACCTTGTGGCCACCCTCTCCTTTCATAAAAAAAAGGCCTTAGAGGATGGGGTCTCTAGGGCCTTATAAGGCTCAGGGAAGGGCCACATATCCCTCCCCTTCATTATATAAAAGGAACTGGCAGATGAGGTCCCAAGGGCCAAATAAGACTGATGGAGGAGGCTGCACGGCCACCCTCCCCTTCACCTTAAGTAGTGGCCAAAGGGGATGGCATCCCAGGGCCTAATAAGGCTAGCGGAGTGGGACCATGTGGCCTCCCTTCCCTTTAATTTAAAAAAAGGAACTGGGGGGTGGGATCCCCAGGGACTGAAAAGGCTTGGGAAGGGGTGCCATGCTGCTCCCTCCCTTTAAAAAATATGGGATTGGGTCCCAAGGGACTAATAAATATTAGATAAGTGGACCACACGGTCCCCTTCCACTTTAATTTTAAAAAATGACCCTGGGGAATGGGGTCCCATAGCCTAATAAGGCTCGCGGTGGGGGCCCCTTTCATAGAAAAGGTCTTACGGGATGTGGTCACCCGGGCCTAATAACTTAAGGCTTGGGGAAGAGGGCCACTTGGCCTCCTTTTCTCTTTAAAAAAATTACCTGGGGATGGAGTGTCCAGGACCTAATAAGGCTAAGAGAGGAGGACCACGTGGTCATAAGGCCCTGTGGTCTACCCCGTCGATGCACAGCCAGAGGCTGTGCGCGGAATGGGGTTGGATTTACGTATGGTGGTAAACCATTACTTTATGGTAAAACAAACCTTCGAAATTAATTGAAAAAGCACAAACCTTTGAAATTAATTGAAAAATCAAACTTTAAAGTAACTTGAAGTTCAAACTTTAAGTAACTTTAAGTTCAAAGCATTAATGTTTTGAACTAAAAAAACACAGAACTTCACCAGTTATAGTTGCCAGTATTATATGTGATATATTGTTGATGTATTCTTGTTGTGTGCTCCCGAAAAATTTGGACTTTTACATTTGAAATTGCTTTAGCAATAACCCTGTACACACCTTTTGGTAGCCGGGGTGTAGTCTGTTGTAGCAACAGTCACAATTTGATTATATTCAATACTGCCCATATTTTTTGGGGATTGTGCTGGCATCTTGTTTCCACTGCTACCTTACTACACGTCCATGTACCATGAAAGTAGACTTTTTTAGGCTTCCTCATGGGATAACTGATTTTATATCATCCAACATCATATGAGCTGGACCGGTCGACAATAATGCATTCAAAAGACCATCACTAGAATCACTAAAACAGGTGTCATCCTCACTCTCTGCATCATCTGTCTTTTTCCCATTTTACTTTTTCTTCTCCTCTTCCTTTCCTGTCTCTGTCTCTTCACTTGTTAATTTATGGTACAATGTAGCGGCCTCTTTCTTATTCGTTCTCCAGCTCCTTTGTTCTGCATCACTTCTAGAATCAGCCTAAGTATGCTCTGCCTTTCAGGCTCTCCCCTGAAATGTTTCCTTCTGCCTTTCCTGAGCTACTCCCTCCCAAACTTTGAGTGCTTCAGAATTTGCAGGTCTAGGAGGCTGTTTCGTATCGTATAGAACCATCCTCAGATTTTCAATGATTCTTAAATTAAATGTGCCATAGTGTGAAAACATCAAGGCACCTTTTTTCTCAGTGATCTTATTTATTTTATTTTATGGATTTGTATAATGCTTGAATCACCCCGAAGGGGTATCTCAGCGCTCAAGGACCCACATAAGAAAGCTGTCACAAAGGAGCAATTCTAGAATAGAACAGTTTTCAAGGCCTTTCTGAATTGCAGATGGTCCGGGAACTGGCACACTGAGATGGGAAGCTGGTTATAGTAGAGGGGAGCCAGATATGAGAGAGGTTTCCCCCCTGTCCTTAACTTCTTGACCCTTGGTACCATGAGGAGGGATTTAGAACCAGAGCGGAGATTCCTACGGGGAGTGTATTGGTTAAGTTTCTCCACCAAATAAGTAGTTCCTGTACCCCATACTGCTTTGTGGTCAATACAGCAAATCTTAAACTTTATTCGTTTGCGCACACGCAGCCAATGGAGCTGTTGGAAAAGGGGGAGTGGGGCATTCAGTGTTAAAGGAGCTGCTGTATTCTGAACTGCCTGCAGACGTGACTCGTTAGCTGCAATCAACAGGGCGTTGCAGTAGTCAAATCTGCTCAACACCAAAGTCTAGATGAGAGTCTTCCGTGTGGAATCGGGAAGGAAGGGGAAGACTCTTCTCAGCAGGCTTAGCACATGGAAGCATGACCCAACCGTGTGGGTCACATGCTCCTTCATGGTCAATGCCTGCTCAATGCGAACCCCTAGATTTTTTACTACTGTCTTCGGTGCTGGAGCGATCCCCAACTTGCTTGGCCACCACTCTGCTGCCCACAGCAGTGGAGCCTCTCCAAAAAGCATGATCTCAGTCTTTCCGCATTTCAGTTGTAGAAAGTTGTTACACATCCATTGTGAGATTGCCCACATGCCGGAAGAGAAGGTGGCTTGAGCTGCGTGGAAAGATTTATTGAAGGAGAAGGTAAGCTGAGCGTCATCTGCATATGATATCGAAGTGAAACCAAAGGTGCTCAGATGTGTGGCCAAGGGAGTGACATAGATGTTAAACAAGGTGGGGCTTAGACAGGAGCCCTGGGGCACTCCCTTGGTCAAGTACCTAGATGTAGAACAATACGGACCCTGATTGACTGTCTGGGAACGATTAAAAAAAAAGCTGGCCATCCACTGAAGTGCCACTCCACCAATACCAGATTCCTCCCTCTCCTGAGCAAAATCTGGTGGTCAACAGTATCGAAAGCGGCGGAAAGATCTAATAACACCAAGAGAGTGAATTGGCTGCTATCTAGTGCTAACCTGATGTTGTCTGTAACAGTCAACAGGGCTGTTTCAGTGCTGCGTTTTGAAAATCCTGATTGCGATGGATCAAGGCTGCCTGCCGATTCTATATGGTCCGACAGTGTTTATTAATGTGCTTTTTCAACAGTTTGCTAATAAAAGGTAGAAGGGACACTGGTCATAAATTAGAAAGATCTTCTATAGAGGCTGTTGTGATTTTGCGGATCAGAATGATCTGTGCTGCCTTTCATGCTGATGGCGGATGGCCTTCCTTCAGTGACAAATTAAGAAGAGACCGAATTGGACCTGACAGTTGTTTAATGAGAGAGGAAGAGATTCTGGCAGATATAACATCAAACGGTGAACCTGAATTCACATTGCATATTAAGGTTTCCACCTTCTCCTGAGTCAGAGGAGGGAACTCATCAGTGCGTTTATCTTTGGGCAAGAAGAATGATCTGAGGTCGTGGTAACCAACTGCGGACTACCAGGAGAGGTGATCTTAATATAGATAGTATCAGTTTTCTGTCTAAAATAATCAGCTATCTTATCACAGAGGATTTTAGATGAGGCTTCCTCCAGATCACAAGCTTTGGAGTTTGTGAAAGCTTTCAGGATCTGTAACAAAGCTTTGGGTGTATTCTTTGCCTGGCTTAGCTGTTGGGCAATATAGGATTTCTGAACCAGCATTATGTTTTTGTGATACTGGGCAAGGGCTGTCCTATATTTCGCTTTATCATTGATAATATGGGTCAGTCGCCATCGCGTCTCCACATTTTTGCACTGACCTTTATCATTACGAAGCTCAGGTGTAAGCCAGGCCGCCTGGGCTAGTCAGGATTTATTAGGTTGAGTTCTTAGTGGGGTGATCTTATTGATGGCGGCTCTAGCCATCTCATTAAAATGGGCCAGGCCCTCCTCGACATTCTTAGGTTCAGTGTCCCATGGTGGTGTAAAGACCGCTGAGAAGGAGTCGGGGGTAATTTTACGGCATTGCCTATAAAGGAACCAGTAATCTGGGCCAGGTAACGCCTGTCCTCTGGGTCCCAGTACTTCAAAGTTAATGAGTGCATGATCCGACCAACTCAGAGGCTGTGGGGCTTTACATGAAATGTGGTGCGAGTCGGAGAAAATGATGTCCAGAGTGTGTCCAGCTTTATGGGTTGGACCATCATTAATTTTAGGTAGGTCCAATAGGGCTAGGTCAGCTAGAAAAGACGCTGCCTCAGCATTACCCTGACATTCACTATGCACATTGAAGTCCCTCAACAACATAAAGTTATTGGAGGAGATAACATGAGGTGCAATCAGTTCCACCAGCCGAATCGAAAATTCAGTAATAGGACCCAGGGGCTGGTAAACTAAGGTGCCTTTCCAGCTGTACTGTGGAAGTAAATCCATCCGAAAGATCATGATTTTAATCTTATTGTTACTACATTGCACCAATATAGTAACTTTAGTCCTATCATTATAACTATGGCTATCCCGCCTCCCACTTTAATCTGTCTGTCCAATCTTTGAATCCTGTAGCCCTATGGAATTGCTATGGTAATTGCCGGGGTGGAGCCAGGTTTTAGCCATGTCTCAGTCAAAAAACCTAGGTCTGGTTTCTCTGAGTTAAGTAAATCCCATATCTTGATCGCCTGTTTCGGAAGCGATCCAACCTTACCCAGGATACCCTCCCAGCTCTGTCCAATGAAGGTTAGTGCTTGCCCGGGGTCCTGTCTTATAGCTTTCATAACAGGGTAGTTTCTCAAGGTTGTACGAGATTGACGCAATAGTGGGGGGGGCGTCTGGGTTGTTTTGCTTTTGGTCAGGGCCTATGCTCAGGTACCTACAATATATACATACAAAAAGAGCCTTCCAGGGGATTGAGGTTTTCCACCCTATCACATAAGTGAGAGTGGCACCAACATTGGCAGTTTTCCCTAAAGCACAGTAGGTCCCTGCTTGAATATATTAACCTAGGGCCAGTGCCTTGATCTGATTTAGAACAAGCAGACGGGCGCATACGGGCTTGCCTTTGACGCGCCTTTGGTGTGCTCCGCTCTGGATCCGCTTATATAGAGGAGTTGGTGGACTAGACTGCCAACCTCCAAACAGCCTGAAGTTGCCTCCCTCCACACAAAAGGGGAAAGCCCGGCAGTGGACCGGGGAGAGCAATCCAGGAAAGTAGCAACAGATGTAAAGGTAAAACCTGTTTTCAAGACTACCTAGGTACAATTTTTAAATTCAAAGCTATTAAAAAATATAGTGCAATTCAATTTTAACCAGCTCAATTTAAAATAACAGAGTGCGTATAGTGGACAGAGCCTAAGAGTAGTGACAGCGTACTCACGCGCGCCCACCATTGGTTAAGACAAATACATGTATGGAGTCCTACATTTATAGTTATTTAATGGGCTGGCTTATCCTCAGGTGGTGCCTCTTTTTCAACTCTAACAACAATCTTTAGATCTCCCCTAAACAAGTTTTGTGCACCCTTAAAGAATTTCATTTTTCAACAGTAAATCAACAATTACAATGATCTATTCATCTCAAACTAGGAAATAATTTCTTTACCCACAGTTCTCGTTCAGTGTCCACAGCCAATAGGATACAGGCAACCAATCTCAGCAGATCCTTACACCAACCCAACCAGCAATGCACACAATGACGTCAATCTCACTCCTTACAGTACCTTACTCTCCCTTACATTTCTTCACGATCTAGTTCACTCAGCAATATTTCGAGCAAAAACAAATGCAAGCAATTTTAACCACTAATTTTGTCTTCTCCTCTAAAGAAATAAAAGAATTCAAACACACAAGAAAAGGTACAGAGAGGGGCGTGGCCTGGGCACCGATCGTGATGTCTTCAAGTCAATGAAGCTCCGACCTTCCCTAGCCTTGTCCAGTTAATATATCCCCAGACAAGTGGCAGAGGAACAGCCCCATCGAAGCAGCAGAATCTTGAGCGCCTAGTACGCCAGCGGCTGAGAAGAAACAACGGCAATTAAGAGCAACCGCAAAGGGCCAAAAAGCCCCGGACTCGAGTGAAGAGCCACGCCACCATAGACTTTCACCCGAGGTGGACCCTGAGACTGGCGCACCGTAAAAGGGGCGTGAATGCGGTGGCGTATAACCAAGCCTAGCCACGGCTCCTAGTCTTGCTGATGGATGGTCTCCTCTGTGGTGCAGGGAGGTGGGGCCCACAGAGAGCAGCTACTGAGCTCACTGAAATTCAAGGCCGGTAAGCACAGCGGGAGCAGAGGGAAACTGGTGGGATCTCCACTGATTCTCCAGAAGACCTTGGGGGTGAGTGCTAACAGCAATGGGACTGAAATAAAGTGGCTGGTAATCACACAACTGTGAGTGAAGTGCGGCTTGACTGGTGGGCCGGGGCAAAATTCAGAAAAATTGTGAGGGGAGGACCAGACACCCCCCCTGGGGGAATACTGAATGGTATTCAGGTCCAAGTAAATCAGAGCGCAGTGGCCCGTAACTGGTGCGATTTAGGGCAACCTGTGCAATAGATCTAACATCTGCTTTGCGCTTGAGGCACAGGAAAACAAGTGGGTGGCTCATCACAGTGAGATCAGACCCCTGAACATATGAGTGGCAAGCTCGGAGTGATTTAATAAAGGTGGAAGAGAACCAAACATAAGTGGTCTGTCCGATAAACAATGAGAGGTGGGGAGCAGTGTTCAGACGCAATTCTTAGGTGTAGTTTCAGAGCCCTTGGGGCGAACCCTGACTGGCCAACTGGGGAGAAAGATCCCAGGAGCAGGTGGCTGACAGTATCCACGAGGGCTCTCCATTGGTCACAAATCGCTAATGGCAATGCCTGGCGCCAAGGGACAAAAGGATACGCTCCAAACCAAACTGGATAAATAGGCCACCCAGAAACCAGTTGAATCAGATGATGTAAGCAGAGGCAGATAAAATGCCAAGCTCGGATAAAGGGGACCCGACCCTCAAAGATGTCATGGAGGCTATAGTAGGAGTACGCACCTCGCTGGAACTAAGAATGGACTCCTTTACATTAGTGAGGATACTGATAAGGACCGATTTGCAAAACACTAGCAAAAAGGTGAAAGCCATGGAAGTAGTAACCACTGAGATTAGCAGTAAAACTAATCAAAGCAACTTCAAGCCGCTCGGAAAATGGCAGAAATTGAGCTGGACGATTACGAAGGTCGATCGCAACGCAATAACGTCAGGATCATCGGTTTTCCAGAAAGAGCAGAGGGACCGGCTGCCGACCTCTTCATAGAGGACCTAATCATGAATCACCTATGGCCAAAGAATCTATCCAAGTACTTCACGGTCGAGAGAGCGCAGAGGGTACCAGGGGGCAGGCCCATAACCGGGAGCACCCCACATCGAATATTGGCAAGACTCCTGAATTTCAGAGACCGGGACAACATATTGAAAATGGCTTAATCAAATCCTCTACTCAGGTATGAGAACAGTAAACTGTCCTTCTTTCCAGTCTTCAACGTCTCAGTCCAAAGACAAAGGAGAACCTTTCTAAACATCAAGAAACAAGTAAGAGACAAAGGTATCCGATACTCCCCATTGTTTCCTGCAAAACTTCGAGTTGAAACATAGGGTAGGGCCTGGTCAACGCCTCAGAGACAGAGCAGGAGTGGCTGGAAGACTGGAGACCGGCAAGAGACCATAACGACCGACAAGGAAGGGACCACTCCCCTTAAAGACAATCATCCTCAAGTGATCAGCCAATGAGACCTGCCGACTAGGACAAGTCTGGATAGCAGTCCGGTCTTTTTGAAAGGGGACTCAACACAATGCAACTGGCGGATCAAGATGACAGTTAAAACGCTATGTGACTTTGTTCGACTTTAATAGTGTTTAACAAGTAGACTGGGGACATAAAGAAGTAAGCAGGCGGCTGCTGGGGAGGGTGCGCCACCCCGCAGACTTTCAAGTTAGTTTTGAGACAGAGAGACAGACACTCTACACAGTTGGGGATATGGGCAGCTCTAGGCCCAGGGTGTAGGGGGGCAGGGCAGGGGGGACGCTGGGGTAACAGAGTTATACCGTTTAAGTTAGATGACAGCACAGCAAAAGACGCTTTTGGGACTGGGAAGGACACATCATGTGGAATGACACCTAATAGCCCCTGGAAGCCAGGGATTAGCTTTTTAACTAGCAAGGTCCGTTCAAGCATTGGGGAAAATGATAACGCAGTGAGTGGGTTCGCCGAATAATAAGAGATTCAGTCTTCTATCCTGGAATGTAAATGGACTAGAGCAGAAATTGAAGAGGAGAATAGTATTGCAATGTATTAAACGGCACTCCCTAGAAGTAAATTTACTCCAGTAAACACACTTAGTTGGAAATGCATGTAAGGCACTAGACAGATGAGGCTACAGACTAGTGAAACCCTCAGGGTGGACTTCAGGTTCCATGCGCGTCTGTAATGTGATACAAAAATCCTTTCTTATGGCATGGCAAGCGAACACACCTGGACTGATTAAATAGGGAGATACGCAGCAGCATCGGGGAGATGGAAAGGTAGGCCACTGACCCTGGTGTCCGTGTACGTCCCTCCGGAACTGCAGACAATGGCGTTTCGAGACCTGGAGAATGCCATGATAGAATTTCCTGAAGGAAGGCTGATACTATGAGGCCACTTTAATTCGGTGGTGTGCAGGTAGCCGTGACTGTTGTCCTCCCAGGGACCTGGGATTCCCACAGAAAGTCCTACCCACCTTCCTGGATGCTATTGGGCAGCAGAAGCATTGTGGATCCAACACCACACTGAGACCCAGTTCACGTTTCACTCCGGGGTACATATTAGTCTCTCCCACATTGACTGCATCCTAACAGCTGCAGACCAAATGGGACACATCACAGATATTAGACATCTGGCACGGGGTTTATCAGACCATGCTCCAATATGGATGCAGGTGGGTCTGGGTGAGGGTCAAGTAGGAAGAATAGCACCTACAAACCCCATGGCACCTGCGCAACCCCATCATTAGACAGAACATTACACGGACAATTGAGTACTATTTTCAGGATAATGAGGGGTTACTGGGGTCAGCGCTGACGCTCTAGGAGGCCTTTCTTTAAGACAATTGTTTGGAGGCAGGCAATCTCTCAGATAGCGGGGGCAAAGAAAGAGAAAAATGTGGAAATGACTAAGCTGGAAGAAGAGATTCTAAAGCTAGAGCGAGAACTGTTAGACTCTGGAGAACTCATCATCACTCACAGACTCAAACTCAAAAAAGAAGAATATAAAAGTGTGGCTACAGACAGAGCCAAAACCTTACATAGAGATAAACTCGGGAGGATATAAGATTTAGGTGACGGAGCAGGCAAGTTACTTGCGTGGCTCGATAGACAAGACCACGCAAACCGATTGGTCACAGAACTCACAGCTGAGACGGGGGAGACAATTTCAGACACACAGTTGAAAGCAGACGAGTTTGCCAAATATCACGCCTGTATACAAATCGCATTCTATTCTTCCAAAGGAAGAATCTAAGGCTCTTTTAGCTGAAATGACGCTCCCAATACTATCGGAGGAAGACAGTGACCTACTAGAGAGTGAACTCATGGATAATGAGGTTGCACAGGCCATCAGGAGTCTTCAGTCTGGGAAGGCGATGGGCCCTAACGACCTCCCAATAAAATTCGACAAATTAAAACCTGACATAATAGCCCCTTATCTCAAATCCATGTTTGAGGAAAGCCGAGAGATCTGCCGACTTCCTCAAGAACAAAGGCTCGCCACAGTGGTGGTCATAAATAGGGAAGGCAAACCTAGGGACCAGTGCTGATCTTATAGACCCATTTTGTTATTAAATGCAGAAGCCAACATATTAGCACAATTGATGGCCATGCACCTGGTTGGAATAATCTCTGGATTAGTCCACCCGGACCAATCGGGCTACATGCCATCTAGAAATACCTCTTTAAATCTTCATTGACTCCGTGGAGTATTAGAGCAGGTGGACACTTTGAGAGAGGATGCAGTGGTGGTAACCCTGGACGCCACAATGGCATTCGACACAATTGAGGGGGCCTACCTCTTCACTGTACCTGAGAAGTTGGGGTTTGGCCCTGGATTTATTAGTTGGGTGAGGCTTCTCTACACAGACCCGTTGCACAGGTAGTAGTTAACAATAACAAGTCTCAGACCGTTACCCTCGGAAGAGGGACAAGACAGGGATGCCGTTTGTCCCTTTTGCTTTTCGCTCTAACGTTAGAGCCCCTGACGAGCTGGATCCATAAGGACCCCATCATCAGGAGTCTGAGATGGTCAGAGGACAAGGAAGATCGCTTTTCCCTGTATGCCAATGATAGCCTGTCATATTTGGCTTCAGCGCGGGCATCGACAACTAGAGTCCTAAATATATTTACTAACTTCGGCAAGTACTCGGGGGTACACCATCAATTGGACCAAGTCGTTGATCTTTGTGCTTAGGGGGAGGTTCCCACCACTGTCCAGGAAGTGTAGAGTGACAGAAGCTGTGAATGGTTTTAACTACCTAGGTATTTACATTGCCAGGGACCCTAAGCTGTATTACGATCACAACCTCCTGCCACCGCTATGGCAGCTTAGGAGTGACATGGAGCACTGGAAGACCATCCCACTGTCTACATTGGGTGGAGCAGCACTTTTTTTTAAGTTCCAAAGAATTTTATTTTATAAAGAAGCAAAAGAAGATACAGAATACAAGTATAAGTGATACAATTGATAACAGATAAAAAGCAATCAGAAGCTGAAATTCAAAAATGAGTCGTAGCAAATGCATCCATAAACAAAAGTAGCCTGCCAAAAACAGAAAAATGAATTAATTAAGGGGAAGTAAGTATCTTAGGCAGAATCCACAATCAAGAGTATCACTATCAGCTGGTATAATCAGGGTAAGAGAGGGAAAGAAAAAAGAAAGAAGAAAGAATGAGAAAAAGAGGGAAAAGATGGAAACAGGAGAGAAGACAGGAAAGGAAGAGAAGAGAGAAGGAGAGAAGGATTTCCAACGGACTAACCCGACAAACAAGACGCCATTCAACCAGACAAATCAAAAGGATATTGGTCAACCAACCCCTTTGATGACAAATCCATATAGTTATCCAAAGCATTCCAAACCCCATTAGCAATAGATGGAGAAAGGTGAGCATGATCGACCGAAGTGTGAGCACTTCGTAAAAAGGAAACCCAAGCCCACCAAGTATGATAAGAAACAGAGGAAAAGGATTTCCATTCCATAAGAATGACTTTCACTGCAATAGTCAATAGGAGATCCAACAACTGTAATTCCATGGGATACAAGGGGAGAGGGACAGGGGCAGCTAATGGACCTAATAGAATTAATGGAAAAGAGAGTTGGAACTTAATACCAAAGATGAGCATGAGGTGTTTATGAATGAGGTCCCAAAATGGTTGGAGGAGGGAGCATTCAAAAAACATATGCGGAAAATCACCCGTCAATAAGCCACAGCTCCAATATAAGTTATCTTCTTTGAGATTGAGCGAATGTAAACGAACAGGAGTCCAATGAAGAAGGTTGACGGAAAAAAATTTAGATTGCATTAACGATGGGGCGATTTTATTGCAAAGAGAAAGTTTACCAATCAGCTGCCAGGTGTCTGAAGAAATATGATCAGTAACTCCATGATCAAAATGGTGCAACCATTTTTGTTGAGCAACCGTATGAGTAGGTAATGAAACAGATGATAAAAATTTATAGATTTTAGAGGCTACGTGACCAGATTTAATCCACATTTGAAAGAGATTAATCGTAGGAGAAGTAGGATGAAGACGCACCTTAGCAAGTGCTACTTTGATTTTGAGAAAAGTATAAAAATCCAAATTAGTTAAAGAGTGTTGTTGAGCTAAGGCGGAAAAAGGTAGTGGCTCATTATTTGAACCATAAAGATGTTTAACAAGCGAGATCCCCTTAGCTGCCCAATAAGATATGAGAGTGGGATTAATATTAATTTTAATTTTAGAATTCCGCCAAATAGACGACCACCTAGATTTGTGAAGTGGAATCGCCACTTTCTTGTCGACTTTCTGGACCGCAGCAAGAGTATCTAGAATTATAGAGCGGGAGGACAGGATGGACAAGGTAGACGCAGTGCAAAAGGAGGCAGTCGGTAATGGAGAAGCCAATTCCTGCTCTATTAACAACCAGGAAGGAACATGAATAGGGGGAGAAGAGAACCATAGAGCACCTTGAGATGCCAAAAAGGCAGTTTGGTATTTTTCCCAATCAGGAAGATTGCATCCTCCCATTTCATAAGGTTTTCGCAAGAATTTATAAGCAATTCTAGCCCTTTCATCATTCCATAAAAATGTAGAGGACTGAACATCAAGTTCATGAAAGAAGGAATCCGATAACTTTACCGGGAGCATATAGGATACAAAATTAATAATGGGTGTAATCCTCATGTTGAGGGTCTGAAGGCGACCCCACCAGGAAATGTGTTTCGGAGACCAAGTGTCCAAAAGACGCCGGACTTTAGGAATAGTCTGGGATTCATTATAGGCAGTAGTAGCATATAAGGTAGAACAAAAATAGATACCCAAGTATTTTAAATGCTTAGACCGCCATTTAAAACCAGCAGAGCCCATATGCGTAGGGAAACAGTAGGCATTCAAGGGGAACATCTCAGTCTTATCCTTATTTAAGGTGTATCCTGAAACCTTTGAAGAAAGGGAAATGGTATCCGAGATAGCAGGAATAGCCAAGGCAATATCATCTGAGAAAATAAGGACATCATCCGCGTACGCAGCAGTTTTAATACAATGAGGACCAAAAGAAAAACCTTTAATGTCTGGGTGTATCTCAATCAATCTGAGGAATGGATCAATGGATAATAAAAACAAAAGTGGAGATAGAGGACAACCCTGTCTGGTGCCCTGGCGAAGATTAAAAAAGGACGACGTGGCACCGTTGACTCTTATGTTAGCTCTAGGTTGAGAGTATAGGGACATGACCATATTAATAAAGGAGTCGCCAAGATTATGTGCACACAAGACAGCACAAAGAAAAGGCCAAGAAACCTTGTCAAAGGCCTTTTCAGCATCAAGAGCCAAGGCCGCGGCTGGAAGATGAGAACGTTTAGCTGATCCGAGAATATGGCAAAAAGTACGTATATTATCACGCGCAAGACGGCCCTTTACAAAACCGGTTTGGGAGGGATGTTCAAGTTTAGGAATGAAGGATTCTAATCTCTTGGCTAAGATTTTGGCAAAAATATTAGCCTCCAGGTTAAGAAGGGAAATAGGACGGAAGTTTTTGGGATCTGAATGATCTTTTCCCTCTTTTGGAATCACTACAATAGTAGCATCAGCCGCCGTACCAGAAACAGACCCATCCTTAATAAAAGCATCAAAGACAGATTGAAGCTTGGGAACAATCACAAAGAGAAAAGTTTTATAAAACAAAATAGGGTAGCCATCAGGCCCCGGGGCTTTCCCAGAACGAGTAGCTTTATGCGTTAATGATTTCTTCAGGAGTAATCGGGCCATTTAAAACATTGCGATCGTCCACAGATACCGACTTTACCGGAACAGATTTTAAGAAGTCCTGACACTGCTCAAAAGAAGCCTGATTAGAAGGGGTATATAAGTTATTGTAGAAATCACAAAAGAATTCGAGAATTTCCCCAGTCTGAACTTTTTTAGAGCCAAAGTGATCATTAATAGAAGAGATTTGAGAGGACTTAAAGGAGGAATCCTGAAATTTTAATGTAGCTGCGAGAATCTTCCCAGCTCGATTTTTTAACAATAACCTTTTGGATTTCTGCGCCTGAACACCAATATGGGCTCTTTTGGTAAATCTAGTATTATATGTGTATTTTGCTTGATGAACTGTAGGCAAGATTTATCCTTAGAGTGTCTAAAGGTAGATTCCAGATTTGTTATTTCAGTTGCTAGATCTGTAAGCTCTTTTTTAATAGCAGCATTCCTTTTGGACATACATTTAATAACCTGGCCACGGAAAGTACATTTAAACGAATCCCAGAGGACAATTGGGGAAGAAACTGAGCCTTCATTCTCAAGGAAAAAGGTTTCGATTGCACTAGAGAATTCATCAACCTGGGCATTATCATGCAAAATTTCTGTATTTAATCTCCAGGAGCGAGCTCTTTATTTAGGAGCAAAGGACAGCAATGTAAAAGTGACCGCAGCATGATCAGAAATCAGAATAGGATGAATAAGCGGAGAGGAGGAAGACAAAACAAGAGAATAGTGAACCAGTAAATAGTCAATACGGGAAAAGGAAGAATGAGGTGAAGAAAAAAAGGAAAAGTCACTACCAGTGGGGTTGTGAAGAAGCCATACATCTTGAAGATGAGTGAGGGAACACATGTTAAGCATTTGTTTATGGGATTTTGGAGGACGAAATTGAAAAGCTGAATTCCTATCTAGAATGGGATCCATTGGTAAATTAAAATCTCCACCAACGATAAGATTCCCAGAATGAGGTGTATCATTCAATTTTTTGGTAACCGTTTTCCAAAAGGCCGGATCATCCTTGTTAGGGGCGTAAATATTCATCACATAAAGATCAGTATTACCATCAGACAACTTAGTTAATAACCAGTGACCCTCAGTATCGTGATCAGAAGAGAGTATGGATAAACCTGAATTCTTTGAGATTAAAGTAATGACCCCATTTCTTTTGCCACAAGCATCAGAACAACCAACATCTGAAACCCATTCCTTCCTCAGGAACAGCGCCTCTCTGGTAGAGACCTTTGTTTCCTGAAAAAGGACTAGATCTGAAGAGAGAGATTTGCAATAATCTAAGATTTTTGACCTCTTCACCGGATGATTTAAACCCTTAACATTAAGGGATAGCACGTTCAAACCCGGCATAGACATACATAAAAAAAGAGAAAAGACTCCATAGATGAAAAATAAACAACCACCAGCACAAATACAAGCATCCAGACATCAAACATTAACATCGAAGAGGGAGAATCCATGAGGGAAATCCGAAAGAAGAGAAGAGACAAAAGAGAAGAAAAGAGAAGAGAGAGAAGAACCAGCAGGGGAGGTCTGAAAAAGACCAAATTCATACTAGGGGGAACGTGGGAAGGCGAGAAAGGGGACCGTCACAAGGAGGAAATACAATTGATATCAACAGCCCAAATACATTACATAACTGATTGCATTGAATTAGGAGATAGGAACATCTGAAATATGAACTAATATCAATAGAGTATTACAAAAACAATTCATCATGTAAATCTGTAAAGTCAACACGTAGTTACCAAGATAATACACAAGTATCGTAGAAACTGTAGGGTGCAGAGGGAAACAAATAAATGGACATAATAGAGGAAGGCACTAAAAAGCTAGTTAATATAACAATCAAAGAAGCAATATGCTAGAGAAATACAAGAAACCACTATATCATGAAGATGAATATGCAAAAACTAAAAATAAGCAATTAATTAACAATCCTTAAATATATAGAACTTGTAACATGTAATTTGATTTGAAAATGCAGGAACATGTCAAATATATATTAATAGAAAGTAAGAGGACAGGAGACTATAAAATGCAAAAGAAAGAGAACAGTTTATACGTATTAGAGAAAGGCAATTGATAATAATAGGTAAGCAACCAATCAATGAAACTGTCATGAGATAGATATATAAATGAATTATACAATAATTTAGAAATTAACACAAGATATGTAGATGTAAGTTATAAGCATCTATGAAACAATCTATATAGCCAAACTAGAAAACAATACAATTATCAATAATGGTATAGACACAAAAGACCAATCAACATGAAAGAAGCGTCAGGCAAATTTTACCACATAAACATACAACAATAGAAGTAACATAAAGTGGGGTTAAAGGAAAAAGAAGAAAAAAAGATGGAAATAAGAGAAAGTCTCACACACAAAAGAGAAGGCAAAAAAGAAGCCATAAAATGAGAGAGTAGAAGAACGGAAAACTGACACAGGCACAGATAAACACGAAAAGAACAATTAGGAGAAAGGGCAACATAGAAAAAAGCCATACCACAAAAGGGTTAGAAAATACATAAAGAAGATATACCAAGGAAAGTAGTAGACTACAACATAGAGATATAAAAGAGAGCAGAAAAGGAGAAGAAGAAAACATACCGTACACCTTAGCTGACAATTTCACACACAAAATAGCAAAAGAAACACCAACAGTAGTGAGCAATAAAACCACTACGCAAATCTAAAAAGATAAACTGAATAGATCTGGAAAAGAGAGAACTCATTGCAGACATGAAACAGAACCCAAAGCCCCATTGGCGGAGTCAAAAACAGACAACACCGATAAATCATCAACAGAGGAACAAAAAACCACCAAACAGATCATAAGAGACAACTAAGTCAATAGATCTGAAAAATAAAAGAGAGAGCAGAGGAGATATAGGTATACACTTCACGTGCCAGAAGCACCAGGATCAGGCGAAGCTGCCATTTGAAGCTCCATCTGCAGTTCCATCTGATTGTCCAAGAAAGAAGCTAGGTCTGCGGGTTCATCGAAAATCCTGGAACGACCTTTGAAGGTAATGCGGAATTTCGAAGGGCCAGAAAAGGAAAACGGGATGTTCATCTCAGAAAGACGTTTCCGAAGATTAAGAAAGCCCTTCCTCCTTATCACAGTATCCCTGGCGAAGTCCTGAGAGATTGAAATTCGATTACCTTCCCAGGAAACAGCTTTAACCTTCCGCATGTGGGCAAGAATCTGCTCCGTGTGTTGATGACGCAGTGGTTTAAAAATTATCGCTCTTGGCCGTGTGGCAGATTTAGAACGAAAGGTGGGGAGACGATGAGCCCTTTCTAATTCAAAGTCTCTCTGAAAGGAGATTTGAAGAGTAGAAGGAATCCAGTGGCATAAAAAATCAATCATAGAGGAGGCTGATTTCTCTGCATCTTCCGGCAGACCAAACATGCGCAGATTAGATCTGCGATTACGATCCTCCTGCTCAGTGAGATCCCTTCAAAATGCCGCCATTGAGCGCTCCAATTGGTTAAGAATATTTACAACAAGGGGTGGTGGTGAGGGACAGAGTCTCTGAATTAAGCAGAAAGCTCTCACCCAGTCAAGAGATCAGGGCTAGGGTTCATCACCACCCCCTTTTCTGAATCATTTTTGTCCACCATAAGCGTGGAAGGGTATACTCAGATGTTAGTCCCTTGCTCATTGCACCATCAGGATTCAAGCAAGCCGGGCCGAAGACGGCTGAAATGCCAGAAACCGGTCCCCGGTAGCTTGTTTCCTTCCCAGTATAAGAATTGGCTTGGTAGTTTGGTCTGCCCTGTTCCCATGATGCACTGGGCCAGGGTCAGACTAATTTGCATATAGCCAAGTTCTGAGCTGGGATGGTGCAGTGAGCTAAAAAACGGTGATGGATGAAGCCCTGATCTTTGGACTGGGTAAGAGTGGTCTGCTTAATTCAGACACTCTGTTCATCACCACCCCCTTTTCTGAATCATTTTTGTCCACCATAAGCGTGGAAGGGTATACTCAGATGTGAGTCCCTTGCTCATTGCACCATCAGGATTCAAGCAAGCCGGGCCGAAGACGGCTGAAATGCCAGAAACCGGTCCCCGGTAGCTTGTTTCCTTCCCAGTATAAGAATTGGCTTGGTAGTTTGGTCTGCCCTGTTCCCATGATGCACTGGGCCAGGGTCAGACTAATTTGCATATAGCCAAGTTCTGAGCTGGGATGGTGCAGTGAGCTAAAAAACGGTGATGGATGAAGCCCTGATCTTTGGACTGGGTAAGAGTGGTCTGCTTAATTCAGACACTCTGTTCATCACCACCCCCTTTTCTGAATCATTTTTGTCCACCATAAGCGTGGAAGGGTATACTCAGATGTGAGTCCCTTGCTCATTGCACCATCAGGATTCAAGCAAGCCGGGCCGAAGACGGCTGAAATGCCAGAAACCGGTCCCCGGTAGCTTGTTTCCTTCCCAGTATAAGAATTGGCTTGGTAGTTTGGTCTGCCCTGTTCCCATGATGCACTGGGCCAGGGTCAGACTAATTTGCATATAGCCAAGTTCTGAGCTGGGATGGTGCAGTGAGCTAAAAAACGGTGATGGATGAAGCCCTGATCTTTGGACTGGGTAAGAGTGGTCTGCTTAATTCAGACACTCTGTTCATCACCACCCCCTTTTCTGAATCATTTTTGTCCACCATAAGCGTGGAAGGGTATACTCAGATGTGAGTCCCTTGCTCATTGCACCATCAGGATTCAAGCAAGCCGGGCCGAAGACGGCTGAAATGCCAGAAACCGGTCCCCGGTAGCTTGTTTCCTTCCCAGTATAAGAATTGGCTTGGTAGTTTGGTCTGCCCTGTTCCCATGATGCACTGGGCCAGGGTCAGACTAATTTGCATATAGCCAGGTTCTGAGCTGGGATGGTGCAGTGAGCTAAAAAACGGTGATGGATGAAGCCCTGATTTTTGGACTGGGTAAGAGTGGTCTGCTTAATTCAGACACTCTGTTCATCACCACCCCCTTTTCTGAATCATTTTTGTCCACCATAAGCGTGGAAGGGTATACTCAGATGTGAGTACCTTGCTCATTGCACCATCAGGATTCAAGCAAGCCGGGCCGAAGATGGCTGAAATGCCAGAAACCGGTCCCCGGTAGCTTGTTTCCTTCCCAGTATAAGAATTGGCTTGGTAGTTTGGTCTGCCCTGTTCCCATGATGCACTGGGCTAGGGTCAGACTAATTTGCATATAGCCAAGTTCTGAGCTGGGATGGTGCAGTGAGCTAAATAACGGTGATGGATGAAGCCCTGATCTTTGGACTGGGTAAGAGTGGTCTGCTTAATTCAGACACTCTGTTCATCACCACCCCCTTTTCTGAATCATTTTTGTCCACCATAAGCGTGGAAGGGTATACTCAGATGTGAGTCCCTTGCTCATTGCACCATCAGGATTCAAGCAAGCCGGGCCGAAGACGGCTGAAATGCCAGAAACCGGTCCCCGGTAGCTTGTTTCCTTCCCAGTATAAGAATTGGCTTGGTAGTTTGGTCTGTCCTGTTCCCATGATGCACTGGGCCAGGGTCAGACTAATTTGCATATAGCCAAGTTCTGAGCTGGGATGGTGCAGTGAGCTAAAAAACGGTGATGGATGAAGCCCTGATCTTTGGACTGGGTAAGAGTGGTCTGCTTAATTCAGACACTCTGTTCATCACCACCACCTTTTCTGAACCAATTGGTTAAGAGACCTAGATTGCTTCTGCATATTATCCTCAGCACCACTGATACGTGTCTCCGTGGCCGAAACACGAATAGAGAGAGCTTTGAAGTCATTTCTGATAGCGGACACCTCCACTTGCAGTAAGTCTGTGTTAGTCTTTGTTGACTGCGCAATATCATGAACCTCATTGAGACGCGTTAAAATTGCGTCAAGAGAAGTATTAGTGTCAGCTTGAGAAGACTCAGGTGTAGGAGACAGTGGTTTGAGTCTTTTAAGATAGGCACCGGGCTCGTTTGAATCTTTAGCAGTTGATGAACGGCCCATAGTTGCAGCCATGGAACGCCAGCCACAGAGAAAAATATAAACCACGTGAGGAATAATAGAGGCAGGCAAAAAAAAAGGTCAAGAAGAGTGTATTCCCCACAGAGAATAAAGGAATAGAGCGCACTGAAAGCCAACCAGCAAAATAAACAAAAAAGGCGCTCTTATATGACATGCAGTTTCAGGTATTAATAAAATAGCTCTTGAGAGACCAGCAGACCAAACCAGAGATACATATGGCAGATGAAATGTAGCTCCGACGTCAAACTGTTGCACCAAGGTAAACACAGAAGGCATGTAAGCCTAAATAGCCACAAAATAACCAGCCAAACAGCGCGAAGAAAAAAAAAAGAATAATATCAAGTCAAAAAGTATCCAAATGTAGTGAATAGCACCTGATATCTCGCTGGTCCGGCGAGAATGTATCAATGTCCTCGTTTCTGAGGAGAAATGCGACATTCCGTCAGAGGCAGCTAAGATGGCGGTCACCCGTCAAGATAACGAGCGTCACTTCAGTCTGACAGAACTCAGACAGCTGCAGCCGGAATCCAACGAAAACGAGCACAATCTGCTCTCGGCATATACACCAGACCAGGAGAGCTGTTGCGCGGAACAGGGGCACTGGAAATCAGGTTAAAACCTCCAACGGACCTCAATCGCCTTGTCAACTCCCCCCGGAGCAGCACTTTTTAAAATGATGGCCCTGACCCGCTTTCAGTATTTTTTTTTTCTTTACAGAGTTTTATATAGTGCGAACTTGACCCCAATCAGGTATCAGAGCACTTTACATAGAGCACCAGTTGCATTACTAGAGGACATATTCATTTTTTATAGGACCCGGGAGAGTAAGTGATTTGCCCAGAATCACAGGATGTTCAGCGTCATTGCCGAGACTCAAACCCAGTTCCCCAGATTTTAGCTCGACCGCCCTAGCCGTTAGGCCAAATCCTTTTACACAACTCACCTGCTCCTATCCCAGCAAAATATTTTGTGGCTATAGAGAGTGAACAGGGGGCTCTACTATGAGTAAAGGGAACACCACAAATACCATTCTCTAAACTGGTGTGGGGTTGGTACGATGGAGGGATTAGGTTCCCAGATATTAAAAAATACTATTGGGCTGCACAATTGGCAGCCATAAACCAAGGCACATACCTACCATATGATGATCCAGGATACTGAATGGATAGATGGCTGCTGCCGAGTGGATAATATGTCAGGGCACTCTGACATATTTAGACCCGCTAATCTGCAACTGACGGGACCTACATCACACTCTGTCCAGATATGGAATGCAGCTCATAAAAGTCTGGGTTGGGCTAGACAATTATGCAGGTCACCCCCTTGTGGGACTCGTACCTGCTGGGAACCCTTGAGAACACTAAGTGGTTTGACAAATGGGATGTGATCAAACTGACTCAGGTGGGTGACATATGGAGGGAAGGCAAGGTGATAGCATTCTCAGTGCTGCAACGAGAATATGAATTGACAGCCACTTAAAGATTCAGATATCTCCAGGTGAGGCATGCCCTGCAAGCATGTACTCCGTTATGGGAGACAATTCCTGAAGCAACGCCACTGGAGGATACACTCCTCGATGGGTACATGCCTAAAATAGCAATTTCCCTGACCTACCGGAAATGAATCAATCATACTTTCGACCCACTTATGTGGCTCCATGGGAAAGCGATCTTATAGAACTGAATGACGAGAATTGGTTGGAGGTGCTGGCTTCCCCCAAGGAGGTCGCAATCTCGTCAAGTCTCAAACTGGTGCAATAAAAAATACGCCACAGAGTATATTACCCAGGACCAGCATTGGTCAGGATGGGATATGGGGAGGACTCATGATGTAGGCAAAAACATGGGAGCGAAGGCACTTTCCTACATATACTTTGGGAATGTACCTACATTAGTAAATACTGGACGGACATCCTCAAATGTATGGAAGAAGTGCTGGGAACTGGGCCTGACCCTAGAGGCCAAGAGGTGTCTCTTAAATATTTGAGGATCGTCAGATCTGAGTAACAAAGAGAAAACATGGGCATCCCTGGGTCATATGGTGGCTAAGTGCAACATTGCCAGAACATGGGGCGTGAGGGAAGCTCCAGGCCTAAATTCATGGAGGAAAGATATAGACAGGTGCATGTTTCATGAAAAATCAGTGTATGTTTCCAGGAGAAGTCCGAAAAAGTGGATACAAACATGGGGTAAATGGAATACCTATTGTGGGAATATCTGTGCTCCCCCTCTTCTTCCCCTACTTCCTCTCCTTGACAAACCTGTACCAACTGAACATTGCGATAGTTGAACCTGCAATACTGTACATACAAGATTGATTACCCATAACCTTTGTGGACAGAAGAGATTTACTCTCCGAGCACCTAAGATTGTGTATGTAATTTTTGCTAACCTGTTACCAAGAAAAAGATATGTAAAAAAAATAAAAGGTCTGGAGTAGCGCTTTCCGACCTACCATGACGCACACTCGAATGAACCCTCAACCATTAGGGTCTCACTTGGATTGATACATTTCTTCACTGAGCGCTGAGATTCACTATACCAACCACATATCACAATCACGCAAAGAAAAAGTGCATATCTCAATTGTTCTGTCTTAATGTCTCACAACAATCACCACAACACAGCAGACAACTACATTATACTATATTCCACAATCTTTAAAGGCATCCTAGATCTTAGGACACATTGGACCCGATAACCACTTCAGCTTTTCTACATGAAGTACCACAGTTACACAACTTAAAACATCTCGGCAGAACACCATACAATCATTGCAAAACACTGCAAGCTAAGCACAACCAATTGTGACAGCCTTAAAACTCAAACCTCCCCTTTTACAACTCGCTCCCGAACTGCTAGTACTCCATCATTCTCCTGAACGAACCATGGACTTTAAGGGTTTGGACTGGGTTTGGGCAATTTCTGAACTCCATCACTTCAGTGTATAACCATCTGAATATGCTACTAGTTGATCCATCGATGGGGCAACCTCTTATCATTGGTTATCCGATTTTTCTTTCTATGCCCCTGAGAGGTGAAGGGAGTTAGAACTTGGTCAAACACTGGTAATTTACAGTGTAACCCATTTGGCTAAACAATTGGGATCAGGAATCAGTAAATGAGGCCAAGAAGTTTTATTACAAGTTAGCAGTTAGATTAATATAAGTTAATCTCAGTACTATGCTGTAAAGGTACAGAATAACAACTGGATATCCAAACCTCAGAAAGAAGTTCAGGCCCAACAGTACGAGACAAACAAGAACTTCAGTCACAGCAATAAAAGAATTAACAGCAGAAACTGGTGCTCAGAGGAGAGTCCTCAATCTTCTCTCCTAAACATGAGTAATATCTAATTCCTCAAATCTACTGTCTAAAGCTATTAAAGGAAATTTGATCTAAAGAGTTTCAAAGGTCGGGGAAATGTAAATAAGAGAAAATTGTCAGGAAGTTGTGGGAAGGTGTCAGCATTTCAGAAGCCCGGGCAGGTGTCTTCTAGGGATAGGGAAATAAGTGCTAGCCTAAGCCACACTCAGCAAAGAACCAGAGAAAGAATCATAGAGGTCTGTACCACTCAAAGCCAAAGAAAAAGTGGCCAACATCAACCTGTGAGAACAATAGTTAATACCACCAGAATCATTGGGGTAACACCCCTTGTTCATACCTACAGGGGCTCCATTTTCCTTTCCATTCTCAAGTTGTGAGCTGCATCATTAGCAGACTCTCCCAGGCCAGTCCTCAGAACTACATCATTCTTGGTCACCTGCGACCCCTGGAATCATTACTGAAATTAACACTCTGGCTCTCTATGTTTGCCGTCAACGTCTTTTTCTCAGGTTCTCTCTATCTCTAGTACAGAGTTACATCTATTTTCAAACTAACAAACCATGTAAGCGTATCTGCTAGGAAATGACACACAAGCAGAAATGGGGAAAAAAGTATTTTATGCAGAAAAATATACAGGCCTAATCGAGTCAAATTAAGCTCTCAATTAAACATTTAATTACTAAATGGTGTAAATGAATAATATATGTGTGGTTTGTGCGCTACAAATGAATAACACATGTAAGTACAGTAAATTCAACATTTGATTCACGCTGCAATGGAAAGTAACTTTAAATGGGTGTATAAAAGTATGATTAAGAAGTACATTATGAATACCAATGCAAAAATATTAGTGCAAACGTTAATATACATCTCTCTCGTTTCTAGAGTAAGTACATTTCAATAGTGTGAGGATGATTTATCAACTCTCTAAAGCCTATATTTTGTTTTAATAATGTTGAGGCACACAGCATATATGATTTTCTAGTTCTACAGTGAATGCACTTCAGCAGTGAATTTGAATGCAACACTTTACATTAGTAACTTAGAACACACCAGTATGTAGTGCTAAGTGCACATTTATATTGCATATTTATGACGCTTGAGGGTGGAGCCAAAATTTTGCTACTCCAGTGGCTCCTCCTCCACAGCTGTGTATAAGGCATCATGGCAGTAGTCACTGCTTCTACAGTTGTATGTAATGTATGTATGTATTTGAGCTTATATAGCGCACAGCTACCCACAAAGGGTTTCCCGGCGCTTGCTTAGGGAACCTGTCCTGGTATTCCCCTGTGAGATAACCCCGGCAGGGTATCCACAAGGTGAAAGCCAGGCATCCCGCCGCGAGGGGCCATTGTGGAGATTAAGCAAGCTATTGCCCAGAATCGCAGAGTGTGAACCCGTGAGTCGAGAAGGCACCGGAGCGAGAATTATCGAGTCCATGGAATTCTTGAGCCCAAGACCCGCCGAGGCGGGGAATTGAACCCTGGTCCAGGGCCGATCTCAGCTTCCGGGTCTGCCGCCTCTAACCCATGAGCCACACTTCTCCAGCCTGCATGCTGTCACTGAGGCTTCGTTCTCCCTGTTCGAACAGAGTGCACTTTAACTGCATGCAGGTATTTATTTTCTGACACCCGCAGTTTGCATCTTGTCGAGCGTGTAATCACTCCCATTTCGGACAGCTTGTCAGCCCCTGATACCCCACCCATCTGCTCCACACTACACCGGGAGCTCAGCCCCCGGCCTCACAGCATCTTCCCCTTCGGACACCAACCGATGGAACACCGATTGACCTCGCCTAAAGAATTGCCTCAGTGATTGATTTGTAAAAGAAAAAAAAAGTGCTGTGTCTCTCATCAAGAAACAGCTTGCACCAGCCCATTCTCCTGTTTGCGCCGCCAAAAACAGAACCAACTTCTAGCTAGGAAAGTGAGGAGAGGATGTGTTTAATGGCCAGAGCTGCTGAATTCTGAGCTGGGGAACCAGGTTTGAGTTTCGCTGTTGGCCAAACATCCCTTTATCTCCCATTATATGAATGTGTCCTTTACTGGTGCTCATGAAAAGTGCAGGTGTTGATGATTAAGTACCAAAAACCACTGGCTCAAATTAAGCACTGCATTGCCTAATGGTTCATTTCACTAAGAGTGACGCTTTCATCAAATTCTTCTCCAGAGATTGGTACCTTTATGTTCGCTGCTTTGGGCAGACTTCTGCAGGCAGTGTCTATATGCTTACGCTGAATTAAACAACCATATACTCCTCTGACCGCCACAAGAAGGATCTATGCTCTCACCAGAATTCTGAGTCTTTCAGACTTCAATAGCAAATTTTCTTTCGAGCATGTTGCCTGTTCGTCTCTCTCAGTCTTTTTTCTCATCTATTTATAAATTCACATGAATTCTTCTGGTGTAAAAAAAAGGCAAATAATCTGAAAAAACTCCAAATAAACTACGAGGAGAGAGGCTGCAAGCTACCGAACTGTGGTTTTCTCTAGACTACCATCGGCTTATTTACAAGCCCCTGGCGCCGCTGGTGCGTCATTTTTAAGATGAGAAAAAGTGAAATAACTGCAGATTAAGGGGCTTGTAAATAAACCCCTCAGTCTTAGTAAATTTTTGGGCGCTGCCGGGCAGGCCTGTCGCTCTCCTTCTAGACCACAGGACTTTCCCGCTTCAGCAGTAGCCCCTCCATTATGGTGGAGGATTGCCATCCCCCTGCCCTTACTCACAATTAAAAAGATTTTTTTTAAACATTCTAACCCATTTTATTATCGTTTTATTTTAATCACCCTGGACCCACCCCCAGGAATTTGATGAATCTTGGGGGCGTGTCCAGTGGGATGATACTGGTGGGGGCGTGGTAGTGCACTCCCTTCTCTGCGCATGAGTTGTTCGGCTGGCCATTGCAGTGCAGCTTTGGCTAGCCCCAGCTGCATTGCTGGGGCTGGAGTAAGCAGACAAGGACTCCTAGGGCCTCATTTTTGAGGCTGTGCGTAACTTTTACGCCGCCGGTGCGTCACATTTTGTGATGCACCAGAGGCGTAAAAAATGCACCTTGTTGGGCCATATTTACAAAGTGACGCATCTAGGTAGATGCATCACTTTGTAAACCCCTGCGCCACATTATACCTGCGCCAGGTATAATGTATGCAAGGGGGCGTATTGATGCAAGGAAGGGTCGTAGAAGTGACGCAGTGAAATCTATGAGCTTTCACTGCATCCCTTTTAGGACGCCGTTGCGTCAAAATCTTGCGCCTGCCTCACAGCAGGGGAAAGACTGACGCAGGCCATTTCACATGGGGCTTGTGAAACGACGCATTGCTGGGGTTGCGTCACTTTTGTGACACACTCCAGCAATGCGTCACTTTTGCGCTTACATATACGTCAGAAATACTGACGTATCTGTAACTTCTTGCGACATGATGTGTCATACATTAAAAATGGCGCATCAGGAATGTCGCAAGGAGTGTGCACTCAGAAGTGACGCATCGCTGCTTTCACGCAGCGATGCGTCATTTCTCATAAATGAGGGCCCTAGTCTGCCTGTGAGCGCAAAGTCATAGCGTTCAGGTCAGTCCTGATGCTGCTTTCCTGCAGCACCCTGATTGAAGCAAGAACATCGCGATGGAGCAGACGGTGGTGGTGATCAGGTAAGTTTTTTTATTTTGTCCCCAAACCACCCCCACCTCCAGCTCCCTCCTCTGGCCCACCCTGCCACTTTGGCAGGGGACTGGCCGCGGCTGCCCCCCTTATTCTTCTTGTTCCTCCCCTGTGTAACCCTGCCCCTTCCTTAATTCCTATACCCTTCTATTTACCTTCTCCCTCTATGTATAAGTGCTTCACTGCTATACATCTGCACAACATTCTATTTGCAAGAACCCTTTTTAATAAAAACCTTTCCATGACCAACAACATTCTTCTCGCAGCAGACTATCGGGACAATTTTGAATATAGTGAAGCACATTTTGGTATCCAGGAATGTTTCTTTCGATTCTAAACAAGTCTTTCATTAACCTGTTCTTGTCCAATTATCTACTTAACATCGCATCTCATTTCGTAAATCGGAGTACAGATGTCAGTAGATACAAACGTCGCAATTCACAAAAGCATCATCCAACTTTTCTATGCTTTTCATAAATACTCAAGTTGATCTTCGTTCCCCAGACTTCAATATATTTTTTTTTTAAACAGATTTTTTTGATTGCATAGTAAGCACATATTTCGCAATGCTCTGTCACCCAGAGACAATCACCATTATCAATGTACCAATCACGAATGCAGTCATTTCCTATAATGAAGCAGAATATACAAACAGAAGGAGTAGCTATGAAACTCCCCCCCGCACCCCCCACCCACTCGCAACTCCCACCCCTGCGCGCCGCTGCCTGCTCCACCTGTATGATATACATCTAGTATAACGTGTGCCATGTGCACTGATGTGCCAACAGTTTAGCCATGACTGTCGAACTATCAGGGAGGCTGGTTGGCATTGTCCTCAGTGGCGGATCCAGCTCCAGACCACTATAGTCCGCCCACCTCTTCCAGCCCCTAGCTACATATATAGGTTGCTCCAGCCCCATACAGAAGTCCATCCCATTTTTCCAGGCCATGAGCGACGGAGCCCGGGGCGCCTTCCATGATCGTGCAATATCTCTTTTTGCTAGTGTTAGTCCCAGTAAAAGTAAATGGCGCTTATACCTGTTGCCCCCTACCCTGGCCATGACGTGTAGCAGGGCCAGCTTAGGATCCCTCTGATGCACCCAGGCCAGAACCTCATCTAGGCACTGGAACACCCCATTCCAGAATCTCTGTAAAGCCCTGCAGTCCCAGACTGTATGCATCAACGTTCCCACCTCCGATCCACACCTAAGACAATCGGGGGACGCAACCAAGCGCTGTCTAGTGTAGTATGTAGGGTGTAGGTATCTAAATTGGATGAGTCGCAGGCGCATGGAAATTGCAGCCCCCCTGGGACCCTCCAGAGCCTCCACCAATCTTCTTCATCTAAGTCCCCAACATCCTGCTCCCATGTAGTTTTAAGTCGTTGCAGGTCGGTGGAGCAGTTTCGTACAAGGGTTTGATAGATACGGGACAGTTTCTTGTCGGGCAGCTCCCCCATGAAAACTTTAGCTTCCAGCGGGCTGAACTTAGGGAGGCTCTCCAACCCCGCAATGTATGGTGTTAGGGCATGTCGAAATTGGAGATATTTATAGAATTGGGTACGTGGCATCCCAAAATCGTCCCGTAGATCATCGAAGGCCTTGAGCACGCACCCGGACATAACGTCCCCTAAGGCAGAGATGCCGATCGCATCCCATCCCCGGAAGCCTATCATTGTGTCCATCTGGGGCAGCCGACCATTGCGCCACAACAGGGTTATTTGAGTAAGAACATTCCACCAGCCCATCCTACGTAAAGCCTGTCTCCATATCTGAAAGACCACCTGCGTGATGGACGGCAAAAACTTCCTGAGAGGTGCTGAGTATAGCAGTGTGTGGACGGACACAGTGCCCATCAAGGCCCTCTCTACTGCATATGCGGGGTCGCTCCTATCCGCATACCACCAGTCATTTAATACCAAGAGGTGGGACATCTGGTAATACGATAGGACATCTGATGTGGCCAAGCCCCCAGTATACGTCGATCGGAAGCAAGTCCGCAGGGCCACCCGTGCGGCACCGCCCTATCACAAGAACCCGCTTAGCTCCGAGTTAAGGCGCCGGAACCAGCCAAGCAAAACCAACACTGGATGATTTTGCAGTTGATAGATCAGGCGCGGGAGCGCCACCATCTTAAAGATGGCCGATCTACTGAGTATAGAGAGCGGCATCCTAGAACACACCTTCAGGTCTTCACGAGTGCGCTCCCAGACCGGGGTAATGTTACGCTCTTGGGCTGTGGTCGCGTCCTCAGATAAAACTACTTCCAGGTACTTCACTCCGTTTGTGGCCAACTGGAGCCCCCGCGCTCAATCCCCCACCGGCTGCGGGCCTCCCAATACCCAGAGTGTAGATTTCCTGGGATTCATATATAGACCTGAGGTTTCGCCAAAGATTTGTAAAATTCGCAGGAGACGGGGCCCCGATCACCCCAGGTCAATGAGGAAAAACAGCACATCGTCGGCGAATAGGGCTATTCTATCGGTTAGGTCCGCCGACCACCAAAATCCCTTGAGCTGAGATTCTATTCGCACCCTAGCTGCGAGGGGTTCCATAGCGAGTGCAAAAAGATATGGAGAGAGGGGGCAGCCCTGCGTCATCCCACGCCCGGTCTGGAAGGAGCGGGATACCCCCCCCACCCGTTCCGCAGCCGTGAGGTCCGTGTAGAGGAGCCGAACATATGCCAAAAAGCGAGAGCCTAGGTTCAGACGTCCCAGCAGAGCGAACAAGTATGTCCAGCTCAGGGAGTCAAACGCCCTATCCATGTCCGCCAAAAACAGTGCCGCCTGTTCCCCCAATCGTTGCCATGCAAACACCGCGGCCTGGGCACGTCTAATATTATGGCGAGTGGCACGCTGTGGCATAAAGCCCGCCTGGTCCGGATGAACTAGATCCGTGATGTATGGTTTAAGTCTATTGGCAAGGGCCTTAGCCAGTATCTTGGCCTCAGTATTCAGCAAGGAGATTGGGCGGTAGGACGCGTGACTCTCCGGAGGTCGCCCTGGCTTCAGGAACACCACCACTTCCACATGCCGCCAATCCGGGGGCAGCGTACCACTCTCCCGCGCTTCTTCTATGACGGGGCGAAAATGTGGGCTCAGCTGCGATGCAAAGCGCCGAAAAAGTTCACTAGGGAACCCGTTAGGTCCCGGCGCCTTACCCGGATTCCATTTACCCAGTGCCGTGGCCAGTTCAGCATCTGTCAGGGGGCGGTCTAATACCTCACGAGCCTCGTCTGAAACGGCCCTCGGTAAGCACCCCTAGGGCGCGTATAATGCCTCATAGTAGGTTGCAAAGCTTCCGGCAAGCGCAACAGGTTCCAAGATAGGTTCCCCATCTGGGCCCACTATCTGGGGCAGTGGCTGGGCATGCATAATGCCCTGACACAGGCGATGTAGCATCTTGCAGGACTTGTCGCCCCATTGGTATATACGACTGCGTGTAGCCAGCCAAGCCTGTTGGGCTTCGTCAATCAGCACTGCAGCATATTGTTGTTGCGCCAAAGCCAGCCCACCATCCTCCTTTCGGCCTCTGCACTCCAAAGTCTCCAAGTCCACCTTGTGCCGCACTAGGTCTCTATGCTTCTCCCTACGCGCCGCTGCGCACCATGAGATATCAATGCCTCGCAATGTGGGTTTCATTGCCTCCCAAGCGTCGCCCGGGAATCTACAGTACCTACGTTAGCAGATTAAAAATTATCAATTTCACAGGTCATGGGAGCACGGTAGGTGTCTTGCATCAATTGCCAAGGTGACACACGCCACCGAAACGGCTGCCGAGCGCGACCGGTATCAAGTATAACATAAACCGGCGAGTGGTCGGACAGCGCCTGTGGCAGGATTTTCGCGGACAGCACTCTATTCGCCAGCACTCTCGGAACAAAAACGTAGTCTAATCTAGAGAAGTAGTCCCGCGCTGTGGAAAGGTATGTGAAGTCCCTACGTGACCCATGCTTGTACGTCCAGGTGTCCACCCAATCGAGACCTCTGACCAAGGCCCGCAACCTAGTAGCCGGACCTTCCCTCCCCACCTCATCCTGAACGCCAGCAGCGCTTCGCCATCTATCACACGAGACATCTATAACATCATTCCAATCTCCACCTACAATGGACAGAGCAGTGGGCATGTCCACCCAAAGGGACAGCAGCCTCACAACTAGGGGCCACTGCAAAGGTGGCGGGGTGTATACGCTGCCAAAGAGTACCGGGTCTCCTCCAATCTCTCCCTGCACAAATATAAATCTACCCTACGCATCAGTCCACGTGCGTTTATGAACCCTACGATGTATGAGGACTGCCACCCCTCGTGATCCTCTTGTGAACCCCAAGTGGTATGCCTGTGTGAATCCATTTCGCTGAAGGCACAGCGCTTTGGTACCAAGCAAGTGTGTTTCTTGCAACAGGAGTATGTCTGTTCCCTTCCTCCTGGCCCATGTAAATACCGCCCCCCTGTTCACCTTATCCAGCATCCCCCGCACATTCCAGCTCATGATCCGCGTCCCACCTTGGCCTAGCCGCACTCCGTCACTATCAAGAGACATTTGTACAGTATGGCATGTCGCCGCCCAGCCTTACACAGGCAGCATTGGCAATTCTTGAAACAGTCAGCAAGCAGCAATTTCAAACTCCCTCCCCCCTTTGAGACCCCGAACTCCCCCCAACCTTCCCCCACCCGCACCTCCCAAACACGGAAGCACCTGTTGTGGTCGGAGCGTGGTCCCGGCCCCAACTGGGAACCAAGTACCACCCCCTCCAATGGATCCCCTCACAGGAGTCCATATAGAACTAGGCTGTTGCTCCCTCCCCAAACCAGACAGAGTGTGGCCACCAGCCTAGGCAGTATTGCACCTGGTCATCTACATCAGACATATAAATGAGTCATGAGTCAGTTCCCCCAATAGTCAAGGCACATCTTCCTGGACTTCCAGCATAGCCTCATCTCAGCGGGCGGTCGACCCAGATTGCGAGCCACGGCTCGAGCGCGATCTGCCCCGGCGCCGACGCTGACCCTCGGGCCCCCTCTAGCAGAATTACTCGAGGAGGAGTCAGACTCCCCGCCTTTCGCCGTGTTGGTCCGAACCTTTACAGTTTCATCCGTCCACTGAAAGACCTCTTCTGGAGGGTCAAAGAAAAATGTGCGGGACTGGAAAATGACCCGCAGCCTCGCTGGGTAGAGAAATGCGTATTGCAGCTTCAGGCCCCTGAGACGAGCTTTGGCTGCGGTGAAGGATTGGCGTTGTTGCTGAACCTGTTTTGTGTAGTCCGGGAAGATAAGAATATTCGCATTCTCGTACGTGAGCTTGCCCTTCAGTCTTGCCTGCTTCAGGATAGTGTCTCTATCAGCGTAGTTCGGGAGTTTGGCGATCATGGGACGCGGGCGCGCATCAGCCGGGGGTTTCTGTGTCAGTGCACGGTGGGCTCTCTCGACCACAAAGCAGCGGGAGAGAACGTCGGGTGGAATCCAGCTCTCTAGCCATTGTGCCAGGAAGCACTCTGCATTGTCCCTTTCACAGTCTTCCGGAGGAGCATTACATTGGGAACCCACTGCCCCAATTTTGGCATCCAACGCGTCCCTGGACTGCGTGAGCACCTCCAAGAGCGCTGCGTTGTCCGGCACCTGTGACTGCACTCCCTTTGCACCAGCCGCCTCCGTGAATTTATCAATCGGCCCTTCTTTGCCCTGACTTCCACCGTCGCCTCTCGTCATGCTGCCCTCGATGTGTGGAGCGGCTCACCGGCCGCTGTATGGCCCGCTCCCACTGCAGGCCGAAACTCAAATATGGCCTCCAACTGCCGGTCTCCCGCCCAAGGGGGGGTTTCAATAGTCCACTAGAGCACCAACCCCCACTGGCTGCTGCGCGTCCCCCTGGCCGGTTCTCACTTATACTGGGCACAGGCCCCGGCAGCCGCACACGCCCAATGTTCAAGAGGGCCCCCTCAGCACGGCCAGCGCCACCGACAGATGTACGCCGGGGCCCGATGTGACCCCCGATGTCTGAACTTCCGGGCGCAGCCACCCCACAGCTTGTCGCCAGGCCGTCTACTGGTCAGCTCACCGGGCAGTCAATACTCAGCACTGACCTGGGAGTGCGACAGCGCCGCTCGCCTGTCCAGCCGCGCCCCTCCGCTGATCAGCGCGGCCGCCACGACCACACAAGATGGCGGCCCCTCTCTCCGGCCGTCTCCGGCTGTCTCCGGCCCAGGCTCCCACAAGGCTCGCCTCGTCCCGAATTCCCTTGCTGTCGTCCCGCAGGAGACGCGGTCCTCAGGGCTCCCCGTCTCCGGGTGAGCAATGGGTACGCGCCGCTTCCACTCTCAATGCGGCCGCCCCAACTTTCCAGGCTGCTCCAAAATTGAGGCCCCGGCTTCACAGGCCTCGCCGGACCGCTTCGACCGCGGCACTCTGCTGGGACACTCTCGGACCGCGGGAGCCGACTCCAGCGCCGCCTCACGCCGTCGGAGGATGCCCTCGGGACCGGGCACCAAAAAAGGGTCACTGGGAACTGTTCACGATGACCAGGGCCAGGATAAATTATCAGGATATCTGCTGGCTGGTCGGAGCTCACGCTCTACATGACCGCCAGGCTCGCCGGCTAAGCCACGCCTCCCAGACTTCAATATTAAAAGAATTCTATCTGGTATGTTTAGATTAGTTGCACCTTGATAGCTTACCTTCGGGGTAAGATCCACAGTGCCCCAAGCAGTGAGGTTGAATTCTTAGCAGACTGCTCGAATCTTTCCACGGCAAGGAATCCGGGAAAATCTTTTCACAGAAGGGACTTCAAGAGAACCCCAGTTTACTCAATTATCGAATGGCAGCAATTCTCACTAATGTAATAATATAAAGCCTAGGAATGATTAAGTGTTTTTAGGGCATGGACGTTTTCAAACCAAACCATGAGACTAATTTATAAAATACTTGGGGGCAGATTTACAAGCCCCTTGCGACACTTTTATAACGCTGTTGCGTCACTTTTGTGACGCAGCGGCGGCGTAAACAGAAGCTGGAAATATTTCAGTACCTGTTCCAACAGTAGAGCCTGTCATTATTTCAGAGGGATGCAGTACTATAGAAATATTGAATCAGGTACATTTTCTATGGTTTTCAGGTTTGCAGTATAAGTGAGGGACAGCTCTGAATGAGGCCTGACACTGGCCTATTCAGTGCATTCCTGCACTCAATTGCCTTACTGGAAAGTCCTATTATGAATAATCACAGCCCTATGCAGTGAGCATATTAAAATGCTACCACCTTTCCTTTTTGGCCCCTAATAAAAGAAAGGGCTATGGGTGGTTGGCTGAAGAGGGGTGGAGGGAGGAAGCAATACCCAGCTAAACGTGTGGTGTATATCTAAACTAATAAGAGCTTACGGTTATATGAGGCTAATTGTTGATGATTGATTATTTCATGCTACATGAAACTGCATTGCTTTACAGCACAGGGCGTTTTCCATTTACACTGCCTCTTGAAGTTACAGTTGTGTCTGATGTATACAAAAAATGATGAGTGGAATGCTTGACCTAATCTCAGCTGCTGGTAATTATTGAGGCCGAATCCCAGGACCATTTTCATCCTCATTAGGACTCATTTTAGCTAGTTCTAGTAGCACATTTTTCAGTGGACCATTGTCTGAGCATACCTGTCCTACATATGGCATCATATGGAAGCATACACAAACACTGATGAATAGAATGGTTCAATCAATCTCTGCCACTTCTAACTGCTTGGGGTTGAATCTCAGTCCATCGGCAATAATTTTTTTGTACACCATGCCACCTCAGTTTGGACCCAGCCATATGCAAATCAGTCTTGACCCTACTCCAGTGGTAACAGTCCAGCCGGAACAGCCAGACTCGGTCCTCTTTGAACTGGAATACAAGCAATCCAGGACTGGCTTTGGCAATATTGGGGTTGTCTCTGATGCCAGAGTGTTGTTTGCTAATTGTGGATTTTCCTTAGGATTCTGAAATTTCTCAGATTTCTTTCCTTCAGTGTGATATAAAAGCTGAATAATTCATATTCGATATCACCAGAGATACAGACCAGTCACTGGACAGGGGATGGATTCGATATAGTGAATTATTTGATGATTAGGAAATACTTATCTAATCATGGTCAATCAATGCAATTAACTTTTGTGGACAAAGATTACACCCTACGATTACTCCAAGAGCAGCTATATACCCATTCCTGGACTCAGAGTGGAGTTAAAGTGATTCTAACTATTTGTGGGTGGTGCTTCTGCCTGATTGGTGTCAAGCACCCACCTTTCTGAACAAACCACTACCCAAGGTCTGCTGAAAGTAAAAAATGGCAAGTTTGACTGATTCCTCAGATGTCTTTCATTTACTAAGACCAAAAACACTTCACATCATTGATTATCACATAATTTTAATCTCCTTTGCAGTACCTTTCCAGTCACATTATGGGAGAATGAGGTCGCTTGTTCCATTTAAAGGGAGAAAATAGGATCAGCATTTGGATGGGACCACCACTTACATATACTAAGAGTATTTTTCTGTTGGGCTTCTTTGTCTGCATTATAGATGACAAATAGGTTATTGATTGCATTGTAGAAGAAGCATCATACAGGTGGCAGGTGACTGATGTTGTGTTACAGATTTAAGGAGTCTGCAGAGGGGTCAGCTGAGTGCCTTGAGGTAGAAAGTCCAACTTTAAACTCAGTGTGGTGAGATAAAGTAAAAGTGACACACAGTAGGTATTGCAGAAACTCTAGTAAACACCACATATGCAAACTATATACTCACCATTGTGAGATGGAAAACAGCCATGAAGTTTCAACTTACATTTATATCACAACTCTACAGTTGATCGATAAAATTGCATATTCCAACCAGCCAAAGACCAAAATGATGTAATTTCTGAAATCAGCAAACACTTACCTTTGCTGATGGCCAGCGTGCAGGTGAAGTCTGGGAAATGAATGATCCTGAGAATCTGTGCTTTCATTTTACATAAGGAATGTGGGAAATTGTGCTAATGTGAACTGCAGCTCTTGATAAAAGCCGATATGCTTTTGTAGGTCGTGACATCCCTGATAAATTGAAGTGCAGGTCCGGACTGGGAACCAAGGCAGCCCTGGCTATTTTCTCAGACCAGTCCTTGGGGAAGCACTGCCTGGCTCCAGGAGGCTGGAAATGCTTGCTTACCGCTTTTGTTACTGGGGGCTGCTATTGCAGCACCGCTGCAAACCTGGCCCCAGTAACAATACCAGGCCCCTCCTCTGAATAACGGACCCCCACCCTTCCAGCCTCCCGGGGAAACACCCGATGTCCGATACGGCCTGTTCAGCCCTGCTGATGTGGGTCTCTTGCAGGCAGCAAAACATGAGCTGCACAGAAAAAAGTAGAATCGCAATGAAAGTATTTCATTGCCATTTTATTTTTTACCGCATGCCCTGAGCCCAGAGACATACGGGGCATGTCTTCTACTACCAATTGGCAGCACACCCAACAATGTCCCCTCTCCGAGTTTGGGAGACTGGCAGGACTTGTCCTCCAGCCCTGGTCACAGGCAAAAGTCTAGGAGAGCTTCTCCTCCTTGCACGGCCTGTCTGTCTGCTTGACAGTTGACAATAATGGGGGCCTTGTACTCCCGTTCTTATAGTCCATTTTCAGACACTAAATGTGATTTAGAGTCAGAGTCTTTGAAGTTTGTTTTGGGTGCCTGCTCCCTTTTGAAGTGCCCTCTGCTCTACCCTGCCATTCCTCCAGAAAGCAGTCTGTCACAGTAGGAGCAACTCCAAATCTGATAACCCCACAACACAGGCCATGGAAATGACTAGAGGTTAGCACCGAGATGTCAGTCACATTGTGTAGCAAAAGCTTACCCGCGGGCCACAGAGCTACTCTTTATTTTTCTTATAGCAGCCCCATCTCCTTTCTAAGATGTGCCAAGGTCCCCTTCCAGTGACTACTCTCAATCAAAAAGCACCCACTGACGTGTGCAGGAGAGCATGACTCTCCTTCCGCCAGCGTGTGTACCACTCTGCTCACAGCAATTCAACAATCCATACATCTGTCTGGGGGGGTGCCTCTACCTCCTCTAGTCAGCCCTGGGTCTCCCAAAATGGAACTCAGACTCTTCCCTTTATTGTATCATTCACAGGCACATATAGACCTAGCACATGCCCACAAGCACATAATGCACAGCACTATATACTACCTTCATGTATGCCAAGGGAGAGTTGAGCACACAGCAGCTGATCTTTACATGACTGAGCCGGTAGGGCTCAATACAGTGGCTTGTGTTAAATGGGCTGTTCACTTCTACTGATCAGTAAACGGTATGCTGCTACGACCACACAGCTTAACCCCTGGAAAAGGCAGTAGCCTTTCACAACTATGAGGGTAGCTCTAGGACACCCCTCCTGATCCAACAAGAATGCAAATCGTGAGACAGGCATTTGTTATAACACACACCCATGATCCGTGTTCCCCCATGACAACAAAATTAGCCCCAGGAATCCAGACTTCATTGCAGCTTGGGCACTCAGGGCAAGGGCATATGTCCGTCACCATGTGAGAGACTTTTCTGTGCCAACAATTGCCTGTTAGCTTAATGAATCTGTTTGAGAGTCAGGCAAATGGCAGACATGTGAGGCATAGCAGGACCACATGATTAGCTTGTGGGAACAAATATTACTATTAATGAGCGCTAGAACACAGAGCAGACAAGACATAAAATGTGCAGAATGCCTTATGTACATTTAAAGGCATTTGCAAGCCACAAGCCGCGGAGACCCTCATTATAGGTCTGTTTTGAAACTCCTCTAAAACATTTGTGCTTTCATCTTATAGTTTCATATACTACAGTCCTCGCCTTCTGTTGCTTTTTTAAAGGGTTCTCACAAAATGGAATCACTGACTTTCCGTAGTCATGGTGACTTGATTCCAGAACTAAGCATTATCCTGTGAATTAAATTATATTTATAGATAGTTTAAAGACATACTCTATTGTTTTTATAATAACTTCTTTTAAAAATCTAGGCAGGTCATTTCATAGCTGTCCAGACTTTGTCACGCCGCACAGAGATTATCAACGATGGAGGGAGACTTTGTTCTTTTTGAAAATGTCCTGAATTAAGCAGTTAAGATCAGTTCATAAATCACCTGGAGAACTAACAACCTCCTGTGAAGAGATTGTGTTAAATGCCCACAGATTGTTTAGGGATGATAACAGCTTGATGCTGGCACAGCTGTAAATCGGCGGGATGCTCTTACAGAACTGTGGATCATTCATTCCGTTAAAAATCTGCTCTTGTATTAAAAGATACATATTTAATAGGGAATCCTGTAATTGTACACTATCCCTTCACCCCAATTCAGGGGAAAACTGAGAGCCTCAAATACACAAGGGTCACCCTCTTACAAAGGTACCCTCCAAAAAAGATGGCTCTACTTCCCACTTTTTATGTTTGTTTACAGGTTATAAAACAACTCATACAAACGTTTATTTAAAGGCCATGTTTCTGAACTTATTCTAAAAACGCTTATCGGTATTGGTGTCACTTTAGGTTCACTTGAATGATCCTAGAGTACGTGTGTAGGGAAAATAATTGTTAATGCAGGCGCTCAGACTGAAAGTTAATTATCCCTCTGAGCACTTTAGACCTCAGGGCAGTGAGAGAGAGAGGTCCTAAAACCGCTTCAGGGAATTGATGTGGTCTAGAAACTCACGGATCTTTAACTCGTAGTGTTGGAAATCTTTTAGATGTCCGCGGGCACACTGGGTTAACTGGGCTCAGATTATGCAAGCAGATCCTTTCCCATTGGTATCCTGAGGCTTAACTTGACTATTGAGCCCAAAACATGAGTAGCAACTACACTCCCTTAGCATTTTTTCTTTTCTTTCCTATTCTTCTTCTCTTGTTGATTCATTTGTTCCCCTTGTTGAACTGTAATTAAAATGACCGACAAGACTCCATTTTGTGGGTCGGCATGATCTCGGCAACCTGGTGAAGAATTGCTTTTCACGTCCCTGTTGAAACTTGCACAACCCTCCTTCCTCATGTGGTCGAGCCAATTCCGAGAAGCTGCCTGTGTGCCTCACCCCCCCTCCATTGTGAGAGACTTAGCCACATCCTGTCCATTGTTGGTAACTCAGCCTGTCACAACCAACTCCTGTGCCCTGTGACCACACCATCCGGTCAAGGAAGCACGAGGCCGTGCCCCATGACCACACCATCTGATCAAGGAAACACGAGGCTGCACCCTGTGACCACACAATTGAGCAAGGAAGCACGAGGCTGTGTACATTGTGCAATCAGAGACAGATGTCCCCTGGCCACGATTGCACCACAAGACTCACGAAGAACTTGTCAAAATGTGTAACTATGTATTGTGCAAATGGGCGTGGCTAGTACTATAAGTATGTGTGAGCTGTGGATTGAAGCAGCAGTCACCGTAGAACTGTCTTAGTACCATTCTGGGACCCTGTCCTTAGCTCGAGCTAATAAATAATTTACTTCCCTCCACGGCTGGTTGTCCTGGTCTCTTTAGTAATGTATGATTTAAACAAGAAGAACCCGTAGATTCTAGGTGTCCCCTGCACCGCTGGCTTTGACTCTCCTAGTGGGGGAGGGGTCTCCAAAAAGCTGGTTCTACACACTCCTATGTCGCTATGTATCAGTTACTAGCCTATTGTTTGCTGACCACTAGAATTTGTAATTGGCCTTGCTATGTGAGCCCTATTTGATTCACTGTCTGGTTTATATTCCCATTTGACTCATGTACTGAACTGTTACCTTCCTTTCCCTCAAATTGTAACACGCTCTGCTATCCCTTGGGATCAAGTTCGCGCTATATAAAACTTTATAAATAAATGAATTTGACCTGATAAAGAAGTGAAGGTTTACTCATGGAGGTAGTGTTAGAGACTCAGAACTCAATAGACCAGCCAATGTAAGTCAATAACTCTATGTCCAGTAACTACTTAGTCACTTGAAAGAGAAATACTTTACTCATAACACATTTAATGCAGTATCACAGAGAATGTTACAGATGGTAGAAACATTATATTGAGGGTACTGATCGCTTTCGATCATTACTAGGGAACGAGCCAGCACTATTCCTAAGGGACAAACTCTTGAGAATCTCTTGTGCAATAGTTTGTTATCAGTCTTTGGGTCCGCCAAACAAGCAATGGATTCTGAACATTCTCTTGAGAAAGGATGACACAATAGTGGGCTCCAACTTCATGATATTAACTTATATTTTGTTTCACCTCTTTTTGGTTTATTCTGGGGTCATCTGTTAGTTTATTAGGCATGCAGGTAGCTCCTGCGGTTTCAGGCAGGGCAGCACATCCATACATGGTAAGGTAAAGCCAACAAAAATGAATTCAGCAAAAAGGGAGAAGGTAGGCAAAATGTTTGGGGATGACCCTGCAGATAGGGACATTTCCAAGATATGCCATATACCCAGGGCCTCTAAATTAAATGCTACTAGTGGGCCTGTATCACTTATTTTGCCACATTATGGCCAAGGAGCATCTCTGGCCGTTCCTGCTAACTTGTGACTTTATTGGGTGACAACACCAAGTGGCAGCAGCACTAGCCCCCATCAGAAATATTGAGGTGAACTTGTGGCATGTATAAGTGTTTTGCGACTGGAATGCGGTCGCAAAACATTCATATTTTACCAACTCTGTGAAGGAGGTGGTAACCCATTCGCAACATGGAAGGGGTCCCCAAGAGACATTTTTTAAGAGCAGGCAGTGGTTCTAAGTACCACTGCCTGCTTTGCAAGAAAATCAAGACCTGGTTCTTTCTGAGGGTATAACCCCCTAGGTGCAATAGTATTAGACTGTTGTTGGTATGCCTTCCTCTTGCTCTCATAGCTGATTGTCTCCTTCAATCTGTCTCTCAGCGCCAGGATGCCCGCGGGGTTACAGTGCGCTCTACAAATAACAGAAATAAATACCGTGTCAAGAGGTCTCTCCTAACCACCTGGAACCTCCTCTCCCACAACTACTGCCGAGTCTTTATCGAGGGGGAGGACTGATCGTACACACTGTCGACACACCACACTTATGAACGGACACCACACCGTGATTCTTTATCAGAAAAGACTTTATCAAGATATAAAGTAGGGAGCATTACACAGCGATCGAGGGATCGCGAAAGTCTCGTAACGAGGGCTCGGGGAAGCGGGACAGTCTTAGGAAGCCAGCTGGTGCCCCACGCACCCGGCGCACAGTTCTCTATCCTCGAACTGGGGGTTACGGGGGCTGGCGATGGGACTTGCCGTCCTACTCACTTTTGTTCAAGATGATCGTGAGGGTAGCGTCGATGGTCCAGCCGGACCAGAGAGTTCGTCAAGCCGCGACGAGGTCAGCAGGGCTTGGTCAGGAGTACTCCGTCGTACTCGTAAGCAGGTGGAGCCGCGACAGTGTCAGCAGGGCTCCGGTGGTTCAGGTCTTGGGCTTCAAGAGGAGGGCTGCGACAGCGTCAGCAGGGCTCCGGTGGTTCAGGTCTTGTAGGTTCGAGAATGAGCCGCGACGGCGTCAGCAGGGCTCAGCGGGTCAGAGTCTGTTCTCCTCAAGGTCAGCCGCGATCAGATCAGCAGGGCTTTCTTGTCCAAGATACAACTGCCGACTGGAGGGAGGGCAGGCTGTCTTATAGTCCTGGAGCTCTTTGATGTCCGGACCCTCATAGGCAGGGGGCCGGAGGTCCGAGGGCCAGGCGCCTGACTGTCTGGGCGGTTGGTTCTTTGGTGCTTTGGACCATGTGTCCAGGGAATCCCAGACGCCCATCAGGACCTGGAGCCAGCTCACTAGGAGGCCCAAGGTGCGATCGAAACCAGCCCTCAGGGATAGTTCCGAGGTGTGAGGGGAACCAGTTCCTCGGGAGGGGGCCAGAGGTGTGATGGAAGTCTTGGTTTCGGGTACTTGGTGAGTCGTTCACCCCCCGGGTGGAGCTGGGCGCGCCGGACGCCCAGGCTTAGCTGTAGCCCGGAGAGGCCAGGAGCTGCCGAAAGGAAAGAAGGCGGCCGGCCAGCCGGGGTGGCCAAACATGGAGTCTGATGGTCACGTGCACGGGTGCAGGCACGCGGTCTGGAGATCGTCTCAGGTCCGGAGTAAGAGTGTCCTGTACAGTTCTAGGTGGACGGAAATCAGTTCCACCCATAGTTCTGGAGCGGCGGAGATCCGCGAGGACCACGCCACGAGGCCGGGTCCAACACTGCTCTTAAAAAATTAAAAGGGAACTTTTCATTTTTCTTTTTTAGATGCATCCCATTTTCCATTAAGAAATGCGGGCTGCATTTCAGAAAGAATAATTGCTTTATTTACAAAGCTGTCACATACATAATGCTCTGCTGACCCCAGTAGGCCACCATTCTTGCGATTACAGGTCATTCCCAATGGGCCGCAAATTCCTGCCAACCTCACAAATATTATTGAGGTAGGCCATTTGCGACCCCCTTAGGAATCGCTAAATGTGTCTGAGACACTATAATGCATTTCAGTTTGCGACTCCCTAATTTGAAATAAAACCTAAAGACCTATTAATTCTGATCATCAATCAATGATATCTTCTTACGACCATTGACATACAATTGCAGTTAAGGTAGACCTAAGTTATGACAATTACAGACGCCACTAGAGAGACAAACATCTAGCTGTCCAGACCTAAAACTATAAATATAGGGTATATCATAATGTAACACAATGATCAGAGTCAAACACTTCACTTAATAGAACAGCCCCATATTCCAATTATGTTTAGGTGGGTACCTGGTAATACAAGGCTTGGTGATTCACTGTGATTTTGAGGCTCAGTACATTTCAACTCTCTTGCTTTTGTGTGGGTACTCCACCATTCATAGGCAACCACTCACTCTACCCAATTCCCCTGCTCCTAGCACAGACACCCCAGGGTATAGCTCACTTCGTATTAGTTAAAAATGCATGGTGATTTTGTCTTCCTCCTGGCCACTGATCATGTGCAGGATGCTGGATGAATGGATTGAAAATATATTGGTTCCTACTAGTGCAGATGGCAAAGCACATGCTTCCCATCAGCCTTTCTCAGAACATACCCCGCAAAACAAAGGTATAGGGACATGCAACAGCACCGGGGTGACTAAAGTGGAAATTGTTTAGCATAGTAAACACAGTTCCTCATAGCCAAACATCACAGATATATGCCCCTCCACAGTTGATTGTGCTCTTGATTTCTTTTTATGATCTATTTCAATGGACCATATCTTCAAATGCATAATCATGTATCTAAATTTTTTGAAGGCACATACTTCTGCAGGGCATAACTATGAAGTGCACAGTATTTTCCCCACTCAAAAGTGACCATAGCCTAATGTTACCCTCAGGAAAAGAGAAAAGCTGTACATTCAAAAAGCCATAATGGTCCCAGCTGCTTGGTTTTACATGTGGTTTGAGAGGACCCCACTTTCCTGGAGCAGAAACATCGGGGGGCTCTTCATAGCAAGGGCAAACACTGCTCCTTTCCTCCAGTTCCACACTTTTGGAGAATTTCTTCCATCCTGAAAAGCCTCCAGTCATTGCTTCCACCTCTTGGTGAAAGTAGTTTCCTCTAAGGGCAATGGGTATGCCTCCAGCCCAGCCCAGGTGTTTTTCTAACCTGAGGAAACTCCAACTCTCCAAAAGCACCACAAGGTCACCAGGTACCAGATAACACACAGTGCAAACCATCCTGCCACTCAAACCCCTAATCCTCCTCCCTTTCTTTGGTGACAAAGGATAGCAGTAGAAGCCTTTGGTGCGCACTCTTTTAGGGGATGAGTAAAGTTAGGGTAATCTAGATTCACTCTCAATTGGACCAGGGGGAGAATGTTGTAGCTGTTACCATAAGCCCTAGGGAAAGGACAGTTGAAAGCCACAGATAAAAGCTAAGAACCCTTAGTCCTCCTGCCACAAGTCAAACAGCAAAGCTTAGACTTTCCTCTCCATTCCCAAACCTCTATAAATCTTGAGTTTTTGTCAGCTCATCTTGCATGCACAGGAACTTATAAAAGGGGGAGATGAAGTCTGCCATTGATGGGATCCTTACCCACTAGTTAATATTTTAATTAGTTTGTTTAATAACATTCTTATTGTACAAAATTCACACTGAGGATAAATAGTAAATTAGGATTTGGTGCAAATATAACAATTATGTAACCATACAATGAGATATATAGATATATTATTATAAATACATTTAAAAATATTTCACTTAACAAGCAGGAGCGATCTTTCATTTCCACCTTCCTGAAAATAAGCAGGCAAAGCCCTAGGAGATAGACGCCAGGAGCTCTACCTGAAAATTTGTCAACAAAATTTATAAATTGACATTTATTCTCTCATATGGCTTGCAGATTGATGTTTCCTTTGCAGAAAATGTGTGTTGTATCAGCTGGTGGCACCATTTGCAAATGCTTAATTTCAATGGCTCCAATAACGCATAGGAAGCCAGCAATTTCACAGGATCCTTGCTTCATGAATATTTGTTCTTACATTTCATTTGAAAAATGAAGATACTGAGGAGTGATCCTCAATGTGGCATCCAGTACAGTTTAAAAAATAGATGAAAACATAGGCAATGAAATACATACCAAGTCAGCAGGGGCTGACTGAAATGATCTCAAAGCCAACATATGCAATACGGTGAACAGACAAAATATCGACTCCAAAATATCGACTGGACATAATATCGAGTTTTAAATATAGACTGGACAAAATATCGACTGGACATAATATCGACTACAAAAATATCGTTTTTCAGGTAAGTGAAGTAATATCGACTGTTTAAAATATAGATAGCAAAAATATCGAATTTTTAATAATATATAATATTTTATAGTGTATTTTTATGTAATAATATGTGTGAAAAGTGTGTATTAATGTAATAAAATATTTTATTACATGGAATTTGTGTTTTTTAATAATTGCGTTATGTAATTCTGTAGCGGGTTGTGGGTTTATAGGGGAATAGGGTGGGAAGTAATTTAATAATAATTAATTAATTAATATATGTTTGTAAATATTTATAATTAATAATTAATTGATAAATAATAATAATTAGTCAATTAATTATTATAATTGTGTACATATTTTGAATTAGTAATTAATTGGTAATTGATTAATTGTAATTAGTTAATTACATTAATTAGAGTACATTTTAATATATATAATTTTGTGTTATTGCTAAGTAATTAATTGGGAAAAATAATATTAATTAATTAAATAATTACAGCTAATGTGCTAATATATTTACTTTATTGTTATTGTTAATTAATAATTAATTGGTAATTAAATAATATTGATAAATTTTGGGTAAAGGAGTATTTTTAGGGTTCAGGGTCAGTTTTTAGTTTTTGGGTAAAGGGGCATTTTTAGGATTCAGGGTCAGTTTTCAGTTTTTGGGTAAAGGGGCATTTTTAGGGTTCACGGTCAGTTTTCAGTTTTTGGGTAAAGGAGTATTTTTGGGGTTCAGGGTCAGTTTTTAGTTTTTGGGTAAAGGGGCATTTTTAGGGTTCAGGGTCAGTTTTCAGTTTTTGGGTAAAGGGGCATTTTTAGGGTTCAGGGTCAGTTTTCAGTTTTTTGGGTAAAGGGGCATTTTTAGGGTTCAAGGTCAGTTTTCAGTTTTTGGGTAAAGGGGCATTTTTAGGGTTCAGGGTCAGTTTTCAGTTTTTGGGTAAAGGGGCATTTTTAGGGTTCAGGGTCAGTTTTCAGTTTTTGGGTAAAGGGGCATTTTTAGGGTTCAGGGTCAGTTTTTAGTTTTTGGGTAAAGGGGTATTTTTAGGGTTCAGGGTCAGTTTTGGGTTTTTGGGTAAAGGGGTATATTTTAGGGTTCAGGGTCAACAAATAAGATTGTAAATTTTTTTTTTTCCATTTATTATTTAATTATTATAATTTAATTTAAGTATTTTTAAGTATATTTTAGTCATTAAAATGTAATATTAATTTATTTTAACACTGTTTTTAATAAAGTCGATATTTTTTAGATCTATAATATTGTTAACGATATTTTGTACTCGATATTTTTGTACTTACCTGTTTGTAGATAGAAAGTCGATATTTTGTCTGTCGATATTTTGTCAACGATATTTTTGCAGGTCGATATTTTGGCAGTCTATATTATTTCAGTGATCCATGCAATACCACCAACAATTTTACATATGCTGTAATGGCATGTGCACAACATGTTCTAAGTTCCAGTATAGGATAAATCTTCTCAAATAACTATAAGATGGTTGCCTTCTTAAAGTGACATAACAAGAAAACCTCCTCATCCCTCAAATCTATGAGGGTAATCCATTGGCAAAATATCCACTCCTTTCTCCTTCACTGAACATTATGTTGGGGAAAATGACTACTCAATGGTAGAAAAACAACCTCCATGGCAGCAAAAGACTTCACTTACATTCCTAGGGCTTTCTTCTTTTCATATTGAGACCATTGTGTACTTAATTATGCATGCAAGGATCAGGCATTGCATTCTGATGCACTGCCATCCTTAGATACACTGCACGACACTGAGTACCACTAGGAATGAGGCAGATATTTGGTGAATACTGGTGGTGGCCAGAATTCATGACTTACATTCTTTTAACTTCCCTAATATCTACCCTTCAAAAGTGAGATGTCTGCTTAGGACATAAACACAATCTCAATCAAGTAGACTCCGTATTCAACCATAATCTAAAAAGTGTCTGTGCTTCTACCAGGCCACAATAGAGATAGCCTCTTCAGCACCAAGGGAACTCTAGCCTTAGCATGTTCTTTTTTATCACATCTTGTGTTTTTTCTCTCTCATCCAGTACTGGCTTAGCATGGCCTTTGGCAACACCTTTAGCACTCTCCCTTACATCCAGCACACAATTTCTTAATTTCATGACTGCACCCAATTAGTAACAACCACACACCCAAAGTATAAAATAGCATGGCAAACAATTGTAACCATACCTTTATGTTGTGTTTAATCCCACCACAGACTGGAAATTACCTTATGTTATGCCAGTGCATATCATTAAAGAAACACCAGTTTCAGATACTCTCTACCCTTTCCTACAGCCTGTGCACTCAGACAGCACTTGTGCCTCATGGGTGTTATGCACATGGTGTTTCACACGTTGTGCTCTTACCCTTTTTTAGCAACAAGAATTATATCCAACATAGGGAAATTCTGTGTGACATGGAGGTGTAGAGTGTGGTGATCAACAAATTCTAGTTATCCATTCTCCTGCACGCACTAGGCATTACATATTAGCTTCTCCATCCTCTTGCACCCTCTAAGTAACATATCAACAATTTGTAAAGTTATGTTAGAAAGAATGGAATTGTTAATGTTATATGTAATATCAGTAATGTCATAGATTATGCCACTGGGGATGTTATGGGTGATCTCATCAGTGAGTTACTCCATGATGTCATTTGAAATGTCACTGATAAAGATATATGCAAGCTCATAAATTGCCTTGATGGGGTATGAGTTACGTTATTGGTAGAGCACAATATCGGGTGATTTTCAGTGTTATTTAGGTTTTGCTCAACTTTTGTCTTTACATTATTGGATCACCACATGGGTGTAGGCTTTTGCTACACATTTCCCCCAGCCTATATGGTGGCCTGTTGTAAGGATCATGTCTGCCAGGACAGAGGCCCCTTTCTCATTTCAGTTTGAAGATGTGTTATTGAACATGTAAAAAGTGATGAACTGCTATTTTATCAAAAGCACATTTCTGGCATGTGCTTTTATTCTGTAAATGTATAATAAATATGTCTTCTAAACAAGATTATTCAAAAACACAGGCAGTGATAATTTATTGACAAGTTTAGAAATTATTCCAGGAATGTCATAACTTTTGTGACTGTTTACCTTAATAATTCTATTATTATTTCTAATGTAATCACTAGCTTTTAGGCTTATTTCTTTTAGGTTTAACCCCATGGCTGCTAGGCGTTTTCCCGTCCTGCGCTGGGTTTTATTCTTTTTCATTGTTTTATGACGAGCTGGCCTTGTCATCCGCGCACGGCAGGTAAGCGCCATGACGAGGCCAGCTCGTCATTAGCCTCGAAGGGGTTAAGTACGTAAGAACATACAGGACAGTCTCCATTCCAGTTATCCTGTCCAGCTTGTTTACCCGTGGCCCAGATACTACATGTCATTATGACTTAACGACAATAAGGCCTGACTCCATTTTAAGTAGGGTGCAGTTCCGTTTTCTGTATTTCTGCAAAATCTTCAACATGCCTGCCTTTCTCTCAGATGGTGCCCATGCTTATCATTTCAAGAACTGTGAAAGTGTGAAATCATTAGCTAGACACCAACAAAACCTTTATTGTGACATCAGTCTGGAAGAGGTGCCTTTTTCAGGTCAAACAACAATGATAACCCATATAATGTAGTCTATATTGACTAATTTTGATCTTATTAGCACATCTTATTAGCACATACACTCATGTATATGATTATCTCAAAACATTACTAAGATGACATTGAAAATTCCATTTTAGATATGACATATGTAATGACGACTATGTGGCAACTTAGTTAGGACAGAAACTTCACCCAAGTCACAGATACAGTTCACAGATCCGGATGAGCAAAGCACCAGATTCCATCTCGAACGAAGAATTCTCTGAGGCTCTGCGAAGCATTCTATTCTGCCTTCATGAACTGGAGCCAGGATTGTGCTCTCACACAAAAGCAATCTCCTAGCTCTAGACTTTGTGCTTGAAATAGCTGACAAGACATTCCAAACAGGCAACAAACCCTGTTGTTCAGGTATGCGCACCACCTCAGCAACTAGCATAGCACAGTGAGGGTGTAAGGGCTATAAATTATGATGGTACAATTTCCCTGTTTTCACTGTTATTGAAAAGCTTAGCTGGCATTTATTATCTTCTGTGATGCTACCAATGTTATGTTAACTAGATCCCAACATTTTAAAATAACTATTTCAAAGTAAATATATTGAAACACATATATGTTTCTAGTGATCTTAAGTGTGTAGCTCATTAATAAACGATTGTTTGGATTACCACTGGTCCCTGTTAGTAACCCAAAAGCAATGACACCACTCGAAAATGTATTGGATGGGGTTCTGTAGGGCTACAATTCCCTGTCTATCACATTCAGTGCTGGTGCACTGAACTAAATTCACTTGTGTCACCCGTGGGTGTGAAGGAAACCCTTGTAGAGATGAGCCAAATACTCAGTTTGCCAAACAGGCCAAAACATTTCTGCAATTGCAGAATAGGAATTGAGTGGAGGGGCCAGTCTAAGCCCAGTACTGTCCACAGCCCTCATTTCCACTGACTTTTATGCACACAAATGTTGGCCATGTGCCGTGACACTGTGAGATTACTTTATGGAACATTTTTATTTTCCATTTCATAATACCCATCATGTAATCTCCATCCCCCTTTACTGCCTAGATGCCTTGTTAGATTATCCCAAAATTGTGATTTTACATTAAAATAGTAGATTTCAAATTTACAATTTTTCACACAAGTAATGTTTGCAATCTTCCAGAAACAGGCATTGCTCTCCTGATATTCGAATACCAACCTTCCCACTCTTCATGAGCTCTGAAGAATTGTTTTTTCCAATGCAACATCAGTCTTTTGATAAATAATTCATCTTCAAGATGGTTGGAGCAATCTTACTTTAAACATGCCTGCCTGTGAAAGATCTGCATAAAACGTATAGCAGCAAAACTAAGGTGAACACAGTAATTGATCATTTTCATTCTGATTTGTTAAACGGTGACCACAGCAGAGCAAATCAAACCCCTTTTGATGCCCCTCTAACGTTCCCCTGACATATCTGCCTGAAACGTAACATTACAAAAGTAAGCTGAATGTACTAATTGTGGGATAGATTTTATGCATCATTTCCTTTTTATCAAATGATCCCAAAGTAATAGTCGGTCAAAACGCATCTTTTTAGAGTAAACTGTATTCTAACCATAACATTGGAATTTATAAATTTAAGATGAAATTGCGATATTATATTTAAAAAATCACAATTTGAAATTCTCCGGTTTCTTACTTCAGAATGGCTCATTTCATTACTCAATGGTCTGCCCAGGCTCTTCTGACACTCAAACAGATCATTTTCCTCGGTGGCAAACTCTTAACTTGAGTAAAAAATGTATTTTCAAGATGATGAAAAATATTGTCCTCTAACTTTTGCCTCTTAACGGATCTATACAAAAAATGTGATAGTGAAACTGAGAGCACAATAAGTATCTGCAAAATTCTGTGCAGATTCATCAAATAATGGCACCAGTATTAGCAAAACAAAAACCTGATTATTCTTTTTTTTAACTTTACCCATATGTGACTTACCTTTCGAAATGTGACTCCCCACCAAAACTAGAAGGACGGTCACCCAAGCCCTCGTCAGCAGTAGACTGGACTACGGCAATGCACTGTATGCAGGAGCCCCGGCCAAACTTCTGACATTACTCCAACGCATCCAGAACGCCTCTGCACGCCTGATCCTCAATATCCCCCGCCACAGCCACATCACACCCCACCTGAAAGACCTGCACTGGCTCCCCAACAACAAGTGCATAACCTTCAAGCTCCTCATCCACGCACACAAGGCATCCCACAACACCGGACCAGCGTACCTCAACAGACGACTCAACCTCTACACCCCAGCCTGCCAACTCCGCTCCGCAGACCACGCCCTCGTCATCGTCCCCCGCATCTGAAAAGTGACCACCGGTGGCAGATCATTCTCCCACCTCGCCGCCAAGACATGGAACACCCTCCCCATTCAGCTCCGACAAACCAAAGACCTTCTACCATTTAAGAGACTCCTCAAGACTTGGCTCTTCGAACAGTAGCAGCCCCCCCACCCCCCAGCACCTTAGACCCTCACAGGTATGTAGCACGCTTTACAAATGCTATGATTGATTGATTGATTACCCATAAAAAAATTGGCATAATTGAATGAAGCTGATTGTGCTAATTCTCCGTGCAGAGTTTTCAATGTGTACCAATCAATCAATCAATCAATAAATCTTTATTCAGCTGCAACTCAACCATAAAAGATTACATGATAAAAACATTTCATACAATTAAAATATTCAGATTTGTGTTAAAATGTTGTTTTAAGAAATATAAAATCATTACCAACCATGTTCGCACCAATATTATTAGCAAATCAAAATGCAAATTTTCACTGGAAACTGAAACCTAATCATAAAATCTTTAAAAATGTGATTAAACTGCAATTACATGATTGAAAAAAGTGCATTTTGTTTTATCATAACTTTGTCATTCTAAGTTCTCTTGGCATTGAATATCTGGTGCGTAGGAGACTTTCAAGTAGGTAGAATGCCACATATACACATTCTTACAGGAGAGTTCAGACCACTTTATCGTTCCACAGATATGTTTCTGGTTGCTATGTGAAAAATGATCACCACAAATATTTGGACTATTGTTTATTGAAAGATTATTATAACACATCCCATTCATACAGTCAGTTATTTTACTGTGTTGGTGCTTGTGACTGGGGTTAGAAGTTCAAAGAGAAGCCTTGATGAAGTCAGCAATGATGAAACACATTCTGGCTAGAATGGATGAATAATGAAAGAAACATTTAAGACTACCTTCAGCGACTGATAGCTTGACTTTTTGGATGATTGGAAAGAGGAGTGCTCAGGGACCACAGTTGAATCATTTGTACATTATCCCATTGTGGAGTGATTGGTACTAGCCACACCGACCTCCTGAGAGCACTTGGACTCAATGACTTTAACGATTTGCTAAGGTTGCATAGGAATGTGTGGCCTTTTTGTCTCCTGACTGCCATTTGCTGGACCTTCAAGTAGAGTTGTGTGTCATTGGCATATCAATACATTTGGCTGCTTTATTTGTTGAGTAGAGGTCAAAGGGGTCTATTCCAAGTGGTCTCTGCCAAGGTTGAATATGACAGAGAACTAGATAGAAACATTGGGAACTCACAAATCATAAGGATTTTCTTGGATGTGGAGGTGCTCTAGTAACCAAACTGGGTGTTGGTTGGTGAGAGAGGAAGAAAAACAGGGATTAAAAATCAGTTTTAAAAATATATATGTACTGCACACATAGCAAGCTGTGTTAAAGCTCAATGATTTTTAAATCTTTGTTAACTTGTTGGGGAATCGTGTTGGGGCAGTTGAGAAAGGGAACTCTGAAGAGGGACTGTATTGCACTTTAGTTATCATAGAGTTCAATCATAGAGTCACTAATACAGGTCAGCGCTCTAATGTTTTATTTGTAGGGATAAAAGATGGTGGGTCAGCGGGCACACAGTGAGTAAGAGGCTCCACCATGAGGCATTAGATCATCTCGTTTATAACATCTAATCTGTTATGAATATATATATATATTTATATATATATATATATAAATATATGCACTGCAAGCACAGCAAGCTGTATTGAAGCTCTGTGATATTCTTTTTTATATCTTTTTTAACTTGTTGGGAAATCATATTGGGACAATGGGAAAGGGAACTCTGAAGAGGGATTGTACTGCAATTTAGTTATCAAAGAATTCAACCATAGAGTCGTTGATAGACGTCAGCGCTCTAGTGGTTGACTCTGTAGGGATAAAAGGTTATGGGGTAGTAGGCAGACCTTTGGGGTGCAACATTCGTGCCGAAGTCAAGCCTTTCTGCACCTGTCCGCACCCAAATGGGACCAGGGTCCACTGTCCCTGACTCATCACCTCCAAATATAAGAGTGTATTCCAGAGACCCTTTGATGAAGTTAAGAGGAGCCCCAAGAGAGGGCTGTAGTCGTGCAATGGATTTGTATGAGGGCGACAACATATGTAAGTACCGTGATTACATTTTGTCAGTTGAAGTGCCAGGCAGTAAATCTTTACTTATATTGGGAGGAAATATTTATTTGCAGAATTGCAGGTCTCTCCCATGCCATAAGCTGGATATCTTTTCTATTTTGGGGATGCCGAACCAGATATACTTTTCCTTACTGAGACTTGGCTTCATGGGGAATCGGGCCCAACATTGTTCAAGCCCTGCCCCAAAATTATTATATAATACATAAGCATAGAGAAAATAAAAAAATATGGCAGTCTGGCCATCATTTTGAAGGCTCTTTCAAACTGACTCTTCTACAATCCCTGAGTGTGAAATTCTTAAGTTCGCTATTTCAATGTCTTGTACATCTACGTTTGCAGGGATATTAGTTTATAGGCCCCTAGTCCTTCTGGTCAATTCATTCAATCTTTCCCAGAACCTCTCTCAAATCTGGCCACTAAATATAGCCATTTTACGGTATTGGGGGATTTAAACCTCATTTAGACGAAGCAAGGGATGCCCAAGCAGTAAGCTTTAGGCATGACCTAGCAGCGATCCAACTGGTACAAAGGGTCCATGCCCAACGCATATAGAAGGCCATATTTTGGACCCTGTATTTACCAACAATCCCCTATTACAGGTTTAGGACCTTGTACCACTCTCTTGGACACAGCATTATCTTAACCCTATCATTCTTGAGGTACCCAGACCTATCCCTCCTCAGAGACGGAAAGGAGTTAAAGAGCAACTATGGTCTAAGTTAAATCGGGATAACTGGAGAAATATTTTAAGTTTCTCCTCACCTTGTTTACATTCAGATCCTCAAAATGTAAATATTGTGATTACGGAATGGTTGACTGAATCTTTACAGAAAACTATCCCCAAGAAGATCATATTCCAAAAATCTAAAAATAAATCAGCTCAATGGTACTCTCCGCACCTCAGAACTCTAAAGAAAGAAAGCCAAATTTTAGAAAGTGTTTGGAGGAAGGATTTTGATTAAAGTAAAAAGTCATTGTACCGGAAGAAAGTAAGGACCACCACACTGAAATTTGGCAAGCCCAGGTATCCTTCTTTGAAACTAAAGTCAACAATGCAGTGAATCCCCCCAGAGAAATGTTCAGAATTGCTGAGTCCCTGTTGGGGCCTACTAGGATTGCCTACATAACTGAACCATCCACTGACAGGTGTTATGCTCTGGATGAGCATTTCTATTCTAAAACCTTAAACATCTATCAATCATTCCAAAAGGAATGTGAAAGTAAGAATTGCACTTCATTGAAAATTTGTGAGAATAGATGCTTGCCCACCCTTTCCCAATTCTCAGTTTATGGTCCTTTTTGGGAGAATGAAACCAGGATTCCCTCTTGACCGGGCAACATTGAGAATTCTCCTGTTAGACTCAGAAATTATTTTCCCTATTTTGTTAGAATCGACCAATATCTCCCTGAAATCCGGTATAGTGCCGCTACCATCAAGACATGCTATGGTGAGAGCTGACCTAAAGGAACCAAATCTTGACCCGTACTGTCAGGATAATTTTCGTCCTATATCCCTGCTTGCAGGTTTAAGCAAAGTTGTGGAAAAGTCTGTGAATAGATGTCGGTTGAAATTTCACAAACATAACTCAGTCTTACACCAGATGCAAACAGACTTTCACCCCAAGCATAGTACAAAGACAGCCCTTTTGGCGGTAGTGGAAGACACAAAAAAGAGATTGATTGGGGTGCAACAGCGGCTATTGTGCTCCTGGATCTCAGCGCGGTCTTTGATACTGTTGACCACTCCATACTTTTAGATAGAGTGGGTCGGGCCCATATCACAGGGAAAGCCCTGGAATGAGAGGGTTCCTTTCTAAAGAAATGAACATTTTAAGTTTTTGACAGAGACTGTTTTCCGAATATATTGCCAGTGGCTTGTGGGGTCTGGCAGGGGTCCTCACTTAACCAGCCCCACCATGTTCGATATGTACCTTCAGGCTTTGGCAGTTATTATAGCCACCTTAGGAATCTCTATAGTCTTGTGTGCAGATGACATACAGCTGGTGCTTTCTCAAGCCCGAGACTCGGCTACTTCAATATTTAATCTTGGACCCTATCTGGAGCAGTTATCCAGCTGGATGAATACATTCTGCCTGAAAGTCAAAATCAAACTTAATGATCTTTGGGAATAACTCCAGGTGAAACGTATAGTCTTAAAAATACCTACAGGTATACCCTCCTCTACTATTCTTTATTCCTGGGTTACCTGTGATATGGATAAAAAGAGAATTACGTTTTATTTGTTGAAAATTATTGTTCAACTAAACCCACATATATGTCTTTGCCAACATGTTTCGGTCCTCGCACAGAGACCGTCCGGGTCTGGGGCCTTTGTCAGGGCTTATGTGTGTGTCGCTGCTTACTCATGCAAGCACCTCATGCAAACGGTGGGGCCTGAAGCTCTCACCTATCTCGGTCTTCGGTTGCTAGAAATTTCCCTTCTTCTCGCATTTTTGCAAACCATGCGGTCCAAAGGAGTGGTGCAGTGTTATTTTCAAACATTCATCGAAGTACGAGCACCATGTGCAAGCCTACAGAAAGGGAGATCTCCAAGATCTCCAAGATCAACAACATACTGGTCACCTGTAGCAAGATTTGTACTCACTTCAGTCATTACTTCAAATCCAGGAAGCAGCTCAGGATTATTCAACATTCTAAGGAATTTCAGGTAAAAGCACTCAAACAGAAGGGCCCATCCTGGTGGAACTACAGATTCTATATGCTGCAATGTCTGTTTGAGAAGTATAGGTTTTATAATGTTTACAACCTAGAAAGGATAGGGGATGCAACTGGGAAAGCCATGACAATGGAAGTTGACAATTGGGGCCTCGTGGAGTGTCTAACCTAAATGTTACTGCCTTTTGATTGTGACAATGGAAGTCAGCAAGGAGGACTGTACAATGGGTCAAGCCACTCCATTATTGTACATGCTGCAGGAACATTTGCAAAAGGTAAACAAACATACCCAAATGTCAATGAAAATGTTTTGATCAACAGCTTAATCCTTTGAGTGAACACAAATCAATGACTGCATGAAGAGAGTTTGTGCTCTGAAGAATACATATGTGTCATAATAGTAGATCCATTGTACAAAAAAGAAAAGGGCCACCAACGTTTGTTTTTCATCAATTAATATCTCTATTTTAACCGCTTTGCTGCGGCGGGAATTCCGCCACAGCGCTAAGGTGGCGGGGGGGCCGAGCGGCGATCGCATGCTCGTGACGGAGCCGCTCCGTCACGAGCTGCGGTTGAGCTGTGCTCATGACAGAGCGGTTCCGTCATGGCCCCGCCCGCTCAATGAAGCATCCAGCGCAGGCGCGGAATTCGCGCCACGCAGGCGCGCCAAGCGGGCCATGACGGAACCGCTCCGTCATGAGCACAGCTCAACCGAGGCTCATGACGGAGCGGCTCCGTCATGAGCATAGAAGGGGTTAAAAAATGGATTATCAAAAACTTGAGAGACCTGGATGATCAAAATATTGCTTCTTCGAGCCAAGGCAGAACTGCAGTGCTGCTTTCTACCTTAATTGTCTTGTTGGTGCCCAGCATTAATCCTTGCATCCATGCATTTTAATATTTGTAGCATTTACAATGGCTCTTGAGTCTTGGCATATGATTGCTTCAGGTAGTTTAACAGACCTACCAAGCACTGAAGAATTGACACATTGCTTTCTGACTAATATGTTTCTCTTTCATGGATTGGCTCATAATATCATCTGTGGTAGACGTACTTACAATATATCACATGTTTGGAAGGGTTTATGTAATGCATTGGCACTAGAACCAGCTCTATATTCTGGTTACCATTGGAGGTGTGCAAAATTGATTAAATATACTGGTGTGCAATTTCCAAAATTACAGTGAAATTATGCGTAAATATGCAAAATGCATCTCACACACAAAAAATTACCTTTATAGTCAATTTGGGTAAAATTGTAACTCAAAAATGAATTCTTTAGTTGATTTTCGGTCGCTCACATTCTAAACATTGGTGTTTATATTCAGATTTGTAGTCTTGCACTCAAATTACCCGAATGGTCAGCTCGGGTAAAAGAATCTACCTGAAATGTGTGTTGACCCCTCATATTAAAAGAACTGTCACTCACATTCAAAACACTGCAGTTCGAGGGAGGAGCTACATGCCTGAAGGAAATGGCCGCGTGAGCTCTCGGCTCTGCTGAGTCCGTCCGCCAGCCCTACCATCCTGTCTCTTATCCTGACCCCCGAGCCCCCGGTCGGGTCCCCGCGAGAAGGCGCTTGGTATGCGACGGCGGCCACGGACAACACCAGCGGTGCTGTGGGACCCCCGCTCCCCCTCCAGACGTTGAATTGTGGCCCTGGTAGGTCGGTGGAATCTTGGCGGGGGCGGTCTCGGTGCATCTCGACCGTTGTGGGGGGTGTGTGTGAGTTAGGGTCACATTGTGCCCCCCCCTCTAGACTCTTCTCCAGTGCACTAACACCGGACTGCTCTTGCCTGAGACCCGGCTGCTTTGCGGGACTGCCCCGGTGCATACTAGGACATGTGCTTCTGTGTCCTTGAGTGGGGTCAGATCTAATACTGTTGAGTGACTGAGGGGAAGCCTCTACCTCCCCAGGGAGTGGCAAAAGGACTTACGCTGCACCCGGCTTCGATGGCTACGGTGGCCCGGAGGGGGAAGACGGCAGTTGGGGTATCTGATAGCCAGTGATGGTCAACCAGCCTCAATGGTGATGGCGCAGGGGTCCACCACTGGTTTAGCGGTGTTATTGGAGACCCTGATGGGGCTAAGGCTGTGACTGAGCATTTGGGTTGTTGTAATTATAGAAGCTGAGTGGTTGGCCTGTGACTGGATTGTGAAGCGATCACCACATAATATGGCATCCAAGCAAGATAGAGAGAGCGGCATTCTTCCATAGGACCAAGGACCTCAAAGCCAGTGCACACTAATAAGTTAGATCGGTATACTTTGCCAAAGGGCTCACTATACGGCTTGGGGTCCTCAGCTTTCTCTGCCGGGGGACCCCTGGACTCAGGGGGGTAATCTTGCTGCAAGACGTCATGTCGGCCATAGACGGCACTAAGTCCTCCCTGGGACAGCAAATGATGGCTTTGAATTCCAAGCTGGAATCAGTGTCATATCGAAGTAAATGTAATAAGAGTGGACCTTACCAGGGTTAATGAGAATATCAAGTCACTTGACATCAAGACGGCCAGTTTGATAGACGACGTGTCCCAGCTGCAACAGGATATGCGTGTTCTTAAATCCTCGCACGAACTGTCGGAGCGCAAGCTGGACGAATACGAAGGCAGGGACCGGAGAAATAACGTCTGTATTTTAGAGGTGCCTGAGATGTCGGAGGGCCCCGCCCCAGATTTATTTGTAGAGAGCCTTGTACTCAAACATCTCCAACCTAAAGGCCTGAGTAATTTTTTCACTATTGAGCGGGCCCATAGAGTCCCGGGAGGGAGACCGAAACCGGGGGATATGCTGTGCCCTATGATCGCCAGAGTCCTGAATTTTAGGGAAACAGACATAATCCTGCAAGCCGCGAGGTCCGGGGGTCCCATCCAGTATGAAAATGCTGCCCTTTCCTTTTTCCCAGATTTTACACAGGTGGTCAACTTTTTGGCCGTCAAGAAGAAACTGAGAGACAGGGGGCTGAAGTATGCCATGATGTTTCCAGCACGTTTGAGGGTGGAAGTCAACGGTCGAGCCTGGTTCTTTGACAACCCAGATACTGTGACGGATTGGATGGACACTCTTCCTCAAGATGGCCCAGGAACACCGGACAGATCAGAGGAGCAGGCTACGGAGGAGCAGGAGTGAGAGTATTTTTTGTTTTTGGCCCCCTGGTTTGACCTGGTTTTGCCAGCTGTTGGCGGCGGTGAAGCCATCAGATTGCTGCAGTACTCTCGTAGGGTTTGCTGTGTGGCGGGTTGAGGGGCTCGGGAGGGATCCAGTAGTTTCTATAGGGTCGTGGGTGGGGGAGGTGAGACCGAACTTTCTCTCTTATTTTCTTTATTGAATTTTTTGGGGCGACAGGCACTCTGCACTTTTCAGTGGGCAGTTTGGAGCCCGGTGGGTAGGGCAGCAGTGTGGGGGGATATTGGGGGGAAATGTTTGGTTGCTTGGTTATGTGGTTTGTGAGTTGCATCAGCATAATATTCTGGCTCAATGGACGAAATGCAGAGGTTTTGTCAATTCTACCGGGTGGACGATGGGGGGTAGAGAGGTAAAGGTGCTCAGTTGGAATGTCAAAGGGCTGGGGGACAAAATTAAATGGAGTGTAGTTCTCCAGTTTCTCAAAAGGCAGGCGCCAGACGTGGTCCTGCTACAGGAGACACACCTTGTTAGAAACTCATGCAAAGCACTACACACAATGGGATTCACTTTGTTTGCACACTCAGGGTTCACGTCGGACTCTAGAGGGGTGGGAATTCTGTTGCGTAAGACTTTCCCATTGGCTATCACTTCCACATAGGAGGATGGGAGCGGCAGATATATTGGAATCACTGGCACATGGGAGGGTCAATATATAACCTTTCTCTCCATCTACGTTCCCCCAGGACTACAGGGCACTACTCTAGCGGATTTGGTTCTGCTTTCACTCCCTTATGGGCTTTTACTCTTAGGGGGCGACTTTAATGCAGTCGTCTCTGGAATGGTGGACAGGCATCCCCGCGTGAAACAGGACGAGCAATGCGGTGGCTGCCAGACTTTATTGACGCAATGGGCCTAGTCGATACTTTGAGGTTGCGCCAACCAGATCAAAAGCAGTACACTTTCCACTCTGGGGCACATAATAGTCTCTCGTGACTGGATTACTGTCTGGTCCCTGCTGCACAAGCATCCTACATCACAGAGGTAATACACTTGCCAAGAGGCATTTCGGATCATTCTCCACTGGGGATCCACATAGTTGTAACGAGGGGTACAGCGGGAAGGGTGACTCGATTAATCCATGGTATCTGTGCAATCCCAAAATCCTTAAAGATCTCATTGCAACGCTCGAGGACTATTTTGTAACAATGTGGTATCAGTATCCTCTTCCGGATCCCTATGGGAAGCCTTCAAAACAGTCATCAGGGGTCAGGCTCTATCTCTGATAGCAGGCTCAAAAAAGGAGCGGCAGAGAGAAGTGGTGGAAATGGAGGCTGAAATGTGTAGGTTGGAAAGGGAATTGGAATCAGGGGTAAATCAAGCTAGACTTCATCATCTGAACCTGAAACAACATGATTATAAAGCATTAGTCACTGAGCGAGCTAAAGCTCTTAGTAGGGAACAGCAGGGCAGGCTCTACGACCTGGGGGACAAGGCAGGGAAGCTTATCGCATGGCTTGATCGGAAGGACTGGGCGTCTCGTCTTGTCCCAGAACTCTTAAGGGAGGATGGGACACAACTCTCCGAATCACAAGAAATAGGAGATACATTTGCGGACCACTTCCGGGCAGTCTATGCATCGGTCTCTCCTCATTAGGAAGCTGACTACCACTTGCTACTCAGCGACATACAACTCCTGTTTCTTTCCCCCGAGGATCGAGAGTTCATGGATAGTTCACTAACACCTGACAAAATTGCTTTGGCCATCCGTTCGTTAAACTCTGGTAAGGCGCTAGGTCCCAACGTACTCCCCATTGATCTCTATAAACTCAAACCAGATAAGATACCGCCTTATTTGTAGGACATGTTTGCGGAGTCTAGAGACAGGGGAGTTCTCCCTGGAGACCAAAGGGTCGCTATGATAGTGGTAATTCATAAGTAGGGCTCCCGGTTTTATGGTATTTATTTTTTTGCCATTTTCGTCTGTATTTATCCATATTTATTATTTGGGCATTTTTTCTGTATTTATCCACATTTATTTTTGCCACAAGCAAAAGATTAAGCTACAGCTAGTATTTTTCCACATTTATTTAAATTGACAATGCAACGCGAGGAGCTTGTAAATAAGCCCCAATCTGTGATCTCTGTCGAAGGCCTGGAGGCAGGCAGGACACAGGTCATGTTGGGTCATTAGATTCCTGCTTGGGGAGAAAGGAAGATTGCTGTTGGGTAGAACTTAACCCCCACTCTTTGTTCCTGTTTAAAAGATTTAAGCCTATTGGCTTGAATTCCCATGATACAAACGTGCAGAGCTGTGTTCAGTGATAAACCACAGCGTCCGTTGAGATTGATGCAGACCCAGTGCGCGTTCATTAGCCCTGGGTCTGTGTGTCACTGGACGGCCGTGCTGCGCCTGGGACTACTCACTGGACTGGCGCAAGCCTAGAGGGATCCTATCACTGATACGCCTTGACAAACCCCCGAATTATGGTAGCCTGCGGTGGCTTGTGGCTGAATTCATGAGCCTGCAGCCACTGCCTTGCAGAGAGATACTGCTTTAGTAATTAATGGAGCCGTCCTCGCCACACTCCAAGTTGGGACTCTGCTTCCGGCCCTGGCCCAAGTAAGTACCAGCTTCTGTAAGCTTCCCTCACTCCCCTTCCCTCACTCCCCTTCTCTCACTCCCCTTCCCTCATTCTCTCACTCCCCTTCCCTCACTCACTCCCCTTCCCTCACTCCCCTTCTCTCCCTCCCCTCACTCCCCTTCCCTCACTCCCCTTCTCTCCCTCCCCTCCCCTCAATCCCCTTCCCTCATTCTCTCATTCCCCTTCCCTCACCCACTCCCCTTCCCTCACTCCCCTTCTCTCCCTCCCCTTCCCTCACTTCCCTTCCCTCATTCTCTCACTCCCCTTCCCTCACTCCCCTCCCCTCACTCCCTTTCCCTCTGCCTCCCTCCCTCTATCATCTGCCTGTGTGTCAGCCCAGGCTGCTTCCCGGCACGCAGACACAGCCGCCCGAGCACTTCACTGGTCTTTAAAAGACCATTTGCATGTTAATGGGGCTTTTGTATTTCACCTTCTCTTAGCCCCCACAGAGCAGCAGAGTCTCCCAGAGTCGCGCTCCGCTCTGGTTGCAGACAGTCTTTAAAAAAAATGTTCAGCTCCATCCTGACATTAAAAACCTTTAACAGGGCAAAATGTTCTGTGTGACACCTGATCTTATTGGTAAGGTGTTAGTGTGATTATTGGAGGCGTTGTTTAGAGCTCAATGAGGTTGTGTTATCTTTGCTGCATTGTGCGGCCAGCCATGCGGTGCGGTTCCAAGCTCTGCAATACTCATCACTTTGCCACCGCTCTGATCCTGCATTGCTGAAAAGCAGGAAACTTCTCAAAACTAAAAAGAAAAAGCAACAAAAAAAAGTTTTTGTTACGGCCTGTTCAGCTGCAGCTCCTTTAAGCTTCCGCACACGTGCAATTTATAAATAAAATGAACATCACATCATAATATTTTTAAAACAGAAAGGTAGACACAAGGTTCTCTTATGCACAGGATGATGGTGAATTATTTTAGCTGACAGTGTATGGTTGACTAAACGTTGCAATTCATAAACTGTTTTCACAGTTAGACAGTTCTTTTGGGCTCGTATGAAACTGCGATGTCGATGTTGATCAATGGCTATGGGGACAGGTTAGAGGTCTCTGCAAAGCAATGTGGAAAGTGTATTTGAAAACTTCTGTTCGAGGTTACAAGGGAAATGCCCTTCAATTTCTGGTGCTCTGCTGCAGTTTTAAAATCTTCTTTTTCTAGTTGCTTAAATGGATGTAAATTCTGATACTTGTATCCTGTCTCCCTATTATGCATTGCTTTATTTTGCTTGTGAATTTACATAGCAATCTGAAACCTTGGCAGCTATGAAGTCCGTCCTAATCTGACTCTGGCAGGGGCTCTAAAAGGGGTGAAATAACAAAGCGGCCTCATTAACAAATAAATGGTCTTTCAAAGACCTGTGAAGTACTTGGGTGCGGTTGGCAGCTCTGTGTGTACACGGCTGGGGAAGCTGTTACCTCTTAACCCTCTAAGGAAGGTGAGACACCAGATGGCAGCAAAGCAAAATACACTAGTATTTTCCGGTTTTTGATATATAAATACAGATAAAGGAAAACTTCTTTTCCGTCAGTATTTATATGTAAAAAAACGTAAAAACGGAAAACCGGGAGCCCTATTCATAAGGAGGGCAAGATCAAAACGAGCTGTTCTTCGTACAGGCCTATCTCTCTTTCAAATGCTGAGCCGAATATTCTGGCCAAGCTTCTGGCAAATAGACTGATAAAAGTCATCAGTGAACTAGGCCACCCTGACCAATCAGGCTTTATGCCCCATAGAAACACGGCCTTAAATTGGCGCAGATTGCATGGGGTACTGGCCAGAGCTAATACTTTGCGGGAGCCAACCATTATTGCGACACTGGACGCAACAATGGCCTTTGACATGATGGAATGGCCTTATCCATGGGCAGTCCTGGCCAAGTTTGGGTTTGGCCCCGAGTTCATCAGATGGATACAGCTGCTGTACTCAGAACCGCTCGCACAAGTAGTCGTAAACAACAAAGTTTCGGCTCCCTTTTTGTTGGGGCGGGGTACCCTTCAGGGTTTCCTGCTGTCCCCCCTTCTTTACGCATTGGCTTTGGAGCCTCTCGCTGCTTGGATACATTGGGAGCCCTCCGTTAAAGGTTTGCAATGGTCCCCTGAGTGGGAGGACCACATATCTTATATGCGGATGACATACTGCTCTATCTGACCTCTCCCCCGAAATCCCTCACTGTTATCTTCGATGTCCTGGCCTCCTTCGGGAGAAATTCAGGACTTTTAATTAACTGGAAGAAATCTGTTGTGTTTGTACTGCAGGGAGACCCTCTAGTTCCTCTGCGACACTGTCCTATACAGTTCAACACAGATGGGTTTAAATACTTGGGAATTTTTGTTTCTTTGGATCCCTCGTCAGATATTCCCGGAATCATCTCCCCCCTTTGCAGAGGCTTAAAAGTGACATCTCCAACTTGAGTAAACTGCCTCTTTCCTTGTTAGGTAGAGCAGCCCTTTTTAAAATGATGGCATTTCCTCGTTTCCTTTACGCTCTGCAGAATACCTTGGATGTGGTGCCACAGGAATACTTCCGTGAGATTGAAGGCATGCAGCGGAGCCTGTTGTGGGAGGGCAGGCCCGCATCACTTTACGCAAATTAACTTTGTCTTGGTATGACGGAGGTATCGCTCTCCCAGATATAAAAAAATACTATCGGGCCTCCCAGCTGGTGGCTATTAACCAAGGCACATATGGCCGAGCTGATGACCCTGGATTAGAGATGGATAAATGTCTTCTTCTACGGGGTGGATATAGCACAGCCTTGTATTCTCTGCCAAATAGATTGGCGTTAACTGGGCCTACCAAGCATTCTGTTCAGATCTGTCATGATGCCACAGCTTCCCTGGCTGAAAAAATTAACTGATCATGGCCACCCCACTGTGGGACTCCGAGAAACTCGGCAAACTTTGGAATACAAAAGGTTTTGATAGATGGGACCTGATAGGAATTTCCTCAATCAAAGATTTCGGGGGGAAGTGGAAAATTAAATCGTTTGAGGAAATTCAAGGAGAATATAAACTACCAAATTCTGAATACTTTCGTTACGGGCAGGTTAGTCACTACCTTCTCTCAGTACTACCCGTAGAAACAGAGCCCCCAGATTCCTCACCCCTCGAAGATAGAATGCTGACTGGCCATCTTCCTGATAAAACGATCTCCCTAATTTAGAAAAAACTGATTAACCACAATCCAGATCCACTCGAGGCGTTAAGGGACAAATGGATGCAAGATGGGATAGAGCTGGATGAGGAGGATTGGCAGAGAACACTGTCCTCCCCGAAAGAAGTGGCAATTCCTGCTCGTCTGAGATTAGTTCAACTTAAAATACTACATAGGATTTACCTTACGGGACCCCGACTAGTTCATATGGGGCTCTCAGACACGGGGTTATGCAAACGTCAGTGTGGCCACGTTGGTACCTTTATCCATATTATCTGGGAGTGTGAGCACATCATTCCACATTGGCGCAGCATACATGATGTTATGCGTAGAGTACTGGGGATCTCCCTACTGCCGGGGGCAAGAAGGTGCTTACTTAATATCTGGGAACCTCCTGACCTAAACACCTCACAGACATAATGGGCTATCCTGGAATTTATGATTGCCAAACGGAACATAGCCCAAAGGTGGGGAGCGATACAGCCTCCCACTCTGGAAGTGTGGGAAAACAATATAGACTGGTGTATGCTTAGAGAGAAGACTGTATATCTCGCGAGGGGACGTCCTCGCAAGTGGTCGTTGGTGTGGTGGCCCTGGAATAGTTATAGAGGAGAAATTTGCACTCCACCCCTAAATGTGGCTATTGATGATCCCTCCTCCCCGTGAGGTTCCTCCGTAACTGTGACTTGTATTTATCCTGCAAACCCCTGATGCCCGCTCGGTGGATATGACGGACCCTCTGTAATGTGTTTTGGCTGATGCTTCTTTAATAAAAAGAATTATAAAAAAAAACCACTGCAGTTCACATTTGGATATGTAGCTTCGAGCTCAATAATTGACTGAAAGATGTATTTACGTAAAACATCTACATTGAAATGCCAATTTTGTCCAAGTGTGGTTCATGGGTGTTCCTATGAATCGACGCATGGATTTTGACATATTCCCAGATTTCCCATGAGTGGTAGCAGGCGCGCAACACCCATTGGGCTCACCGGGCTTCAGCCCCCCCCCGTCGCCTCCTCTGCCCGGGCTAAGATTACACGCACTGAAATGGTGCAAGAAGGCTGCGCATCCGATCCGAGAAAATGATTTTTTTAATGCTTTCAGAGAGGCCCAGCAGCCCGAGCCAGACAGCCAGCCTCTGAACAGTTTCAGCGAGTGAACCCCCCTGCCCTGACCTCTTGTTTGCCTTTAGAGTGGCGCAGAGGTGAAATCCTTGCCTGAAGGCAGGGATTTCACCTAAGCACTTGATGGGTTGTGAGCATGGGGTGTGAAGATGTGCACAGCAGGGGGAAGGCATGGCCAGTTAAGGTGATGCTTTTCCTTTGTAAAGGAATTTCTGCTGGCATCTTAGCCCAGGGTGTGCTGTCTGTGCACTTGTATAGATGTGTATTCCATACAAGTGCACAGACAGCAAACCCTATGACGCCAGCAGGAATTATTTTTCAAAGGAAAAGCTTCACATGCACTGGCCATCCCTTTTCCCCTGCTGTCTGTGCATTTGACCCACATTGATCTACACAGTGAGACCTTCGGGAGGGGCTGGATGCCAGGACACAGTGCTGCTGATCAGCCTGTCTCCGCAGTATAGTATCAGAAGAGCAGGCAGCCGTTTTTTGTGTAAGTTCCAGTAACTTTAATGCATTTTCAGCACAGCATTACCTACTGCCTGCATATCTAGGTTACTGTGAATGTTGTTCTTGACTTTCATACATAGAAACGTCAAAGAGGACAGTCCCCTCCAAATATGCAAATGTAGTGTAAGTTTGTAGTGTTCATTTTTTTTGGGGTGCTAGTGGGTAATTTTAGAGTTCAGGGTGGGTGTGGGTTTTAGGGTGCCAGTGAGTAATTTTATGGTTCAGGGTGGGTTACGGGTGGGTTACGGATTGGGGTGCCAGGGGGTAATTTTAGGGTTCTGAGCGGGTATGGGTTTTGGGGTTCCAGGGGGCAATTTTAGGGTTCAGGGTAGGTATGGGTTTTGGGGTGCCAGGGGACATTTTAGGGTTCAGCGTGGGTATGTGTTTTGGTGTGCCAGGGGTAATTTTAGGGTTCAGGGCAGGTGTGGGTTTTGGGGTGTCAGGGGGCAATTTTAGGGTTCAGGGTGGGTATGGGTTATGGGGTGCCAGTGGGGAATTTATGGTTCAGGGTGGGTATGGGTTATGGGGTGCCGGGGGGAATTTATGGTTCAGCATGGGTATGGGTTTTGGGGTGCCAGGGGTAATTTTAGGGTTTAGGGCAGGTGTGGGTTTTGGGATGTCAGGGGGCTATTTTAGGGTTCAGGGTGGGTATGGGGTGTCAGGGGACATTTTAGGGTTCAGCGTGGTTATGTGTTTTGGTGTGCCAGGGGTCATTTTAGGGTTCAGGGCAGGTGTAGGTTTTGGGGTGTCAGGGGGCAGTTTTAGGGTTCAGGGTGGGTATGGGTTATGGGGTGCCAGCGGGGAATTTATGGTTCAGGGTGGGTATGGGGTGCCAGGGGACATTTTAGGGTTCAGCGTGGGTATGTGTTTTGGTGTGCCAGGGGTAATTTTAGGGTTCAGGGCAGGTGTGGGTTTTGGGGTGTCAGGGGGCAATTTTAGGGTTCAGGGTGGGTATGGGTTATGGGGTGCCAGTGGGGAATTTATGGTTCAGGGAGGGTGTGGGTTATGGGTTGCTGGGGGGCATTTATGGTTCAGCATGGGTATGGGGTTTGGGGTGCCAGGGGTAATTTTAAGGTTCAGGATGGGTGTGGGTTTTGAGGTGCCATGGGATTAATTTAAGGGTTCAGCGTGGGTATGTTTTTTATAGTGCCAGGGGTAATTTTAGGGTTTAGGGCAGGTGTGGGTTTGGGATGTCAGGGGGCTATTTTAGGGTTCATGGTGGGTATGGGTTATGGGGTGCCCACTGCCAGGTGGGAATTTATGGTTCAGCATGGGTATGGGTTTTGGGGTGCCTGGGGTAATTTTAAGGATCAGGGTGGGTTTGGATTTTGGGGGGCAAGGGGGAATTTATGGTTCAGCATGGGTATGGTTTCTGGGGTGCCAGGGGTAATTTAAGGTTCAGGGCGGGAATGGGTTTTGGGGCTCCAGGGGGGGTGATTTTAGGGTTCAGGGTGGTATTGGGTTTTGGGGTGCCAGGGGGTAATTTTAGGGTTTTGGGCGGGAATGGGTTTTGGGGCTCCAGGGGGGGTGATTTTAGGGTTCAGGGTGGTATTGGGTTTTGGGGTGCCAGGGGGTAATTTTAGGGTTTTGGGTGGGTATGGGTTTTGGGGTGCCAGGGGTAATTATAGATTTCAGGGCGGGTATGGGTTTTAGGGTGTGAGGGGGTTAATTTTAGGGTTCAGCGTGGGTATGTGTTTTGGTGTGCCAGGGGTAATTTTAAGATTCAGGGTGAGTATGGGTTTTGGGGGGCAATGCATCAAACTAACAAAAATGTGTGCTTTAATTGTTGTCCAGTTTCAAATGCAGAATTCACCACATTTTTTTCTCAGCTTGACCTAAGCATTAACCGATCCTGATTATCTGCCATTTTAGCTCCGCCCCATTGATTTACATTAGCCACGCCCCTTCCTCTGCCATGTTAGCCCCCCCGAAATTAAGACCTAGTTGCGCCCCTGAGTGGTAGACCTGGGAATGTGTCAAAGTGCTACGCCTTCCCAGGGGAGACGTAACAAGGAGAAATATCTTTACTTCTTCTTGTTTTTTGTACTCTGTCTATTTATATTGCTTTCAGCAGCACACATATAAAGAGTGAAAAGCCCCATAGGATTATTTTTGTAAAGGAAGGTGTCCCATCCTGTACAAAAACATCCCGCACCATGACACAAGGGTGCCTACGTTGGTGCCAGGCAGCCAAACCTGTGACAGGGCAAGGTGAGGACAGTAATGCCTCATATAATGTTAAATATGTCGAATTCCTGCCTCTCTCCTTTTCATGCAGCGCACATCAGCTAGGTGCCTTGCTGTGCTACGGTTGTGTTGCTTGAAATATTGATAAATCAGCCTCGTAGTGTATTAGGAATGGTGTATCTCAAATGCAGGCTTTTCCTGTGCATTATTTTTTATACATGTAATGCCCAATGAATATGTAAAGATTCAATTAATGAGTGTGAGTTTGTTGTTTGTTGTTTTTAAACTGAATGACCGATTCAAAAATTATTTAAATAACTAATTGAATATGAAGAGCAGGGGCAAATCAACAAGGTCCCACGGTAAAATTATCGCTGCTTTAGCGTCCGTTTTCAGGCGAAAAGCGGCGATAATTTTATCGCCCTATCAGCAAAGACACGTTATCGCTTGTTTTCATGCTTCTTCGCCCATTTCTTCAATGCCCAGCTTTGCATCGCTAATGAGATGCAAAGTGGGCATAACACACAGAAATTACCAGGAAAATGTCGCTAAGCGACATTTCTCCTATTATCAATCTGAAAGCTAACCTGCACAGCGATAAGAAAAGTAGCGCTAACCTTGCTTATTGCTACTTTCCTTACGTCTGCTTTCAATCTGACTTACCCATTATGTCCAATGAAAGGTGGAGTCTGCCCTGCCCTATCATCAAGCTATTGCCTATGGCTGTGCGATAATCACTGGATTTCCAGCGATAATCGCACATTTAGCAGCTATTGCATGGATTTTTATCTCAGCGATAAAATCCAGCGATAGCCGGCAATAATTATCCTCGCACTAAGCGCGCTTAGTGATAATTATCGCTGTCTGTTGCTGATATGCCACGCAAATCGTAAAGAACATTTGGGTTTGTTTTCGTCATTCTTGTTACTGGTAAGGACTAAACCACAGCCTTATACATATCGTAGAAGAATGCCCTTTCCACTTATACCGTTTATTTGAAATATTTGAAAGGGAATTATTTTCTTTTAAGCCATATATATAAGAGATTAATGCCATTCCCTTCTTTTCCTGCTAGTTAGGCCATGAAGCAAGCACTTGTATGGGTTTGAAATTCCTAAAAGTATAAATGTAACTTTTCATTCAAACAAATTAATGTGAAAAAGTATAACATTTCAGAGATTCTACTGGCGCATTGCATCTGTGCTTTAAAAAAGCGGGCTGCAAAGACTACTGACTATGCTGCAAGGAATGTTAATGAAATGCGTGTCAACACAAAGCATATGGAGACTTTGTCTGAGGTTGAGTATTCCATCAAACACTGCAAACACACTGACATCTCCTTTCATGTCTCACCTTGATTGGATTCCCTCGAGGGTTGACAATATACCCATGCAGCAAAAGTAATTGGTTTACTTAAGTGCAGACACTGTGTAGGTGAATTGAGAAGGAGTGGTATTTACAGCCACACTGTCAGGGGTATTCATCCCTGTCCCCTCGCACAATACTAGATTACAAGAAAACAAATTGCAGCTAACTTGCCTGCGTGCTATAACTCACACTTTTAGCAATGTAATCTTGTGTTCTGATATTGACTATGATGCAAGTCCTGGAGCAGCTCCAGCCTAGTCAGTTTAACTTAGAAAGAGTTTGAGCTCTAATATTTAATTGAAATACAGCTAGGCAGGCACTGGTAAATCATATAAAAGAGTTTCATGTCACAGACACTTCACAAAAATACTTTTACACTTCTATTACACTAACCCGTGCTTCTTAGGCCCTCATTACAAGCAAACAACTAAATTCTGATCCCAAATTATGAGTTCTGTGATAATTATTGTGTCAAATCTACCGAAATGTATAGGGGAAAATACCTGAAAATGCCAAATCTTGCAGAATCAGCTGTGTTAATACTAATTCTGCGTGTACTGGCTCATTTTGAAGTTGGAAACTCCCACCAGGAGGCATTTGCCACAAGTGGTAAATACCTCGCCCATGGCACATGATATGTACCACATGTGGTAACCACCACTCTATCCCGCCCAAATTGGAATTACAGCCTTACTAAAAAAAACTACTACAAATGTACTATGAAAGAACTAGACCTGCTGTGCTGCAATGTATTTAGGGTTCGTCGTATGTGCTCATTTAGTAAAAAATCAGTGGGTGTATGAGTGAGTGAAGTTTACACAGGAGGACCTTATTACAGATGTTTAGAAAAACATATACTTTAAACTGATAACTTAGGTTAATAAAGGCACAAACCACCAAAAAACACTTTGAGTTCAAGTCGCAACTTGTTTAGTGTTCAAGCAGACCCTCCAGGATATCGCGATTTCGGGGTTTGCAGCGAAATCGGCACTTTTGTAAAAATGCCGCGATTTTTACAAAAGTGCCCGCGAAATCGACGCTTTTATAGAAATCGAGCGCCATTTTTACAAAAGCCGCTATATCCTGGGGGTCTGAAAAGGCATCCTCCCTGAGAACAAACAGCCTCTGTGTTCTTGGCTGGAGGCTCTGGTTTACGCACCACGTCGATACAAAACCGGCCGCAAACGGCGAACCACGCGGGCAGCCTCTCCAGGCATACCGGGGCCAGCCAGCCCTGGACACGGCCCTCCAATTTTCCGAGGGGTGCAGCAGGAGGGAGCTGCCGGGCGTCATGTCATGCAAACAGCACTTGCTCTCAATCGGGTCCCATTAATTTAATGGGACCCGATTGAGAGCAAGTGCTGTTCGCTTTAAAGACCTTGTAATCAGCCCTTAAAGTACCTCAGCGTCACTTGTAGCACCGCCATTAACCCCCTCCCCTCTCCTCCCATCTTCCTCACACCTCCGGCCGTGACAACGCAACGACTCCCCTGCCCCCCTCGCCCAATATCAAACACCACATTTACTTTCCGCCTAAGGCGCTGCCCCGGTGAAGCGGACTTAGAAGGCGAGACACAGGGGTCAGTCAGCCTATGAGATTCTCTGCCCCATTCACACAGTCAGAGATGGTCTGGGGAGGAAGAAATCCCGACTTCTCGGTGCTGGGTACCCAGGGGTGTTGAGAATGGCAGAAAGACAGCTGCTCTGATTTAGCCAGGCATGGGTGTCTGTAATGGTAGATAGCTCTTCTGCTCTGTGTTGGTTGTGGTGGCTATGAATGGGTGCTGTGATGGCAGACATCACTGCGTTGCAGTACTGGGCAACGCCGGGTGCTCGCACTGCAGGAAGCCTGGAGTGATTTCTATCCAGTACTGTTGTTCTACACTGGATCATCGTGTCAAAGTGGCATAATGCAAAATAATGGTTCCCCCTGCAAATGGATGGATGCACATAAAATGCCGCAAAATTGCCGCTAAATTTCCATATTTGTGCCGCTAAATTTCCATTTGTGTGCCGCTAAATTTGCTAATCCATGCCGCTAGGGTCTACCATCAGTCAACTGCAGGCTTATATCACAGATCTTGATTAACTTATATCCATAGGTTGATACCTGGGCAACAGATTTTCTGCAATACTAAATTTAAGACTAGGGTCCTGAACATGAGAACGAGTATGGGTAAACCAAAGATGAATGGGTTTCCAACTTTTCAATAAAAAAACTGTTGTCAATAAGCTCCTGTAACTCTATTATTACAGGGTGCAGGAACAGAAAATACTGTTTCTAAAGGCTACAGAATCTTCCTTAATAATACTTTCATGGGCAACGTTGGTAAGCGTCTGCCACACAAATGTTGTCATCAGCACTTTCTTTGGCTCTCATATATTTGGCTCTCTTCTGCGTGCCTAGATTCAAACTATCAAGAATGGGAGGCAGATCCTTTTCACACTTAGGTCTATCTCTCTGGAATGAGCTACCTCCCCATATCCGCAAAGAGGAAAACTACTCAAGGTTCCGTAAAAACATCAAAACCTGGTTGTTTGATCAATAACAGTTCTGCTGGTTCCTTGCTATACTACTGTGCCATGTCATGGCGCCGGGAAACCCTTGTTGGGTAGCTGAGCGCCTTATAAGCTTAACAAATAAAAAATAAATATAAGATTCAGGCTAGACTACTGACTGGACAATCTAATTCATTGTATTGCAATGTATCGAATACTGTGATTGGATCGTCAGATCGAAATGATATGAACTTACACTTAACTGAGGGGATCATAGTCTTAACATGCTGACATCTCAAATGTTTCATGATGAATGCCATTCAAGGTCATTGACCCCACACAATTGACTGCTCTCTTGGATAGGACCAAAAGTGTGAATCCCAGGTATAAAAAGTGAATTCCGAAGTGGCGGTGCTTGATTTTGTTAGTGAATATTACTGAAGGAAATGTGAGTAAATGGACTCCTTTGAAGTACACCTATCATGATGCCCTTGGGAAGACTGGCGCAAACAGCCAGTTGTGTGAACTTTTACTAAAAATGTGACCCATGCCCCTCTTCGCTGAAAGAGCTAGTGGAGGTTGCCTGAGGCAGCGACATGTACTTGAGCTTTCAAGGGCACTTGACCACTGGAATCTCAGCAAATCATGCATTTTTGAATTTGTCAGCGAATATTAAAGCAAATAGGGGTAAACAGGCAGCCTGGAACTATATTTAACAATATTCACGTGGGAGGATTGCTGCAGTCATGCCAATTGTGCGACCTCTCTGTAAAAATATGAATCAAGCTTCTCCCCAATTGGGGGCCTGCTAGCTGTCTGAGCAAGTGGTACACGTATGACCTTTGTTGTGCACTTGGCACAGAAATTTAAAGGAGTAAGTCATGCAATCCAGCAAATGAACTGCTCTTTTCTAATATCTGAGGTACAAAACACACATATGTAATTATAACAAGGGTACTCCCACAGTTGATTTTAGGCCTAGAGGAGGGAGAAAGAAAAAAAGGAACTACAAGAGAATACCTCTAACCTGACCTATTTACTTTCAATGTGAATACATCTACACATTTAAAAGGATGCAACACTTATGAGAAATATTCAGGCAGACATGTTATTTGTCATCTTTTTTACCATTTATTTGCTTTTTCATAATTCAAAGTAGAAAAAACCATTTTTAATGACATTTTTTGCATTTTTTAACAGTACATTCTACTATTCCAAGACTAGAAATTCATTCAACCCAATGATAAAGCTATGTATGAACCCCACAAATAAATAGATAATGCAAACAACCTCATCATCATTCATTCCAAAACATTCTCACAAAAACATACATACTCATACTGGTGATGAAAAACAACATAAACCGACAATAACAATAACATGAAAAGGCAGTACAACTGAGAATCTATACGTTTCTGCACAGATTTATATCCACATCTCTCTGTCTTAATAGTACATAGATTATAAGCTGCTAATTCCTTTGTTTCTTTTTCTTCTTGTGCGTAGATCTCAGGTGTGTAGGGCCAAAAAGATGACAAATAACATGTCTGCCTGAATATTTCTCATAGGTGTTGCATCCTTTTAAATGTGTAGATTTATTCATGTTGAAAGTAAATAGGTCAGGTTAGAGGTATTCTCTTGTAGTTCCTTTTACAAAACACACATATGTAAATAGATACCTAGTACAGGCTGTGCTTATATTTATGACTGAGTACTGCTTTGAACTATGTTTACAATGATGGGAGAACTGTTTCTGCCATACCAAGTCTGCAACACTTTTGTATGAAAGAAAATGCTTTGAATGCTGGCATCATCTACTGTTGTTTTTCTTCATTCTAGATTAGGTGAGTGTGTGAAGCATGGCCATGAAGAAAACAGGGAGAGGATGTGTGGCTTGGTGACTGTAAGTGAATGGGTTACAGGTTGAGGGGGTGGTGAAACCCTACTCAAGCAGCAACCACAATCCTTGTCAGGATGTAGTTACAAGCAACTCCTACATTAACCTGCGCTCGACCCACTGATAACTTGGCACAGAGCAGTCAGGCTTAACTTAGAAGCAATGTGTAAAGGATTTGTGCAACACAGTAAAAAACACACCACAAAAGGATCCCACACCAGATTTAGAAAAATAGGTTATTCTTTGATAAATAAAACAAGACCACAACAATACAAATCCAATCAGTAGAACTGGAGATTTGTAACTTTAATGATTTTAGTGAAAATAGCACCAAAAAGAGCCAATTGAGGGTATCTGGTCATGCCAGACTGGAACAAAGTAACAAGGTAATGCGGACCATGATGGAGTGCAGGCCAGCCTTAGAAACCAAGTGAGGCCCATTACATAATAGTACTTTAAACCCTGGTTTGTGTCCAATTCTAAGGATGAGTGGTACAGCAGAGGAGATTCATCAGTTCCAAGGAGCAGCTGAGCTGTGATGCAAGGTCCAGTGTCATCGTTGCAGATCCTATCAACAAGGGCTTGCGTTGCAAAGTCCAGCTCCGGGGATGCGCTGAGCAGTCGAGGACATATATCCTTTCCGAGGAGCTCTGGAACTGAGATGAGAGAACCTGCATCGTCGTCTAGGCTGCTGTTGGCAAGAGATTTGCAATGTGAGGACCTGTGTTGGGAAAGTTTCGCATAGGCTGCGGTTCTGATGCAGGCTGCGAGGTTGATGTGGACACCTTTGCTTCACGAGAGCCCTTGTGGCAGAGGTGATGAGTTGGTTCTGCTCAGGTTTGCAGCGCCTGGCAGAGAATATATGTTGATTCTGCTGGGCTCACAGATGGGCTGGCAGAGCACCTTAAGGCCCACTTCCAAGGGTCCAGGACCGGGGTGGCACAACTTAGCAGGATAGGAATCACAATTGTCCAGGTGCTGGGTTCAAGGTTGTTGGAACCTTCTGTCCCTGAGGCTCTAGTCGGGAGGCCTGCCAACTCGCCCTTGGAGTCACTTTGGGTTACTGGGTTCAACAGATACAGGTTCAGTCCTTCTCACCCATTATGGAGGGCAGTAGTTAGGAGGTAAGCCCAGCAGAGCAGCAGTTCCTTCAGAGCAGCAGTCCAGCAGAGTCGCAGTCCTTTCAGTAGCACTGCAGTCCTTCTTCCTGTCAGGGTATTCACAGATCCAGAAGTATACTGAAGAGGTGGTGTCTGAGGTCCAATATTTATACCTGATGTGCTCCTCTGGAAGATGGGAGAAATGTTCAGAAATTCTCTTTGAAGTGGGTCATGCCTTCCTTGCCCTGGCTCTAGACTAGCTCCTGGGAGTATGCAACCCTTTGTGTGGAGGTCTGACACAGCATATTCAAGTGTAAGTAGGGCTATGCCCTGCTCCGTCCTGCCATCTTGCCAGCAATTGCTCATCCAGGCACACATAAGCTCTCTATAGTGTGAGGCTGTCTGGGAGGAATATACAAAGCCCAATTGTCAGCTACACCCAGTCATGTGACCCAGAGACAGGCACTAAATGGCTAAGGCAGGAAAATGGCAACTTGCTAAAAGTGGCATTAAAAATAATTGTAGTTTAAAATCTTACTTTACCATACGAAAGGATTCGCCATTACAATTACAATTACACCAACCATGAGCTGGTTACTTGTTCTCATTTGTAAGTTACAGCTTATCAAATGTAATAAGGTGCCTTCAAGGTTATCCTATGGAAGAGGGAGAGCCTGCAATAGTGAAAAGTGAATTTAAGAGTTTTTCATTAGTAGGACATATAAAACCTAAAAGTATATGTCCAACTTTTTAAAAATAAGGCACCATGCCCTCTGGGCTGTCCAGGGCCTACCATAGGGGTGATTTATATTAATCAAAAGGAAGCTTTGGGCCTGGTAAAAAGGTTTCTTTTACCAGGTAGAAATGGCAGTTTAAAACAGACATAGGTTGCAATGGCAGACCTGAGACATATTCATAGGGATGCATAACTGGGTGCCTGTAGGCCCACAAGTAGCATTTAATTTACAGGTCCTGGGTACGTGTAGTACCAATTTACTAGATCTTTACAAGTAAATTAGCTGTGCCATTTGGGGATAAATCAATGCTGCCATGTTTTAAAGAGTGAGAACATGCACATTAGCACCAGCTAGCAGTGGTAATGTGTGCAGAGTCTTAAGGCCAGCAAAAGAGTAATAAGCACATATAAGGGGAGGAAGGCAAAAACATTTGGGAGAAGACTTCCATATCGCTGACAAGTCCAACAGTAACATTAGCTTAACAAATGTTAAAAGATTTTAATGGCTATTTACTAAGGATACTAACAATTGGTAATTTCAGTTCACCCACATTAGATCTGACATCCTTGGCATGGTATTGCGTCAAACCTTTTGCCTTCACATACAGGAAGACCATTCCTAATGGGCATTACTCCTGATGGCATAATTATATACATACAGACCCAACAGATAGTAGAGAAGCAACTTCAGGGGGGCCGGGAGTGGGAGTGGGAGTTAGGATAAGAACTGAAACAGAGAGGGGAAGACTACTATGTAAGAATTTTACATGCAAGACTCTCTGGAGCAGATATATGCAATATCGTGAATAAAACCCCAATAATTTTTTTTAAACACTGGACCTCAGCATGACAACTTGGTGAATACTTGTTTATGCAGTTCCTGGTTGGAGCTAGAACAATGACCCTCCAGACTTTAGGCCAGGACTGGCCTCACTCTTTGGGTCACATGTATGAAACTCACAGTTTGCAATTACCTATTAGCAATTTTTTACAGAATCACAAATAGGTACTTGCTAAATGTGATGCTACAAAACATACAGGAAAAGGCAATTCCCTAATAGAAATTTCTTAAAAATTACCAATGCAATTAGGGAAGCGCTATTTGTAATTGCGACTCCATTTGTTCCTCAAGGCCATAGGTGCGAACGGTCTTGCATTACCTGAATTGCGATTACCTATTTGGTAATGCAAAGGCAAGGGTGCACAGGGGCTTAAGGTCCCCCTGAAGTGCCGCAAAAAAGGTGCACATGTGTAAGGCACACATATGCTCTACGTGCATGTGTGTCCCACTTGCCATTTTGCAAAATGCTTTTTTTGGTATTTTTCAAAATTTAACATGTTTACCATCAAATTGAAATCATAGGTTAGAGTGATTCCTAAATGAACAGTTCGCATTTGGAAAGGCTTCATAATGTGCATTAGGGAATTGAAAATTGAATTCCCTATTTGCATTCACAATTTAGGTAATCACAAAAAATTGTGATGACCTAAATGTCAAATCCCAAAGCCTTTCATACATTCAGAAAGTCCATTTTGCCTTCGCGAATGTAGCAATTTGCACCATTTGCGAATGCAAAATACTTTGATACATGTGGCCCTATATCTCTAGTCAGCGACTTCTGGATGCCCCACACAGAGTAACCTGGGCGTCTCCTCCTAGATAGAATATCTTCTGCCTGGGCCAGGAAATCCTCCCTCTCTGAGCAAGCAGGCAGGCTTTTAGGCAGTCCCTGAACTTCTACAACAAGTTGCAGACTTCAGGTGATACCCCACACCTCTGGAAGACTGGCTGTTATGCAGACAGGAAGACGGGCTGCCGTGCACACACCAGTCTTAATAACACTCTACTCCCTTTCCTTAACATGAACAATTTGGAAATGAAACAAGTGAGGGTGGTTTGGATCACCCTTGAAAACACATTGATAGTCTGGGAATGTGTAACCACTGTCTCAAGCTTCAGAATTGGTTTGAGGTAGTTCTCTTTAAAATGTCATTTTCAGATTGCCCTTCAGATGCAGTCTTTATGAAATGTGATGATGCTCACAGCAGGTATCAGTAGAGCTGGCTCCAAGACATTTTCAAACGATGGGCACAATATGCCCTCTGCACCCCGCTTCCCTCAATTTCATAAAGCAGTAATCAAAGACAAGGGGCAGACCCTGGGCAAAACGTCCTCATCTTAAGAATCACAAACTACACTTCCAACCCTCATGTCTGCCATCTACCAAATGGCTGTGCTCAAGAAGAACTAGTCATCATTCTCATGCTAACAAGGTTCTTTTGAAATTTCTAAAGGTTGCTCCATCCTCCTCATTTCAGTGTCTGGGTCTCCACCTTCTAGCCACTAGAATGTAGACAATATATTTCCACTGTATGGGCCGTTATCCTCACCCTTCATCTTGTGCCATGCTAAACGAGGGCTTTTCAAAATGGAACCCACTAGCCTCAGTATGCAGAATCATTCAACACAGATAGTCCTTCTACCATACATACAATTGAAGAGATGTGGTCTAGTTGCGAGAGTTGCCAACTTTGGAATCCTCACCTTGGCTTGATATCCTGTGATTCCGGGCAAATAACTGCTAATTATATTAATACTAACATTAATTTTTCAATTTTCCCTACACTGTACCATAGGGAAATCTCCATCTCGACTTTGGAGTCTCACTATGGTAAAGTAAAGGGAACAATTATTAAGTTTATTTAAAGGAGATTTTTTTTAAATGTGTTTATGTTGAATGTTAATGTCAGTTAATGTTGCATACATTTAATTTAACTGTAGAACAAAATGTAGAGATGCCACACCATTAATATTCAAATTTTGAAATAAATCTTTAATTCAAATATATTTAATTGAAATAAAATATTTGTTATGAAATTTAAATCATAAAATAAATGATCACCTACAATAAAAAATGTATTTACTATACACTATTAATTACTAAGAGTGAGCTGTACAACTAATTAAAAGTAAAGTAATTATATTGTAATCAAATTAATTCATTCATTAATACAATAAAAACGTTGGTAAATATGTTATTATTATTAAATAATACATGTTTTATTTGTAGATATCTCTGTAATGTTAAATTATATATATGTACATTATAATTTAATTGAACATTATTTGCAGTAGGATTTTATTTTAAACCCCTAACACAGTCACTATTTTTTATAGGAGTGAACTGCAATGCCAATGGCTGGCCATGTGTGGTGCTTACTACTTTTGTATACCTCTTTTTAGCTGTAGTAACTTTAGAAGTGCGGTTTGTGGATAGCTATGGATTTACTTTGTGGGTGCATGCCCATCCCTTAATTCCTCCTATACCCTCTCTGAACCGCTCTTTTCTCCTACCTTCTTTCCAACTATTTTGTAGTGAGTATGCCCCATTTTTCAAACACTCTCCTGGTGCCTTCCAAATTTACTACTAAGTAGTAAACTTCCATGTGTTGGAATCTCGCCTTAGAAAGATAGGAGTAGTGTTGAAGGAGATTTGCACACGTAGGTTTGTGAATAGCATTTTGTAGTACTTTAGTAGTACTACAGTACTGCTAAAATACAACAAAATGTTATTTTTTTTGGCTAGGCCCCATCATTTTTAGGAACAGGTCTCAAGTCTATCTATTCTGTAGCCACACTTAAGGTCTCATTACGAGCTGGCAGTCCATCGACCACGGTACCTGGGGTCTCAGTCTGAATGCTGCTACCTTGGCCGTCCGACTGCCATATTACGAGTTGCACTGATTGGCTTTGTGAAGACTGTGGCTGAACCAATGACATGGCCAGCCAACTTTGACCACAGCAGCCGCAGAATGGGCCTATGAGTCTGTGCGAGGCTCAGAATGCCAGTAAAACTGCTAACCACATTAAGAGTTGCTTTACAGCAGGCGTGACCTTGGCGGTTCAACCACCACATCAGAGAGGTGGAAAGGGAGGCATAAACTCACATCTAACCATCTTCTACCATCATGGAGCCCATCGGACACATCCTGCCACTGCTTTACCTTCTCGACCACGTTAAAAACCGCTCCATTGCAGTAAGTCATACAACTACCAGGTTCCATCAACCTCTCTGAAAAACAATGTCCCGTCAGAGACCACGCGAGGGAGTTGGGAACCCTAAGTATTTGCATGCATACATAGACCCTGTCTGGGATTGTTTCATAACAATGATCAAAATACCTCTGTAGGATGCCCTCCTAGGCCAAAACACTGTCACTGCACAGGTAAGTTGTTCACAAATGGACATGCGTTTATATTCAGTGATGGAGATGTATGTCACATACTTCTTTTGCCCCTTCTCACTTGTCTGCCAAGTTATTACTGATCTTCACACATCATGCAGCTTACTATAGCTCAAGTGATTGTAAAGTGAGATTGAAGTAACAACAACTACCATGAGGCCCTCCCACTCCAACTGTGACCAAGATGCTGGACTCCTTTTGTACCTTCTCACTTGTCTGCCTTGTTATTACTGATCTTCACACATCATACAGCTTACCATTGCTCAAGTGTTGGTAAAGTGTGACTGAAGTGACTTCAGCTATCAACAGGCCCTCTCTGTCTAACTAGGATGCTTGACTTCTTTTGCCCCTAAAGTCAATCAAACAGGATTTATAAAGTCCTCCTGATCATCACCTGATAGGATATTCAGGTACTTGCAGGCCCTTGAGGCTTATTCAAGAAGTCAGGTCTTGAGGGCCAGTCTGAAATCTAGACGTGAGGTGATGGTGCGAAGGTGCATGGGGAGGCTGTTACAGGTCTTTGCTGTGATGTGGGAGAAAAAACGTCCTCAACTTCTGCTTCAGTAAATGCTGGTAGTATGGGCTTTTCTCAATGGTTGGTGCAAGTTCAGGTGGTAAATAATGTAGACAGATCCTTGGTTGGTTGTGTAAAGGCTTGTGTGCATGGGTCAGCAGCTTGAATTGACATCTTTTCTATATGAGGAGCCAATGCAGTTGCCTGAGATGGGTGAGATGCGGGTGATTAGTCTGGCTATGTATGGTCTGAAGTTTCTGTAGAAGGTGTGCGGGGATTCCTACATAGAGGGATTGCTGTAGTCCAGTTAGCTGGTGATGAGGATTGTGTCATGGTGTGTCTCGTGTGTAGGGGTAGCTATTTTGAAGATCTTACGTAGCATGCTGCGTTGATGTGTGGTTTCGTTGTGAGCTTGCTGTCAATGTCAATGATGATTCTGAGGTTTCTAGCATGGTTGGAGGGAGTGGGGCAGGTCCTAGGCAGCCCCGGACTGGGAACGGAAACCGGCCCTGTCAAACTGCTCAGCCAGCCTCCCTGGGGCGAGGGGCGCAGACGAGCAGTTTGCAAAGGCCGGTTTAGGCCGATTTTGTTACTGAGGGCCGCTATTGCAGACCCCCGGTAACAAAAACTGCCCCCCCAGGGCCCAAAACCAGCCCCCACTTTAGTGGCCCACTGGGGTAACGCCTGGTGCCCGGTAGGGCCAGTCCAGCCCTGTTGCTAGGTCTGATGGCCACCAGGAGTAGTTCTATGTATTGCTGCTGATACCATAGATTATTACTTTCGTCTTGTCTGTGTTCAGGTGAAGGCAGTTGTTCTTGATCCAGTCAGCGATGTTTGTCATGCATCAGTGGAAGTTGGTGCTGATGGTGGTGGGGTCTCGGTGAGTGAGAGGATGAGTTGGTTGTCATCTGCATATTGAAGAGCATGGGGCAGAGATATAAGCCCTGGGGGGCACCAGAGGTGATCTCCTTGGGTTAAGAGGTGAAAGGTGAGATGTAGATCCTCTGGGTTCTTCTGTTGAGGAAAGAGATGGTCCATCTGAGCGTGTCCCCTTGGATGCTAGTGTTGTGGAGTTTTTCGATCAGTGTGTGCTGGGCTATGGTACTGAATGCTGCAGAGAGATCCAGGAGGATAAAAGCTGCTGTTTCTCTTTGGTTGAGGAGGATTTGGATGTCGGCAGTGGTTGTGATCAGAGCGGATTTGTTGCTATGATTGCTGCGTAAGCCAGGTTGGAAGGCATGGAATTGCTGGTTCTGCTCCAGGTGTGTCATGAGGTGATTGTTGATGATCTTTTCCAGTACCTTCGCTTAGAATGAGAGCAGGAGATTTGCCATCATTTTTGAGTTTGCTCTGGTAAGCGGAGGGTTTTTTGAGTAGTTGTCTGACTTTGGCGTGTCTCCAGGCATCAGGAAATGTTGTGGTGTATAGTGGTATTGAGTAGGGTAGTGGGTTCTTGGCTGATACTTTGATTTCTGAGTTTTAAGATGTGGTAGGGGCATGGGTTCTTGGGAGCTCCTGAATGGATGGATTTCATGGTGGAGGTGGTATTCTGCATTCAGAGGATGTTCCAGGTGGTCAGTGTTTGATTCTTGTCGGCTACAGTGGTGGCGTATCTGTTAAAGAAGTTCATAGGTGTGGTTTGCAGTACAAAGTTTCTGCATATGGTTGCGATCTTGTTGTGGAAGAAGTAGCCAAGGTTGTGTTGCACAGCTCCTATAAGGATGTGATGTTGTTTTTTGCTGGGAGCTGGGTTGGAGAATTCCTCAGCAATGGTGAAAAGCTCTTTGGTGTTGTTGGCGCTGATTTCAATGAGTGTGGCAAGGGCTGTCCTCCTTGTTGCCCTCAGTAGGCGGTTGTAGAGGTTTAGGGAGGTCTTGAAGACTGCCCTGCCAGAGGTGTCCTCGCTGATGCGCCATCTCCTCTCCAACTGTTTGCTGTCTCATTTGCTGTTCTGAGTTCTTGGGTGTACCAGCTTGCCTTTTTCTCTGGAAATTGCTCTTGATGGGAATGATGTTGTCTGTGCTTGGGGTAATCCAGGCATTGACGTTTTTCACTCACTGTTTGAGGTTAGTGGTGGTAGCAGGGTTGGAGGTGTTGAAGGAGTTTGCCCATCTATTCTTTTAGATTTAGTTCCACCTCCGGTGGGGTGCGTTGGTCATCATGGGGTTGGCAGTGCAGGGGCTGGAGATACTGAAGTGGATAATGGAATGATCTATCCATGTGAGTTCTGTGACATGGCTGTATTTGACGAGGTTGCTGGAGGTGAAAATAGGGTCCAGCTTGTGTCCTGCGGTGTGTGTACGGTTGAGGACGATCTGGGTCAATCTGAGGCTGCTCCTTCTTTTGAGGAGGTGTGCAGTGTTTTTGTCATTGGGGTCATCGATGTGGAAATTTAGGTTGCTGAGGAAGATGTAATCCTTGGAGTCTAAGGCTAGGGGTGCAATGAAGTCTGCAATGGTGTTGCAGAAGCTTGAGCCTTGGCCTTTGGGTCGGTTTGTGAGGGTGCCTCTGATGGTTGTCTTGATCATGTGAAGCTTAAAGTTGGGATATTCCATGGGGGCGGCTGTATTGTGGTTGGTGGTCCACTGTATGGTCTCTTTGTGGATGATGGCTGTTCCTCCTCCCAGCTTCTTGGTGCGGTCCTGGTGTTATTTTGTACCCATCGGGGATCGCTGTGGCGATGACTGGAGCAGATGTAGGTTGAGCCAGGACTCAGTAAGGAAGATGATGTTGGATGCGAGGGTGGAGATTAAGTCCCAAAAATCAGTGAACTACTTGAATAGTAAGCATGTGTTGAGAAGGGTGCATGCAAGTGTATTTTTTTGTTCAGGTGGTGACCGTAGTGTTTCCGGGGTGAGGCTGGTCAGTGGGCTTACGTGTGTGCAGTAGGAGTCGAAGTGGCAGTGGGTGAATGCCAAAGGTCCTACCATGGAGCATGGGCCAATGTGATGGCAGTGTTTGTTGTGCTGTCTGGGGTTGAGGGTGTAGAGCTCAGCGATGGTTTGTCTTTGGAGGGCAGGATTGCCAGGGGTCCTGATGATGGGCATAGTCCAGGAACGATTGAGCGCAGACAGACTTGAATTAGGCGCTCCAGCACCACCTCCATTGCGCACGTCTGTTGCATAGTCCAGCTTTGGCCCGCATTAAGTAGGTCCTGGCATAGGCAGGGTTTCTGTCGCTTGGAAGAACGGTGAGTGGGAAAACCTGGTCAGGAAAACCGGGGCAGCTGCTGTGTCACTGGATCAGTCTGGAACAAGCAGGAACTGGAGGCCACAAGCAAGTGGCAAACTAGGTATCCAGGTGCCTACTGTGAGAATTAATTGGCTGCAACTACCCTGAGGCCCTGTCACTGCAACTCTAACCAATTTGCTAGACTCAGTTTACACCTTCTCACTTATCTGCAATGTTACTACCGATCTTCACACATCATGCAGCTTACCATTGCTCAAGTGTTGGTAAAGTGAAATTGAAGTGACTTCAACTACCATGAGACCCTCTCACTCAAACTAAGATGATAGATGCCCATTGCCCCTTCACACATGTCTGCCATGTCACTACTGATGTTCACTTTTACTGCAGCGTACCTTGACTCAAGTGTTGGTAAAGTGAGATGTAAGTGACTACAACTACCATGAGGTCCTCCTCTCACTCCAACTCTAACCAAGATGGTATAGTGAATGTTACACACTCACATTGCACACATCTCAGGTCCTGTTTTGATACCAAATAAGCATCTGTATGGATGTGCCATTAAAGTGAATCACCTTCTCTGCTACAACTCTGTATTGAACGCTCACACATCACCCACATGAAAAATCAATGTCAGCCAAAGGGATTACATAGAATCAGTGTGAGAACCATTCTAAGGGCACAATGGAAACACTCACTGCAGGATAGCTATTCCTCTATCAGAGGGAACCTTGAAAGGCTGGGGACCTGGAGCACAGTGCATTTTGCACATGTCTGACAAACTCCATGTGTACTGGACCTGGGAACGGAAGTGTATCAGGGCCAACCAATAGCATAACCAAGTGCCATGCATGTGCAGGAAATAGGAAAGTGCAACTTATGAAAGCAAACACAGCACTAACCTGCATGTGGCACACATCAAGATGAAGTAGTTGTAGAGTACACACTGTAAAATGGACGCAAGTCCAAAAAAATATGGAGTGGAAGTGTGAGCTAGATCTGCTGTCTTCTAGTGGAGAAGTGTGGCTTACTGGTTAGAGCAGGCAGACCTGGAAGCAGAGGTCAGCCCGGGACCAGGGTTCAATTCCCGGCTCTGCGGGTCTTGAGTCCTAAAATGTTTCCTTCCCAGTGTAAGAATTGGCTTTTGTAGTTTGGTTTGCCCTGTTCCCATCATGCACTGGGACAGGAACAGACTCATTTGCATACAGCCAGGTTCTGAAACTGGGATGGTGCAGTGAGCTAAAAAACGGTGTTGGATCTAGCCCTGATCTCTTGACTGGGTGAGAGCTTTCTGCTTAATTCAGAGACTCTGTCCCTCACCACCCCTTGTTGTAAATATTTTTGTCCACCCTAAGCGTGGAAGGGTATTCTCAGATGTGAGACCCTTGCTCATTGCACCATCAGGATTCAAGCAAACCGGGCCGAAGACGGCTGTAATGCCAGAAACCGGTCCCCGGGAGCTTGTTTCCTTCCCAGTGTAAGAATTGGCTTTTGTAGTTTGGTTTGCCCTGTTCCCATCATGCACTGGGACAGGAACAGACTAATTTGCATACAGCCAGGTTCTGAAACTGGGATGGTGCAGTGAGCTAAAAAACGGTGTTGGATCTAGCCCTGATCTCTTGACTGGGTGAGAGCTTTCTGCTTAATTCAGAGACTCTGTCCCTCACCACCCCTTGTTGTAAATATTTTTGTCCACCCTAAGCGTGGAAGGGTATTCTCAGATGTGAGACCCTTGCTCATTGCACCATCAGGATTCAAGCAAACCGGGCCGAAGACGGCTGTAATGCCAGAAACCGGTCCCCGGGAGCTTGTTTCCTTCCCAGTGTAAGAATTGGCTTTTGTAGTTTGGTTTGCCCTGTTCCCATCATGCACTGGGACAGGAACAGACTAATTTGCATACAGCCAGGTTCTGAAACTGGGATGGTGCAGTGAGCTAAAAAACGGTGTTGGATCTAGCCCTGATCTCTTGACTGGGTGAGAGCTTTCTGCTTAATTCAGAGACTCTGTCCCTCACCACCCCTTGTTGTAAATATTTTTGTCCACCCTAAGCGTGGAAGGGTATTCTCAGATGTGAGACCCTTGCTCATTGCACCATCAGGATTCAAGCAAACCGGGCCGAAGACGGCTGTAATGCCAGAAACAGGTCCCCGGGAGCTTGTTTCCTTCCCAGTGTAAGAATTGGCTTTTGTAGTTTGGTTTGCCCTGTTCCCATCATGCACTGGGACAGGAACAGACTCATTTGCATACAGCCAGGTTCTGAAACTGGGATGGTGCAGTGAGCTAAAAAACTGTGTTGGATCTAGCCCTGATCTCTTGACTGGGTGAGAGCTTTCTGCTTAATTCAGAGACTCTGTCCCTCACCACCCCTTGTTGTAAATATTTTTGTCCACCCTAAGCGTGGAAGGGTATTCTCAGATGTGAGACCCTTGCTCATTGCACCATCAGGATTCAAGCAAACCGGGCCGAAGACGGCTGTAATGCCAGATACCGGTCCCCGGGAGCTTGTTTCCTTCCCAGTGTAAGAATTGGCCTTTGTAGTTTGGTTTGCCCTGTTCCCATCATGCACTGGGACAGGAACAGACTAATTTGCATACAGCCAGGTTCTGAAACTGGGATGGTGCAGTGAGCTAAAAAACGGTGTTGGATCTAGCCCTGATCTCTTGACTGGGTGAGAGCTTTCTGCTTAATTCAGAGACTCTGTCCCTCACCACCCCTTGTTGTAAATACTAAAATGTCCATGGACTCGACAATTCTCACTCCGGTGCCTACTCCATTCATGGGTTCACACTCTGCGACTCTGGGCAATAGCTTGCTTAATCTCCACAACGGCCCCTCGCAGCGGGATGCCTGGCTTTCACCTTGTGGATACCCTGCCGGGGTTATCTCACAGGGGAATACCAGGACGGGTTCCCTAAGCAAGCACTTAGAAACCAGTGGTGATTTGCGCTATATAAATTCCTGTACATTTACATTTACATGCTGTCGGCACTGTGTATTGTGTTGGTGTCTGTTGTGTAGGTAACTATGGGTGTTTGCAATTTTTTGGTGGGAGTGATGTAGATGTGCTGGGTGTTCTGGTGGGGTCAGTGAGCATAGTTGTGGTGTCTGTGCTTATGGATGTGTCTGTGGAGGGGTCATTGTGTGTTGGTGTGGTGTCTGTGTGTATGGTTGTGTGTGTTGAGGGGGTCTGTATGTGTTGCTGTGGTGTCTGCAGTTATGGGTGTGTTTGTAGAAGGGTCAGTGTGTGTTGTTGTGGTGTCTTTGTGTATGGGTGTGTCTGTGGAGGGCTCTGTATGTATTGCTGTGGTGCCTGGGGGTATGGTGGGGTGGTGGGGGTGGTGAGGGATATGAGTGCCTGCTGTGTGCATGTATGTTTGCGTTTTTTAGATATCTTGTCTTTGTGTATGTTGCTTGTGATTGATTAAGTGTGTGCATGCTTATGTGTTGGTGGGCTTGTGATAAGAATGGGAATTTGGATGGGGAAGGGGCAGGAGCAGGGTGGAAGGTTGGGATGGGTGGAGGGCTGCCGTGAAGGAGGATACCAGAGCCTGAAATGATCTCTGTAGGGCGGACATGTAGTGTGAATGCCTTCTAAGTTGGCAACCAGCTGGGTCAGCTGGTTGCTTTGCCCCTGGATGGAGTTTGGGACAGGAAACATCCTTTACACCGCAAACCATTACAATGCATCCCCATTATAACGTTCCTGCGGAGTTAGAATAGTAAATTGCATTGTAATGGACAATGCAGTGTAATGGATTGTGTTGTAAAGCCCAGCATTGTAAAAGTATTTGCAGAGTAAAAAACGTTGGGTAATGGCACACGCTGTAAATGCGTGCAGACTATAGTGTCCTATTCATTCCAAACTGCAGTCTGACCCACAGAGGTGTTCCTCAAGAGGTCAATAGCCTTCACACTTGGGGCAACAGAGCTAAAAGGGGCATGGTTCAGTGGTGAGCTGAGGCAAACAAAGGCGGATTGTAAGTGAGCCGAAAGGGTCTGGAGGGTGTCTTATGACAATCAGGCCAGGGAACTGTTCTTGGAAAAAAGGCGCCTTCATCACAGGCTGGTTAAAAAGTGTAAGGCAGCCTACTATGCAGGACAAATTTTAGGGGGGAAAAACTCGGCCAAAGAACTCTTCGGTATCTATAAGTCTCTGACCACTGTAAATTCATCTGCAGATCCGGAGAGTTGTTCAACGGAGTCTTGTGACCGCATTGCCGAATATTTCTCTACTAAAGTTGAGAACATCTATTCGACCTTTCCTAACCCCCCGACAGGGGCTGAATTTGAGGTAGCATTGGAGGGCACAGAGATGGCAGGGTATCTCACAAACTTCCGCACCCCCTCTTCTGAGGATCTAGTTGGGGTGTGCCGCTCTGTTAAATCGGGATCCCCGTGGGACCCGGTGTCCCCCAAACGTTTGGCGGACAGCCTGGAAGCACTGGAGCCCTAAATAAGGCACGTCCTGGACACCTCCTTCGGATCGGGAAAGTTGCCTGAGGGGTGGAAACAGGCGGTGGTGCTCCCCCTCCGGAAGAAACCCCACATAGGCTTCGAGGTATTAGAAAATCTGAGGCCCATCTCACTCCTGCCTTTTCTGTCCGAAGTGGCGGAGAAGGTGGTTAATACCCAAATTATGAAGCATGTGGAAGAGACGGGATTGCTCCACGCGACGCAGTTTGGCTTTAGGCCACGCCATTCTAGCGAGTCCGCCCTTCTTATGGCAATGGAACATCTGAGAGAGGGCGTAGATGCAGGCCAAACTATGGCCCTGATCCTGCTTGACCTCAGCGCGTCGTTCGACACTGTAGCACACAACATCTTGCTACAGTGTCTGAACAGAGGTGGCATTGCCGGCACCGCGCTGAGATGGATCCAGGATTTCCTCACGGGGAGAAGCTTTCGAGTAAGGCAAGGAGACTGCTATTCCAAGGGGGTTCCTCTGGGCCAAGGCGTTCCTCAGGGCTCGTCCTTGAGCCCGACCCTTTTTAATATGTATGTCGCGCCTGTTGCTTTGATTGTGGAGAGCCATGGTCTCCAACTGGTTTCGTATGCCGATGATACGCAGCTGGTGATCTCCCTGTCACACGCGCCCTGTCCTGCTGCCGATGGCTTCCGGTCGTGCATGAAAGAACTTGCAGAGTGGATGGCTATCAATTGTTTGAAGCTTAATGGCGGCAAGACAGAGGTGCTGGTGGTAGGGAGAGCCCAGCCTGCTTGGTCGTCGGCATGGTGGCCACCCTGTCTAGGACCAACTCCAACCCCCTGCCAAGAGGCAAGAAATCTGGGGGTTTGGTTTGATGCGGGTCTTACTTTTGGCCCCAGATTAACCGGGTGGTCGGAGTATGTTTTGGGGTTTTGAAGAGACTGAGAAAAGTCCTGGACTTACTCCCGATCGATGCCCGTCAAAGCCTGGTACATGCTCTGGTGACAGCTAGGTCGGATTACGGGAACCTGCTGTACCTGGGGGCACCAGAAAAAAGCATGGCACGCCTGCAAGTGCTGCAAAATGCGGCAGCACGTTTGATCCTCAGGCTGCCCAAAAGGGCGCCTTCAAAGGCGGCCCTCCAGAAGCTACACTGGCTCCCTGTGAGGAGAAGAGTGGAATACAAAGCCCTCTGCACCTGTCACCGAATCTTGAATGGCAGGGCACCTGGCCCTTTGAATAAACTGATTGAAGTTTATGAACCTGCTCGAGCACTCAGATCCGCAGGGGGCGGTCTACTGGGGATCCCCAGAGTTAAGAAAGCCCGCATGGGAGGAAGGTCCTTCAGATGCTTAGCGGCAAACAATTGGGATAAACTCCCAGCGGACTTGCGCCTGGAACCTGAGGAAGCTAGGTTCCGAGCGAAATTAAAAACCTACCTTTATACCAAATAATTGTCTGCTCAGTATCTGTGCTCCCTGTACGCTGCTTCTCCCACTTTTCTTAGCGCGTGGACACGCCGGTGCGCGTAACTCGGCGCTTTATAAATGTCCCTATTATTATTATTATTATTATTAAGTGCCTGCGGCGAAAGAGATCGCTTCCTTCTTAGAGGAACGGAAACGGACAACTTTTGGTTGAACAATGGGGGCGGTCAACAAGGATGATGGTGGAACTAATCCTGCTGTACCTGCTACTACTAGGGAATACATCATACAGCTTACCATTGCTCAAGTGTTGGTAAAGTGTGACTGAAGTGACTACAACTATCAAGAGGCCCTCTCTGTCTAACTAAGTTGCTTGACTTCTTTTGCCCCTAAAGTCAATCAAACAGGATTTATAAAGTCCTCCTGATCATCATCTGATAGGATATTCAGGCACTTGCAGGCCCTTGAGGCTTATTCAAGAAGTCAGGTCTTGAGGGCCAGTCTGAAATCTAGACGTGAGGTGATGGTCCGTAGGTTCATGGGGAGGCTGTTACAGGTCTTTGCTGTGATGTGGGAGAAGAAACGTCCTCAACTTCTGCTTCGGTAAATGCGGGTAGTATGGGCTTTTCTCAATGGTTGGTGCAAGTTCAGGCGGTAAATAATGTAGACAGATCCTTGGTCGTTGTGTGAAGACTTGTGTGCATGGGTCAGCAGCTTGAATTGTCACCTTTTCTATATGGGGAGCCAGTGCAGTTGCCTGAGATGGGTGAGATGCGGGTGAGTTGGGGAAGGCCAAAGATTAGTCTGGCTGTGGTGCTCTGTATGGTCTGAAGTTTCTGTAGAAGGTGTGCAGGGATTCCTACATAGTGGGAATTGCTGTAGTCCAGTCAGCTGGTGATGAGGATTGTGTCATGGCATGTCTCATGTGTAGGGGTAGCAACTTTGAAGATCTTACGTAGCATGCTGCGTTGATGTGTGGTTTCGTTGTGAGCTTGCTGTCAATGCCAATGATGATTCTGAGGTTTCTAGCATGGTTGGAGGGAGTGGGACAGGTCCTAGGCAGTCTCGGACTGGAAACGGAAACCGGCCCTGTCAAACTGCTCAGCCAGCCTCCCTGGGGCAAGGGGCGCAGATGAGCAGTTTGCAAAGGCCGGTTTAGGCCGATTGTGTTACTGAGGGCCGATATTGCCGACCCCTGGTAACAAAAACTGCCCCCCCAGGGCCCAAAACCAGCCCCCACTCTAGTGGCCCACTGGGGTAACGCCCGGTGCCCGCTAGGGCCAGTCCAGCCCTGGTGCTAGGTCTGATGGCCACCAGGAGTAGTTCTATGTATTGCTGCTGTTACCATAGATTATTACTTTCGTCTTGTCTGTGTTCAGGTGAAGGCAGTTGTTCTTGATCCAGTCAGCGATGTTTGGCATGCATCAGTGGAAGTTGGTGCTGATGGTGGTGGGGTCTCGGTGAGTGAGAGGATGAGTTGGTTGTCATCTGCATATTGAAGAGCATGGGGCAGAAATATAAGCCCTAGGGGGCACCACAGGTGATCTCCTTGGGTTCAGAGGTGAAAGGTGGGATGTAGATCCTCTGGGTTCTTCTGTTGAGGAAAGAGATAGTCCATCTGAGCGTGTCCCCTTGGATGCTAGTGTGGTGGAGTTTTCGATCAGTGTGTGCTGGGCTATGGTACTTAATGCAGCAGAGAGATCCAGGAGAATCAAAGCTGCTGTTTCTCTTTGGTTGAGGAGGATTTGGATGTCGGCAGTGGCTGTGATCAGAGCGGATTTGTTGCTATGATTGCTGCGGAAGCCAGGTTGGAAGGCATGGAATTCCTGGTTCTGCTCCAGGTGTGTCATGAGGTGATTGTTGATGATCTTTTCCAGTACCTTCGCTTAGAATGAGAGCAGGAGATTTGCCATCATTTTTGAGTTTGCTCTGGTAAGCGGAGGGTTTTTTGAGTAGTTGTCTGACTTTGGCGTGTCTCCAGGCACCAGGAAATGTTGTGGTGTATAGTGGTATTGAGTAGGGTGGTGGGTTCTTGCCTGATACTTTGATTTCTGAGGTTTAAGATGTGGTGTGGGCGAACACTCTACTACAATGACCAGAGTCCTTAGGGGCAACATCCGCCGGTGTGTGAGTAGTGTGCGACCCCACCCCCTTTTTGTAACTTAAAGCTCCCTTGAGCAGCGGGCTGACGAGCCTGGGATCCCCCACCTACGCGCCGGAGTGGTACTATACCTGGCAGATATTGGCAGCCATCGGCAACGCCAGAACACTGCCTATCCCTGCTGACGAGGGTTGAAAACCCGAAACACGTGTCCAGGGATGGCGAAGACAGCGAAGATAGCAAGATCGAAAGATGATGCATCGCGAACACTCTACTACAATGACCAGAGTCCTTAGGGGCAACATCCGCCGGTGTGTGAGTAGTGTGCGACCCCACCCCCTTTTTATGGTTGCGATCTTGTTGTGGAAGAAGTAGCCAAGGTTGTGAAGTACAGCTCCTGTAAGGATGTGATGTTGTTTTTTGCTGGGAGCTGGGTTGGAGAATTCCTCAACAATGGTGAAAAGCTCCTTGGTGTTGTTGGCGCTGGTTTTAATGTGTGTGGCAAGGGCTGTCCTCCTTGTTGCCCTCAGCCGGCGGTTGTAGAGGTTTAGGGAGGTCTTGAAGACTGCCCTGCCAGAGGTGTCCTTGCTGATGCGTCATCTCCTCTCCAACTGTTTGCTGTCTCATTTGCTGTTCTGAGTTCTTGGGTGTACCAGCTTGCCTTTTTTCTATGGAAATTGCTCTTGATGGGAATGATGTTGTCTGTGCTTGGGGTAATCCAGGCATTGACGTTTTTCACTCACTGTTTGAGGTTGGTGGTGGTAGCAGGGTTAGAGGTGTTGAAGGAGTTTGCCCATCTATTCTTTTAGATTTAGTTCCACCTCCGCTGGGGTGCGTTGGTCATCATGGGGTTGGCAGTGCTTTTTGGAGATACTGAAGTGGATAATGGAATGATCTATCCATGTGAGTTCTGTGACATGGCTGTATTTGACGAGGTTGCTGGGGGTGAAAATTGGGTCCAGCTTGTGTCCTGCGGTGTGTGTAGGGCTGGGGACGATCTGGGTCAATCTGAGGCTGCTCCTACTGTTGAGGAGGTGTGCAGTGCTTTTGTCATTGGGGTCATCGATGTGGAAATTTAGGTTGCTGAGGAAGATGTAATCCTTGGAGTCTAAGGCTAGAGGTGCAATGAAGACTGCAATGGTGTTGCAAAAGCTTGAGCCTTGGCCTTTGGGTCGGTTTGTGAGGGTGCCTCTGATGGTTGTCTTGATCATGTGAAGCTTAAAGTTGGGATATTCCATGGGGGCGGCGGTATTGTGGTTGGTGGTACACTGTATGGTCTCTTTGTGGATGATGGCTGTTCCTCCTCCCGGCTTCTTGGTGCGGTCCTGGTGTTATTTTGTACCCATCGGGGATCGCTGTGGCGATGACTGGAGCAGATGTAGGTTTGAGCCAGGACTTAGTGAGGAAGATGATGTTGGGTGCGAGGGTGGAGATTAAGTCCCAAAAATCAGTGAACTACTTGAATAGTAAGCATGTGTTGAGAAGGGCGCATGCAAGTGCATTTGTTTGTTCAGGTGGTGACCGTAGTGTTTCTGGGGTGAGGCAGGTCAGTGGGCTTACGTGTGTGCAGTAGGAGTCGAAGTGGCAGTGGGTGAATACTAAAGGTCCTACCATGGAGCATGGGCCAATGTGATGGCAGTGTTTGTTGTGCTGTCCGGGGTTGAAGGTGTAGAGCTCAGCGATGGTATGTCTTTGGAGGGCAGGATTGCCAAGGGTCCTGATGATGGGCATAGTCCAGGAACAATCGAGCGCAGACAGACTTGAATTAGGCGCTCCAGCACCGCCTCCATTGCGCACGTCTGTTGCATAGTCCAGCTTTGGCCCGCATTAAGAAGGTCCTGGGATAGGCAGGGTTTCTGTCGCTTGGAATAACGGTGAGTGGGAAAACCTGGTCAGGAAAACCGGGGCAGCTGCTGTGTCACTGGATCAGTCTGGAACAAGCAGGAACTGAAGGCCACAGGCAAGTGGCTAACTAGGTATCCAGGTGCCTACTGTGAGAATTAAGTGGCTGCAACTACCATGAGGCCCTGTCACTGTAACTCTAACCAATTTGCTAGACTCAGTTTGCCCCTTCTCACTTATCTGCCATGTTACTACCGATCTTCACACATCATGCAGCTTACCATTGCTCAAGTGTTGGTAAAGTGAAATTGAAGTGACTTCAACTACCATGAGGCCTTCTCACTCAAACTAAGATGATAGATACCCATTGCCCCTTCGCACATGTCTGCCATGTCACTGCTGATGTTCACTTTTACTGCAGCGTACCTTGACTCAAGTGTTGGTGAAGTGAGATTTAAGTGACTAGAAGTACCATGAGGTCCTCCTCTCACTCCAACTCTAACATCATCTCAGGTCCTGTTTTGATGCCAAATAAGTATCTGTATGTAGGTGCCATTAAAGTGAAACACACCTTCTCTGCTACAACTCTGTATTGAAAGTTCACCCATCACCCACATGAAAAATCAATGTCAGCCAAAGGGATTACATAGAATCAGTGTGAGAACCATTTTAAGGGCACAATGGAAACACTCACTGCAGGATAGCTATGCCTCCATCAGAGGGAACGTTGAAAGGCTGGGGACCTGGAGCACACAGCATTTTGCACATGTCTGACAAACTCCATGTGTACTGGATCTGGGAACTGAAGTGTAGCAAGGGCCAACCAGTAGCATAACCAAGTGCCATGCATGTGTAGGAAATAGGAAAGTGCAACTTATGAAAGCAAACACAGCACTAACCTGCATGTGCACACATCAAGATGAAGTAGCTGTACAGTACACACTGTAAAATGGACACAAGTCCAAAAAAAATATGGAGTGGAAGTGTGAGCTAGGTCTGCTGTCTGCACTGTGTATTGTGTTGGTGTCTGTTGTGTAGACTTCCGCCCTGCTGGTCAAATGGCAGGTTAGCGGGCTAGTGAGTTTCTCTCCACTGGGTATTTAATGCCGCAATGGCGGAAGCGCAGCGGACGAGCGCAGCGGGAGCGCCGACTTCGCGCCGAAGTCGTGCCAAAGTCCTGCCCGTCTGCGCCCGTCCGTGCCTGGGCGGGACCAGGGGCCATCCCCTGTGCCCCGGGCCACATAACATACTCCCGCTCAGCTCTATTGAGTCTACAGCTACCTCCCTGTACTTTTGCCCCTATTTTTAATTGTCAAGATGCGCCATTAAAATGCCCTAAATGCGCTCTCACGCTAGACTCTGTCACCTCGGTTACAGATACCTTCTCTTCCACTTTCTGGGCCACTCCACCTGCCACGCATCAGGTCTCCTCTACTACGCTCAAAACTTGTCCTGATCTGAACTTTATTAGTATAAATTGTCAATCTCTCTCTAAACATAAGAGAGATATCTTTGACCTCCTGGAGTCATCTAACCTGGCAGCCATGTTTGTAACGGAAACATGGCTTAACGAGAGCTCCGGCCCTGACATCGCCATGGCTCTCCCCAACAATTACACCTTTGTGGGGAGAAACCGTGTTCTCAAGGAGGGCGGAGGTATTGCTGTAATCTTTAAAAGAGAATTCTCCTGCAAATGGGAAGACCCAGATTTTCCTAATTGCGAAGCTGGTCTCTTTAAACTTCTTCTCTCTCCCTACTTTACTCTGACTGGAACCCTTATCTATCGTCCCTCTGGCTCGGCCTGTGCATGGGCTTCCTCTCTCCCAGAGCTCATTGCCCCTTTGATATTACAATCCACTAATTTCCTTATAGTGGGTGATCTAAATATTCATTTTAATCAAGCATCTTGTCCTATTAGCACGCGCCTACTACAGGATTTAGCCACCTTATATTTCCACCTACATAACTCCGGCCCTACCCACAAAGCCGGCAATTTATTAGATCCCATTATCTCGAATCTTAACTGCATCACTCACCACTCTTCCTCTCCTGTTATCTGGTCCGATCACTTTATTATTGACTTTTCAATCAAGATATCTGACCACAACTCCTCCACTAGTTTACATCCTCACAAAGCCAGTAGGAAATGGAAACGATTAGATAAGAACAAATTGAACATCTGTCTTGAAAATTCTAAACCTACGTTTTCCACCGCTACTACTAAGGAGGTGTCTGTCGTCAGCTCTTGGCTAACATCAGCCTTAGATTCTTGCCTCCCAACCCAGAGAAATAAGTCTCAGATTCATCATCCTCCGGCACCCTGGTTTGATGATTCACTCCGCCAGGAAAAATCTTGTTGCAAGAAATTGGAACGCATTTGGCGCTCCAATTACTGTACGGATAATAAAACAAGATATAAGGCCGCCCTTCTGGCTTACCACTCTGCCCGTGATACCGCCAGAGCTAACCATGCTAACATTACCATACTCAATGCCCAATACCATACTCAATGCCCAAAATCGACCGAAGGCCCTGTTCAAAGTAGTAAAAGATCTTTCAGGCATGTCTTCTGCACCTAAAGACCCTTGTTTGGACACAATACAATGTAACGCCCTGGCAAATTTCTTTCTGGAGAAAATAGATAAGATCTATGCTATTTTTAGCGCTACTCCCATTGTATCTACCACTCTTGAGCCTCAACTACCCATCCCTTGTCTCGTCGATGCATCTAGTCTAACTCCCACTGCCCGCCAACTCCACTCTTGGGAGCCGATCTCACCCTTGCTTTTTCAAAAATATCTACACGAAATAAAAACTGGCTCTCCCCTTGATCCTATGCCTCCTCAAATACTGTGCACCCAGGATCCAGCCATACTCCAGATGATCCTGGATCATCTGAATGCTTCATTGGTCGAAGCTACGGTCCCTAATGAATGGAAACATGCAATGGTGGTTCCATTGATAAAAAAGGCCAACGCGGACCCAAACAATCCCGCCAACTTCCGTCCTATCTCTCTGTGCTCTTGCTACTCTAAGCTTCTTGAAAAGCATGTTAACTCTCTTCTCACCTCTTATGTTGAATCCTCTAATCTTCTTCACTGTTCACAATCCGGGTTCAGGGCTGGCTTCTCCACTGAGACCACGCTTCTTGGCGTGTCTGAGACCATCAGAAGACAGGTGGACAACGGGGAGACAGTGGCACTCATTCTGCTAGATTTGAGTGCCGCATTTGACACCGTCTCCCATTCCATCTTGCTGTCCACCTTGAAATCTGTGGGTATTGACGGCCCTGCCCTGGCCTGGATTGCTAGTTTTCTTTCTAATCGCACCTTTCAAGTCTTTTCCTCCACTTCTGTTTCCTCCATCTTCACTTCCCCTCACGGTGTTCCCCAAGGGTCTATCCTCAGCCCTCTCTTTTTCAATCTTTATGTGAGACCTCTAGCTTCCTTGGCAGAGCAAGCAGGCCTCACAATCTATACTTACGCAGACGATACGCAAATCGTCTACTCGCTATCCACTAATAAACATCTCCCCACGTCTTCCCTGCAGTCCGGGCTGAAACAAATCTCCAACTGGATGCACAGACATAAATTAAAACTGATTGGTGGCAAAACAGAGCTGCTTCTATTCGGTCCAAATACATCGCTCTGGGGCCCGCAACATGGGCCTCATCAGATGGGCCCTATTCCTACCCCTTCAGCCACAGCCCGCAACCTCGGGGTCCTTCTTGACAACCAGCTGTCACTGAAGCAACATGTTGTAAAAGCCTCTGCCACCTGCACCACCATCATAAGGTGGCTGAGAAAAATCACGTGGATGCTTCCAGCTGACACCCTGAGGACCGTGGTCCAGGCCCTTGTCACCTCACGTATGGACTACGGGAACATTCTGCTCCTGGGTGCCTGTAAGGAGGTAATAAAGAAATTTCAGGTGGTTCACAACATGGCAGTTCGCCTTATCTGTAACTTGCCTGCCAGGTCCTCGGCCGCCATCCATCTGCGCAAGCTGCATTGGCTGCGCATTGAGAGCCGAGTAAAATTTAAAGCTCTCTGCATAATGCACCTCATCAAAACGGGTAAAGCTCCGAAATATTCTCCTCTTTAGTACAGCACTATGTCCCCTCCCATACGTTGAGATCTTCCACACAAAACAAGTTTCAGATCCCCCGTGTCAACAAAGCCAAAATGGGCGGTCGCTCGTTCGCTTTACTGGCACCCTCCTTTTGGAACTCTATGCCTCAATCCTTGCAATCTGAAATCTGTTACTTGACATTCCGTAAAGGAATTAAGACCTGGCTTTTTAATACTTAACATGCGTGCTCATTCCCTCCTAAACGTAGCTCACCTTCTGTTTGCTTTAGCGCCGGGAAACCTCCGGGTTGCTGTGCGCTTAATAAATGCAATTATAATAATAATAATAGGTAACTATGGATGTTTGCAATTTTTTGGTGGGAGTGATGTAGATGTGCTGGGTGTTCTGGTGGGGTCAGTGAGCATAGTTGTGGTGTCTGTGCTTATGGATGTGTCTGTGGAGGGGTCATTGTGTGTTGGTGTGGTGTCTGTGTGTATGGTTGTGTGTGATGAAGTGGTCATTATGTGTTGCTGTGGTGTATGCAGTTATGCGTGTGTTTGTAGACGGATGAGTGTGTGTTGTTGTGATGTCTTTGTGATTGGTTGTGTCTGTGGACAGCTCTGTATGTATTGCTGTGGTGCCTTGGGGTATGGTGGGGTGGTGGGGGTGGTGAGGGATATAAGTGCCTGCTGTGTGCATGTATGTTTGCGTTTTTTAGATGTCTTGTCTTGGTGTATGTTGCTTGTGTTTGATTAAGTGTGTGCATGCTTATGTGTGGGTGGGCTTGTGATAAGAATGGGAATTTGGATGGGGAAGGGGCAGGAGCAGGGTGGAAGGTTGGGATGGGTGGAGGGCTGCCATGAAGGAGGAGGCCAGAGCCTGAAACGATCTCTGTAGGGCAGACATGTAGTGTGAATGCCTTCCAAGTTGGCAACCATCTGGGTCAGCTGGTTGCTTTGCCCCTGAATGGAGTTTGGGACAGGAAACATCCTTTACACCGCAAATCATTACAATGCATTCCCCATTACAACGTTCCTGTGGAGGTAGAATAGTAAATTGCATTGTAATGGACAATGCATTGTAATGGATTGTGTTGTAAAGCCCAGCATTGGAAAAGTATTTGAAGAGTAAAAAACGTTGAGTAATGGCACACGTTGTAAGAGTATAGTGTCCTATTCATTCCAAACTGCAGTCTGACCCACAGAGGTGTTCCTGAAGAGGTCAATAGCCTTCTCACTCAGGGCAACAGAGTTAAAAGGGGCAGGGGCTGAAGGGCCTGCGGCGAAAGAGATCGCTTCCTCCTTAGAGGAACGGAAACGGACAACTTTTGTTTGGACAATGGAGGTGGTCAACAAGGATCATGGTGGAACTAATCTTGCTGTACCTGCTACCACTAGGGAATGTCCACCTGAGGTTCCGTGACAATTGTAAGTGGTGTTTTCGACTCGCACGAATATGGTCGAGTCTGGTATCTACGAACCGCAAATGACGAGTTTAGTGGGTGTACGCAGTTTCGCTGTGTTAACCTAAACCGTTCGTCTGTTTCGTGGGTTTTTCTATCTGTACCCACGGGTTCCATTTTAGATACGGCATCCATTTTGTTTCTTGCCCTCAAGTAGCCAGCGAACGGACGTTGTCCGCTTCACGACCCTGGGATTCTCAAGATATCTGCGGAAGACACATGTCCTTTGAAAGTGTCTTTATGATGAGGGGGATGATACTGTAAGGCAGATGGCCCCGCTCGAGGCTCATCTTGCCGTGCCGGTTTATTGTCTCAGCCGTGCATCTCATTAGGCACGTCCCTTTGATGCCTGTAGCTCGTGTTTCCCGATACCTCCTCTTTTACACCCTTTCCGATTCCCCCACTGTCTCCATCTTCCTCTGCACCTGTCCTCGTTCCTTCTTCGATCTGTTTTACTGCCGATTGGAATGTACTAATGGTGGGAAGATGGGTTTTTACAGTTGGGAACCGCCAAATGTTTCTGCACTTATGTTTCGGACTCTGAATGTATCAAAGTGACCAAAGCGACCCCTCTCTGGGATAATTATGGGAACCAAGTTGTAAACCTTTGTGTACCGTGTAACCCTATGGGAGAAACATGTATAAAAAGAGCGACCCACTTGCAGCAATTTGAAGCAGTCTCCCCAAGTTGCACGTGTTGTACTTGCTGTGACTTCTGTGTTCCCTGCAGTAATAAAGCTCGAATCTTTGACGCCGAAGGAAGTGTCCCGTGTCTCTGTCATTCGTACGCCGGAGCAGGTTACCCACGAAGGTTTCAGGTGTTGTCCCCTGGCACCGCTGGGTCATAAATAACCCAGTCCTTCAGTTGGCGCCCAACGTGGGGCTGCATCAGTGGTACCGGTCCAAGCCCGACGATCGTGAGGAACTTCGTGTGAAATCTCCGAGGGAAGGTACACTCCGCTTCATCGATCCTGTTGTCGAAACAAGTGGCCCGAAGACTTTTCCCGCGAAGATTCCCGCCTCCTGACGGCTGCGACGGACTGCTGCCCTGACTGTAGACCTGTTTTGGCGCTGGGCGTAGACCTTGGTATAGCGAGACGATTGACGGGCCTTCCTGGTGACGCCATCGATCCTTGAGTTAAGTATTTGTGGGTCGCTCCCAGAGTTCTTGGTTGTGGTTACTTAGTTGTTGCATGGTTCCATTGCATTTGTGGTTCTTGGTACTTTGTTGTGATATTTGACGACTGCAGACGCCAAAAACCGAGGGTTTTTGCTCTTTGCTGGGACTTGGTAAATCCTGTAACCCTTGAAGTTTGTGAAACACGGCCAGTGTGCAAGATGCCTGGTCGCTGTACTTTGTTTAGTTGTTTCAGACGTTGTGGTACGGATTCCCGACTGGAGGATTCGTGTCCGATACCTCCGGTTGGAACTCCCACTTATGAGCTCTACAGCAAACACGGGCTAGGCCCGATTACTTTTAATGAATATTGGATTCGTTACACTAAAAGGGATGGTGTCCTTAGTTGGCCACCTCATGGTAGCTTTGAGACTTCAATTTTAGATAATCTTGAGGCTAAATTATTTGCGAAAAAGTCAAGGCCGGCCATGTTTGATGCCTTTCGGTTGTGGCGTAAAGAAGCCCGACAGAAAGAGATCAGACAGACTAAACGTAATCAGAGAGATGGTGCTGCTACCATTGTAAAGAAAGCAGAGCAGTTTTAGCATGATAAGGAGGATAGGGAAAAGGAAGTGTTTGATAGGCTACAGCGTATGTCCGTAGATAAATGCTATCCTGTTTTGCCTACGGAGTCGGACAAGAAGGAAGAATCAGTTGAGGATCCTCTAATGTCTTATCTTATGAAGTCGCCACCTCCGTATGTACAGGGTACCGCAGCCCCTGTGGTTCCTCCTGTACCTGTTCCTCAGCCTGTTCCTCAACCTGCACCCGTTCTTCCGACTGTTCCTGCTCCCTTGCCTGTTGCTATTCCTACTGCTCCTCCGCTCCCACATACTCCTGCTCCCGCTACTGTTTCTGCTCTATTAACTCCTGTTGTTGCTTCTGTTTCTACCCCTTCTCTTGTTAGTCCCTTGTGCTATACCTCTCCATCTACTCGTAGTCGTACTTCTCCTGTTGCGGCTAGCTTCTTTCATTCTCTCGGACCTGTTCTTGGGTCCGCTGGTTCAGATGGTCCGCAGAGACGTAGTCAGCTTCCCGGTAACAGGGAACGTGCTTCGCTATATAATATGGCGATGGGTTGGATGACGCATCCTCTTAGAAATCCTCCACGTGCTGTACTTGATATGTTCTGTCAATTCAATGTACCGACACAAAGATTTGTGGTCGAAGAAATGTGCAAAGTTTTGCGCGATCAGATATCGGCTGATGCACCTGACGAGGTGTTGACCGCTTTGTCTGATCTACAGCTTCAGTTCTCGAACGGACTGATAGTGGATACCAACGTTCGACGTGCTGTTGAGCGGTTGTTATCTTTTCGTCCCACTCCTATACCTCAAGCCTTGTTTGTTGAGGACGTTGAGAGACAGTTAGATGCGTCTGGTCAGTTTCCCATGCGTGAAGTCCCACCAGTGTGGATGCCGGGTGATGCCGCCCATATTCCGCCAATTCTGCCACATTTCCAGAGAGTATGGATTTCCCATGGAAACGATCAGAAGTTTTACAGGTGAAGCAATCTTTGCCTGACCCTCGCAAAAATCCTGCAGGGTATTATAAAGAATTGTCGCAGCTTGTAGATGCTACGGTGATGAATCTTGCCGACATTGATTTGCTGTTTGGCAATGTAGTACCGCAACCGGTATGGGCTAAGATTCGTCAGGAAAACCATCGCAACCAATTAGGCGGTGATTGGGCTGCCCTTATAGCGGCGGATGGGTTGCAAACTGGTGGTGCTAAACCCGAACAGTTGATTGCTGCTCTCCCTCAGAGAATAATTACGCTAATGAAAACTCTTATGCCAGCTATGAGGGTGAATTGGGACAAATTGTCAGCTTGTAAGCAGAAGAAGGATGAGAGTGTCTCCGACTTCTTTACGAGATTTGAGGAGGCATTCATCGATCATAGTGGGCAGGATATGGGCACTGAGGGTGGTCAACGGTTGTTTGTGGATAAATTTGTCTCTAACTTATTGCCCGACTTGAGCAATAAGTTGAAAAATTCTGAAAGTGCGTGGGCCGTTTCTACCTCGGCTCAAATATTGGCTACAGCACAGTATTATGAGAACAGAGAGAAGGAGGAGAACGATCGCGCTGATAAAAAGACGAAAGAACTTAAAACTAAAGTGTTGTTACAGCAAGCGTATCCTCCGCGTTCAAATCAGAATGCTTCACAGCAAAATAGATCGCAGTCGCAATCTAATCGATCACAATCTCGAAATGACTCCTCTTCTCAAAGATCCTCGTTAGGGTACAATCAGTGTGCCTATTGTAGACAGGAGGGTCATTTAAAATTCAATTGTCCTGCTCTAAACGATCGTAATAGTGGTAACTCATCTAGAGGAGGTCGTGGTGGTTCTCAGCAGACATCACGCGGTAGGGGTCGTGGTGCTCAAAATGACCGTTCAGATAACTCATCAGATTCTAATAACTGTTTTGATCAACGTGGATCATCGCAAGGACGATCTGCGCAGTACAATGTAGACGATTATTACGTCGATCAGGGAACTGACGACAGTAATTACTAGGACAGCCATAGACAAGGAGAGGGAGTGGTATCAGTTCCGGTTGATCAGAGAGGGCCTTACGTCGCAGTTGCTACATCGGGCGTCGTTGAGCCTTTTCTGTTGGACACTGGTGCAGCGAAAAGTTCTATTATGCATTCGAAACTCCCTGGCGCACCTTTGTCTGGCTTAACAAATGTTTCCGTTGGATTCTCTGGCGCCCCCGTTAGCAATCCAGTTTCACGCCCTATGCCCCTTACAATTGGGCCACGTGAGCTTGAAGCTCTGTTGATTTTGACTACTGGTTGTGGTGAAAATCTCTTGGGTCTGGATTTGCTAAAACGGTTGTATGCAACTTTGTATTGTTCTCCTGCAGGAGTAAAGCTTACGTTAGGAGAGAGGGTTGTCTCTCCTATGTACTTGTCTCTCGATAAGCTTCCGCCGGAATTGAGTTCTCTTCCTACATCTTTGTGGGCAACAGGTCCCAATGATGTGGGCCTGCTTGACATCTCCCCTTACGTTGTTCAGCTGAAATCTAACGTGCGATTGCCACGTATTCCCCAGTATCGTATCTCTCTTGATGGTGAACGTGCACTGTTAGCGATCATCTATGATCTGATCGAGAAAGATGTTATTGAAGAAACTCGGGGAAACGTGTGCAACAGCCCTGTACTGCCTATTCTAAAACGTACTGATCCTTCGAAGCCGCCTGTTTATCGTTTTGTTATTGATTTACGGGAGGTAAATAAAATTGTGATTCCTCAGTTCCCCGTTGTGCCTGACATCACGGCGCTACTGACTCTGATTCCAGCTTCTGCATCTTGGTTTTCGGTGATCGATCTGAAGAATGTGTTCTTCAGCATTCCGATTGCAGAAGAGAGCAGAGACCTTTTCGGTTTCTCTCTTGGTGGACGCAGCTTCCGGTTTAAACGCGCTCCTCAGGGCTACTGTGAGAGTCCATCAATATACAGTCAAGCCTTAAAGGGTCAACTGGATGCGTTTACGTTGCCGGCTGGGGCGGCCTTAATCCAATATGTCGATGACTTATTGGTGGCTGCAGATACTCAGGACATTTGCAAAATTGCTACGGTGTCGTTGCTGCAACATCTCTGTGACTTGCATCACAAGGTGTCACCTTCTAAACTCCAATATTGTTGTCAAGAAGTAACCTATCTAGGTCACTTATTGTCAAAGGAGGGAAGGCGGTTGACCCCAGAGAGAATTGCAGCAATCGCGCGAATGACTGTGCCAACAACCCAAAGAGATGTGCGTGCCTTTTTGGGCATCACGTCATACTGCAGGCAGTGGATCCCGAATTTTTCATTGTTAGCGAAACCATTGGTGGCTCTTACGTGCAAGGATGTTTCAACTCCTTTACCATTGACGGAAGAATGTCAGAAGAGTTTTTCTGAATTGCGTGATTCATTGTGTTCGGCTCCTGTGTTAGGTACTCCTGACTACAGTAAGCCGTTCACATTATACGTTCACGAGAGGGAAGGTTGTGCTTTGAGTGTCTTAACGCAACCTTTTGGTGGTAAGCAACGTCCATGTGCATATTTTTCCTCGACCTTGGACCCGGTAGCTAGAGCATTGCCGAGTTGTTTGAGAGCAACAGCGGCAGCTGCGGTGTCCATCCGACAATCAGCAGGATTGGTCATGGATAATATGCTTACGGTGATGGTTCCGCATGCAGTCGATACTCTTTTGAATCGTACGAAGACTCAGCACTTGACGAGTGCGAGGTTGTCTGGATACGAGTTGACGTTGCTGGCAAGTCATATTCAGATAAAACGTTGCAATGTCCTGTACCCGGCAACTTTGTTACCAATTAGCACAGAGTCAGATGAAATAGCAGAGCATGACTGCTATTTGAGGACTGAAGAAGAAACAAAAGGTCGCGTGGACCTTAAAAACACTCCTTTGGAAAATCCAGATGGAACTTTGTATGTGGATGGTTCATGTTTTAAATTGCCGAATGGTGATGTGACTACTGCGTATGCTGTTGTAACTTTGAATACTGTTGTGGAAGCTGCGAGATTGAATCAGAATTCTGCCCAGGCTGCAGAACTGATTGCTCTCACTAGAGCGTGTGTGTTAGCGAAAGGGAAACGTGTGAATGTGTTTACCGACAGCCAATATGCGTTTGGCGTCACCCATAGTTTTGGACGGTTGTGGAGAGAGAGAGGTTTTATGACATCGCATGGTCCGAAGATTCAGCATGGTCAGCTTGTGAATGATCTTTTGGATGCACTTACGTTGCCTAAGCAGGTAGCGATTGTTAAATGTAGTGCGCATCGTAAGGTGACGGATGATGTTGGCCGTGGTAATGCGTTTGCGGATGAGACTGCTAAGGAGACTGCCCGGAACCTTAGCACTCGAATGTATGTGACGAGTTCGGTTAGGTGGCCTACAGAGTCTAGTATGTGTGAGGACACTATCGAGAGTGTGAAAGCAATTCAGAATGAGGCCACCGAGACTGAAAAGACGAAGTGGAAAGAAAGTGTGGGAAAGTTGGATGCGAATGGTTGTTGGGTAGACTTGTCGGAACATAAGAGATGGATGTTGCCAGATGCGTATGTGCTGGCTGTTGTGACAATGGCACATGGTTTAGCACATATTAGCGTGAAAGGTATTTGTAAGTTGCTGTCTCCTGTGTGGAAGAATGATGGTATCACGAAATGTGCTGAACGTTTGGTTAAGAATTGTATGGTATGTATGTTGTACAATCCTGGTAAGGGAACCCCAACTCCTCCTGGTAGTTTTGCTCCCCCTTCGTGTCCCTTTGAGGTGATTCAATTAGACTTCATCCATATGGAGCGATGCAATAACCTGAAATACGTTTTAGTCGTGGTTTGCGCGTTCTCCCGATGGATTGAAGCCTATCCTCTCAAAGACAACACTGCTTTGTCAACTGCAAAAATCCTACTGAAGGAATACTTTCCTCGGTACGGAATGCCTCGGGTTGTATGGTCTGATAACGGAAGTGAGTTTGTGGGGAGTGTGATGAAGAGAGTGTGCAAAGGCCTTGGAATTAATCAAAAATTCCACAGCGCCAATCATCCCCAGTCAGCTGGTTTGGTTGAAGGGTATAACGGCACCCTTAAACTAAAGCTAGCGAAGATTCAGGCTACGACTGGTCTTTCGTGGCCTGACGCTTTACCCTTAGCTTTACTGTCAACAAGGGCAACCGTACACTCCCGAGTAGGGCTTAGTCCCTATGAAATAGTGTTCGGTCGCCCTGCGAATGTGTGGGGGGTCCCTAGACCGGGTGTGTTCCGTGATCTTGAGTACCCAATGTTGATTGACTATCTTCATGATCTGACTGCTAAACTGAGGTTAATTCACCAACAGGTTTACGAAGCATTGCCGACGCAGACGGAGGGTCCAGGCCACCAGCTCCAGCCCGGAGACTGGGTGGTAACCAGAAATTTTGCTCATAAGAAGAATTTGGAGCCCAGGTTCTCTGGACCCTATCAGGTCCTCCTTGCCACGAGAACTGCCGTTCGTTTAGAGGGCCGGAAAAATTGGGTGCATGCCACCCATACGAAGAAAGTTCCTATACCGTTACCGGCAGACTCGTGGGTGAGGAGTGGCATTGCTTCAGCTGAATCCGAAGGATTGCCGGCGTTTGTACCTTTTAGCGACGCACAACCTGTCGGAGAATCCCCAGTGCAGCAGAAAGACACTGTTGAACATTTGTCACCAAAAGACTCAAGACCAGAAGATTCGACTGATCAACAGAACTCTGTTTCTTCAACGGATCCTTTGTTTGACGAACAGACGCGTCCTGGGAAAACTCGATACTTTTTGCGATCCAGCACTAAGGACAAATAAAAAGATTTCGTTCTGTCCCTTGGCAATTGCATTATCCCGTTTTCCACGATCAGTCTGAACACCCGTATCATTGTAATTATTTTTGTATATATTGAAGTTTCGTTCCATATGTATTTTTGTTTCCACAGCTGAGAGACATTTGCATATACATTGTAAATAAAGGCCGTAGGGCCGCGCGTGTACTTCCTTCTGGTTAGTAGGTCTTGACGCTAGGTTAAAGACCGTCGGTTCCTGGGAACTCCTAGGGATTGACTACTGCTACACAGAACGAAGTGCGTCAAGAAACGTTGCGGACGGTCGTAGGGGATGGCGTTTTCAAAGCTGATGGACTTGGAAGAAGCTCAGGCACAAAGATTCAAGCTACAACAACTTAGTCGTACCAAATGTTTTATGTTTCAGATATTCATATTGCTTTTGACTGTTTCTGCATTATTGGCGGGTGGGGTGTACTATATGATGTCGTACTTCTTACCTTCTGCCATACCTACTCCTACTTCTGACCCTAAACTTACCTCCACTGCATCCCCTCATTCTTTTCATATCTTACCCGAACACGAGCAGGCTAGACGTGTAGAATTCCGCAATAATTCCTTTATCCAGCTCCTTCACCAGCACCAGTTAGTGGTTAACACTACTAATTGTTGGGTGTGTGGGTTGATGCCACATACCACGGATAGGGGAATTCCATATCTGGTTTTACCGTATAGTTCCCAGGGTTCCGCTCGAGCATTTCAAACAATGTTTCGAAGCGCACTAGATTCTTACCCCAGTCGAGAGCCACGTTCTCCCTACTTTGGCCCTGGCTCGTATCACAAGCCTTTGTCTATAGCGATAGAAGACTTGGATAGAGATATCTATGAGCCGTCGCTCATTCCGGAGGAAGAGGTACAAGCCTATAGGGTCCTGAGTAAGGTCGAATATAGTGCGCTCACGAGTGATAAACAGCTTAAAAGCTCACCTCTGATATGGGTCGTACCCCACATTGGTAATTTTTGTTTAATGGGTCGTGGCCGAAGATCGAAAGCTCGACTCGGAGAGAGTGCTTGCACCGAGAATTACATTCTGCCGATGGTCTCATCCCCTGTGTTTCTGGCTGCCAAGGGTACATACTTTGTCTGCCATGATCGTGCATATGCATGGTTGCCCTCCGACTTTGCGGGCTCATGTTTTATCGTAAATCTGTTGCCTCCGACGTTCACTGTAGACGCAGACTATCACAAGACTAGAGTTGTGAGAGGCGTAATTAGCGAAGAGGATACTGCCGGTCAAGAGGCAGGAGACTTTTTCAAGGGTTTCCTCCCGTTTTGGGGGCCTATGGTTAATAGTAGGAACCTGAGACAATTGACTCGAGTGGTAGAATCGAGAGCTAATATTACTGCCAGTGCCCTTGGTAATATCACCACAGAACTTCAGGCGGATAGACTTATGACGTTACAAAACCGTATGGTTTTAGACGTGATCTTAGCAGATCGAGGTGGGGTATGTAAGGTGATCCATTCGAGCTGCTGTATTTTCATTCCAGATAACGCTCCGACTGTCTATCAAGCCATCTCAAGGTTGCATAAGATCTCTGAGTCTATACACGTGGACGTAGGGGATTGGACGCTACTTGGGTGGTTTTGGGGCCTGATGTCGACTTGGGGTTGGAAGATTCTGATGATTATCGGAGTTGTTGTGGCATTCCTGTTCACGTGTTGCCTTTGTGTGCAGTGTGGTTCTGCCTTATGTGGCCTCTGTGCTACAACGTGTATAAGACAGCCGCCTGTTACCAAAGGAGCTCGATTGGACAGAGCTATGTTACAGCAACATCTAGATGGTCTGATGAATATCGAGTATGATTCCGACTAGTGCTTGCCTACATGAGGGCAAAAGGAGCGTCTGAGGTTCCGTGACAATTGTAAGTGGTGTTTTCGACTCGCACGAATATGGTCGAGTCTGGTATCTACGAACCGCAAATGACGAGTTTAGTGGGTGTACGCAGTTTCGCTGTGTTAACCTAAACCGTTCGTCTGTTTCGTGGGTTTTTCTATCTGTACCCACGGGTTCCATTTTAGATACGGCATCCATTTTGTTTCTTGCCCTCAAGTAGCCAGCGAACGGACGTTGTCCGCTTCACGACCCTGGGATTCTCAAGATATCTGCGGAAGACACATGTCCTTTGAAAGTGTCTTTATGATGAGGGGGATGATACTGTAAGGCAGATGGCCCCGCTCGAGGCTCATCTTGCTGTGCCGGTTTATTGTCTCAGCCGTGCATCTCATTAGGCACGTCCCTTTGATGCCTGTAGCTCGTGTTTCCCGATACCTCCTCTTTTACACCCTTTCCGATTCCCCCACTGTCTCCATCTTCCTCTGCACCTGTCCTCGTTCCTTCTTCGATCTGTTTTACTGCCGATTGGAATGTACTAATGGTGGGAAGATGGGTTTTTACAGTTGGGAACCGCCAAATGTTTCTGCACTTATGTTTTGGACTCTGAATGTATCAAAGTGACCAAAGCGACCCCTCTCGGGGATAATTATGGGAACCAAGTTGTAAACCTTTGTGTACCGTGTAACCCTATGGGAGAAACATGTATAAAAGGAGCGACCCACTTGCAGCAATTTGAAGCAGTCTCCCCAAGTTGCACGTGTTGTACTTGCTGTGACTTCTGTGTTCCCTGCAGTAATAAAGCTTGAATCTTTGACGCCGAAGGAAGTGTCCCGTGTCTCTGTCATTCGTACGCCGGAGCAGGTTACCCACGAAGGTTTCAGGTGTTGTCCCCTGGCACCGCTGGGTCTTAAATAACCCAGTCCTTCACACCAGAGGATAACACAGACGATGATGAGCTTGAGCTGCTGTCCTTGCGGGCACTCCTCACATCCTCCTGGTCACTAGGTCCCTCCATGTTTGATGTCTCATGTCTGGAACCGCTGTGACCATCGATGTCCCCTTCGATGTTGGCCCCTTCTCCTCCGCTTGCCCTCGATGTATCTGAAATGACATGTAACATGGGTTTATTGCAACTGCGTTTCCACACCTGACCATCACAAATCAACTGAAAATATTGGAGAAGCCTGCCTATCACACCACCTTTATGGTTCCCTTGAAAGGCTTCAAATTTAGCATGAGCACATGCATGCATGCTATATAACGAGCAAACAGTTTGGTCCACTAATGTTATAACCCCAGACAGGCCCAAATACATTGATGGAATTGTCTATACTCCATCCTTATGTCCATAATAGTATAGTCGATCACCTTGCATACTTTGGCACTTTCATAAATGTATAATGATATAACCAAATAGAATGGATCCAAGTGTGAGATTTACACTGAGCTCAAACAAGGTCCAGAGTAAAACAAATCTTACTATTACTCATAACACATCACAATGTCATGAAGGTCAAGTTGAAGACTAATGTGCCATCAATTAGTGTTGTGGTAGACATCATGTCACACGCAAAAGCTCATTGCATACTAATGACATTTTGCACTTCAAATTTCAACATATGTCCACTACCTGAAAAGTAAAATGAAAGCTGTACACATGTAGTTTAGCTTTGTATCACACTTAGCAGATAAAGGTCCCAACATTTGGGAGATAGATTTCCTAAATTCACACAGATGATGCCAGTCATAGATTGTATATGCACAAAACAATACACCTTTTAAGGTTTTGGTTGTCCCTAAACATCTATGACATGAAGATTTGGGATCACTAGAGTCCCAATGGGCAGACATATCATACCATTCTTTGGTATTGCATACTCATATTGCCTTGTAAGGATCAGTGTAGACATTCACATACGATGCCCAAAGTTATTCATCTCAATGCCTCATGCATGTCACTAGTCAGTGAATGAGTGTTCTGAAACACTATTTCAACGAAACATCAACTTGCAAATGCACATTGACCAACATGCTGATGACACCAGTGATGTTTGCACTCTTTACACTGTATGAGTAGTACTTGCCTATGCGTACTGATGTACAGAAACTGCATGTACTGTGCACTTTATGTCATGTCACATGTTTAAGTCCGCCATCACATGAGAGACTGTAGTGAGCTAACATCACTCCTCACATAAGCAAGACAATTTGCCTGTGTGGTACAATTGTCACCCAGATTTACTGAGAACAAGGGATGATTACTTACTTCACTCAGCCAGGTGTCTGCTCAAAAGTAGAAGATTGTATGTTGACAGGACTCTGCTGTGTTCCAGTTCAGAATGACAATAGGCACAGAATAGCAGCATGCACCTACTACCACACTTACACTATCAATGACTCATCTTGTGTGTGGCACATGGCCCACCAGCAATATGATTGGTGAAATGCCTGTCTGCAACACTCAAATTTTACAATATTACTTGCATGCCTCTAGCCAGCACTCACCCCCATGTAGCTGATGTTGGGCCCTCTGCTGACCATCAATGTCCGGGGAGGCCACTCCAGTATGTGGACCATCAGAGGGATCAGGGTGTGGCATGCGCCCCTTTCACGTTAGGAGAACTTCCCCAGCCTGACCTTCGTGATCCTTTGGGTCCAGTGCCGCAAGCCCTCTTACCTCTATCTGCAGAGGGCACTGCGCTGGTTGAGGACCCCAGGGTCTGCACCTTTTGGGCAATGGCTCTCCAAATGTCCTTCTTCTGATGGGCGTTGACCTGTATGGATGCAATAGATCTAGTAACAGATTGTAACTGTAAGTTTCAGGATATCTGTATGGTTAATACACATTTCTTTACACCTGACCTAAACATTCATCATGAGTCAACACAATACATGTGTAGATGTCACATTCTAATCACAGCTAAAGCATGCATACACACTTTTGTGGTCATATGATAACTAACCTCAACCCTGGTCATAACCTACACTGACTGAGGCAGCCCATGTAGGACAGGGCCATCCTACATTGAATGTGATATAAGGTACCATGACACACAGCACACCATTTGGACCTTCTGAAGGGTACAGTACCAGTGCATGACTGTCCAGACATCTTTACTGCCAGGCCCATTGCATTGAGGCATATGGTGCATAGCGGCAGGTACTCTAGTATCCACAACATCTTGACCAAGGTTACAAGGTAGGGGCTGGTATGTGTGACATTTAAAGCTACCTCTCTGAGGGCCGTGTGGACATGTGGTCTACTTATATAAATATCCTAGTAAATCATAATGAGTTTATATTCTTTGTATTGCCATCACAGAACACCCCTTTTGCCATATGTGGCACTGAAACAGGGATGATTATCAACATGTCATTGTATGTGTAGTGTGATAGGGAATATTGTAGCCAAGCAGATGATTCACTTTTCTACATTTATTCAAAAGTAACCCAATATCAGGCTGCTCTGATGTCCACCCGGGAGGCAGCCATAACTCTTTGTTACAGACTCATTAAACTCAAAATTTTACACAGATCTTATTTGACTGGAACTACCCAAGCGAAGATAGGCTCCAGGGCGAGTTCACTCTGCCTTCGGGGTTGCTAACAGGCGGCAACTTTTTATCACATGTTGAGGGACTGCCCGGGGGTGAGACCTCTGTGGGAGGGAGCCACGGGTCATATACTGGAAGCCCTGGGGAAGGAACTTACCCTTAAACCTAGGCTGGGGCTTCTAGATGTATGGGAACAGACTGAAGTAACGGACATAGAACAACAATTTACAACACTGGGCTTCACCCGAGTTAAACGTGAGATAGCAAGGAGGTGGCGGATAGACCTTCATTCAGAGCATGGGTCAGAGAATGCGACAAATTCATGATTGCGGAAAAAGAGGTGTTTAAAGTGAGAGGGTGTCCAAAGAAATGGGACAAGAAGTGGGGCAAATGGAACGCCTACCAAGGTGACATATGCATTTCCCCAACAATAGAAATGGAGATGCAACGTACTAAAAAGCAACACCTGAATACACTTTGACTGTTTTACCAGATGACTTCTATGTAACATGGACTATGCCAAACTATAGTTTATACATGTATGTGATCTAGGAATTATGAAAACCAATAAAAACATTTTAAAAAAGTAACCCAAAATCAACATTGTTCATGACTTAGATGTGCGATAGGCCTGTACAGTGTAACCAACACTATTAGAGGTGTCAGCAGACCTGTGTGTGTAACAGTTGTTAGTGGCAGACACACATTGACACTGTGGGTCAATGAAAAGAAATGTCAGGTCAGGGGATCACCTCAGTTACCATGTCTCATATTATCCATGTAACAGCAACCAGGGCACTGGAACATTCATGAATAAGCACATCTACAGGGACATTACTCTGTGCATCAGTTCTCCTGCCACAGTAAGGCCTTGCTCTCTGCAGGCTGAGGCTTCTTAGCCCTCATAAACCTCACTGTTCCACCAATTCAATACAGAAAAGTGAAACATCTGCCCATTTCATATGTAAACATGCAGTTGTGTGGCACTTTGAAGTGGTCTGTGTGGTATAGCTACCTCCCAGATAACTATTTTAAAAAGTCTAATCTGAGCTGCGTGATCAGTGTAATGATACTATTGGCTAGCATCATCCTCAAATACTTATAACTGTATACAGACATGGCTCATGGTGTGAAGCCTATACATAGAAAAGACAAGGAAACCGGTCCCAGGTTGCTTGTTTCTGGTCCAGCGAAGATCTGGCTTGTCAGTTCGGGCTGGACTGTTCCCATGAGGCACGTTGTCAAGACTGATTTGCAAATGGCTGGGTCTGAACTAGGATGGTGAAGTGAGCTTAAGAAACATGAAGGATTCAACCCAGATCTGTGACTGGGGGTGAGTGTCTGAAAAGTTTCAGCACTCTCTCCATCATCTCCTTGTGTTTGCTTTGTTTGCCCTAAGTTGGCAGGGTATGCCCAGACGTGGGTTGGTGGCTCACTTTGTCACTGGATTCAAGCTAGCCTGGCTGATGAGGGGTTTTACCCCGACACTGGTCCCAGGATGCTTGTTTCCGGTCCAGGGAAGACCTGGCTTGGTAGTTCGGGCTAGACTGTTCCCATGAGGCACAGGGTCAAAACTGAGTCTGAACTGGGGTGGCAAAGTGAGATCAACAAAGATGAAGCATTCAACCCAGATCTGTGAATGCGGGTGAGTGTCTTAACAGTTTCAGCACTCCATCCATCATCTCCTATACATAATATTGCAAATATACCATGATGTGTTTTGAGAACTAATTGTAGCTACTATGAACTTGAGCCCTGCATAGAGATATGCATGTAATACAAGTATAAATCACCCTTATCACAAATTCCAATGGTGGCCTTCTCTCCACCTAATCCAGGATCCCATAATCCATTACATGCGTGCCCCTATTTAGGGCCCACACAATGTATACAATTAACATAATGCTTACACTCTGACACTCAGAGGCATATTGTAGCTAAGGGAATAGAAAGGAAGCAGTGAACTGGAAAAACAATATGTATTTTATAAATGTATCTGTTCCTCTGGTAAGCCATAGAGCTTGCATACAGGCAAAGAACCTCGTCCACCAGGGCATCCAGCTCTTCTGCAGTGAAGGAAGGGGGACCTCCCCTGTAGTGCATGCCAAAAGGGCTCCCATAGTTGGTAAATAGCAGCTAAGATAGAAGAGATGTTGATAATAGCAGTGTCAGGAGGCAAGTGAACTATCATTCCAAATGCTGCGTACATGTATGCCACGAACACAGACATTGGATGGTGACCGCCACAATCCCCAATGTTAGCCTATGGCTTTGTCCACCATGCAGAAGACTGCATATCGTAAGGTGGACATCCGCCAGCGGTGTACATTTTACATGTTCTATTAGTGAGGTTAGGTATCTGCCATGTTAGCAGTTGGGAAAACTGTATTGGTGACAGTTAAGTGCATCACCACCACTACAAACTAGGGTAAACATGTTTATATTTTAAATGCCATGTTCCCATGTCAAGTCAAGTACAAAACTTCATCTATGTAGTGCATTAGTGTGCACATAGGTAAAATGTGCGCAGTGCACTGTAAAGCACGGTTGGCAGTATTTCATAGGAAATGTTATCCTACCCTCACTGTTAGAAATGGGAGGTCTCTAGTTGGCAGTGTCTTGCACCCTGTCAAAGTGGATACCCTTACTTTTAGTCAGGGTAAGGGGATTACACAGCTAAGATAACCCCTGTTCACCCCCTTGGGAGCTTGGAACGAGCAGTCAGGCTTATCTCAGAGGAAATGTGTAAAGCATTTGTACAAAACACACACAGAAACACATTGAAAACCCTCCAAATGGACACCAAGCCGGTTTAGAAAAATAACCAATGTTTATCTGAATGAAAAAAGACCAAAATGGCAAAAAACTTAGATACACAATTTGAGATCTAACGTTTAATAAGATTTCTGTAAAACATAGCTTTTAGAAGACTTTAGCTCCAATCAAGGCTATCTCACAGAGTCACACGGACCTACAAAGAAACAGTATCTTTACGGTGTTGAAAACAAAGATGTTGGATGGCATCAGGGAGGTGAGGCATCACTGGTGCCGGGGCGCCGTCAGTTCCTCACTGCCACAGGGGAGGTTAGGCCTGGGTTCCTTACTGCTGGGCAGGGGAGGTATGGTGTTGGTTCCTTACTGTTGCACTGGAGGTGAGGTGTTGGTTCCTTACTGGTGCAGGGGAGGTGAAGTTTGTGGTGGTGCATTGGTTCCTGATGACCGCGTGGTGTCGATGAGTTCAGGAGGTCACCTACGTCAGTTATCGCCTCCCCGATGGTGCAGGTGAGGCGCTGGCCCCAACAGGCATCGGGGTTCGGTGCAAGTCAGGGCAGTATATCGTTTACTTTGGTGCAGGCAGAGGCATCGATGACGAAGCCAGTGTTGATAAGCTGAAGGTGTTGGTAGGTATCCGGGTGCCTTGTAAATCAGGGCGGTGCATCGTGCTCTTCACGGGCGGTGCCCTAAGCTCTGGTGCAGGGAGTGGCGACAAGGACAGCGTCAATGCTGCTTTTCTTGTGTTGCAGCACCAACCAAAAAAATTCCTTTTTTTTAAAGATTTGATTTTTCCAAAAGTAAGACAAACAATACATAAATACATTTGAAGTGTTAATATGACATAAATTTGTATTTTTAACTTGGACAGTAGTCAGGAAATAGAAGCGACAATTAAATCAGGTGTGGAAGAAAACAAGCCTAGCCATAATTACAGATTACTTTTGCCTTACTCTTCACATATGTTTCTCTGCACACTATAACCAAAATAATGTTTTTGTGCTTCTCCTCACATAGGTAACCTGGGAGAGGGAGGAGACCCCAGCCTCTAGTGTTCCGCCCATTTCCAGACCTACACACCATGGAGAGCGACATGTCATCCATAAGTTCCATTTGAATGGGCAAACAATTCTGGATTTATGTCATCAAATGGAGCCTAACCTCCTACCACACATCAATAATCATACATCAATACCCACACTTGTTAAACCCATGCCTTTTTTTGCATTTTTTGGCCACCGGTTCATTTCAATTCCCTGTTGCTATTTAAGGTAAAATGTCACAGCCTATGTTCAGTCGGGTGCTCATAGAGGTGCAGCACTTTTGAGACACGTGGCCAGCTACATCCAGCTCCTCAAACAAGAGGATTTAGCCATTGCAAATGCAGATTTCTATGGATTTGGTCACATCCCATATGTATTTGAACCACTTGATAACACCCATATTGCCAGGGAGCAGGTTTACTGGAACAGGAAGGTCTTCCATTCTATCAAAGTGCAACTTGTCTGCCTACCGGATTTGTACATCTCAAATGTCCGTGCTTGGTTTCCAGGATCTGCATGACTCCTTCGTACTACAGAACAGCACCATCCCCAGCTGATGTCTCAACTACTATAGGAGGGAGCCTGGCTTATAGGTAAGTGTGAGCTGTCCTAACCTTGTGTGGGTAATGTCAGGTATGATCTGAAAGTGTGTTACTACATTTTTATTTTCTTTGTCAAAAGTCCATTTAGGAGACTCAGCGTATCACAACCTGCCATGGTTGTTAGCACCACTGAGGAATCTGGAGGAAGTCAACCCATGGAAGTACACTGCAGCCAGTGGAGCGGGATTCTGGGCTCCTGAAAGACAAATTCAGTTGTCTGGACAAGAACTAGGGAACCCTTATCTTCCCTGGGAAGGTGAGTAAGATCACTGTGGCCTGCTGCATACTCCACAACATTGCTCTGCAATAGAAAATACCTTCCAATGCAGAGGATGCAGGCCATGAAGACCCACCAGGTGAGTCCCTGAATTGCCAAATGAAGATGATGATAGTGATGAAGAGGAAGGATCTGACTTGCATCTAGACCTCATCTGAAACTACATCTCCTGAGTGTAAGTATGGTGTGAGATCTGATGACTTTGACTATTCTTGCAACTCTTGTAGGGATGTTGGGAGGAGGATGTTAATGCTACCAACTAGGAATTTATGGGTCTGGAAACCTCTGAGGAAAGGTGATGTTTTGTTTTGTGAGTGTAGCTTTGTTCATCTATATGTTTTCTTGGACTGTTTACGCTAGAAGTTGACAATGTGATGTGTGTCATGTATGTTTTCTTAGCGAATCTCTCTGTGTTGGTCTGTTTTAGGTACCTTTTCCATCTCATCTTCATTTTGAAATTTCAGAGTTGTGACATTGGCAGATATATAATGTTTTTAAGATGTAAAAAGTGTACATGGATTGGTCCTGGGAATGTCTGTCACAGAGTTTGGGTGTACCAAGCAGGTAACAAGATATCATGCACAGCAATAGGATGGAAGTTAGGTGGCTTCCTCTGGACTTGTTCCTTGTTGTGTGTTGATCCTAATACAAAATGTGCGCCATCATGTGATCCAACACAATGTTCTGTTGTGTCTAATTCATGCTACTCTGCCTTCACATTGGCTAATCCCTCATTGTGTGTGAACTGTATGTTGTAGTTGATGTTTCTCCTCATTGAAAGCCAAAGTGCCTGTGGCACATCACTGACATTTGTTTGTGACATTCCACCAGATGCACGCAACACTGGATTGAAATGACCCTGTGGTCAGAAACTGTTGTACTGACATATGTCTGTTTATTTATTTATTTGATGTAAGATTCCTTTTGTGAGGTAGGCAATATAGCTCCAGTTGATGATGTTGATGAATACAGGCCACAGCAAGGCCTGCGAATGCAAAGGGGTTCGCCCTTCTGTGCACGGAGTCCTCAGACTACACAAAGAAATTGGCACGGAAACTGGAAATACAAAGACATAGTTTAATAAACCTTTAAAGGTGGTACTACAGCCCACACAACACTGTACAGTATTGTACAAGGTAGCACAAAGAACTCAGACATGCGGTCCCCTTTTATACACAAAGAAGGGGCTCATAAGTAGGCGGTTACAGCTCAAAAACATGATTTACGACCATATATGGACATTTCTTGAACATGATCGATACATGGGTGGAGTTAACGGTTCTTGAGACCCGCCGAAGTGCACATTCCAATCTACGTTAATCAGAGACAGATGTGACTCCTACTGAGCATGCGCTAGACGCACAAGGAACTATTTATAGCTAGTTGCTGGGCAAACTCCAGGGGTGATAATCAGTGAGGTAGGACTCGCCTCGTGGCGAGCACATGGCAATGTATAGCCTACAAGATGGACGCCAGAAAACAAAATGGAGTCTGACCATACTTCAAGTATGAGCGGGAAAACTGGAAAAAGACACGATAGCATGTCTTCAGTGAATGCTTAATACTATCGCTGTTTTATTTACAACAATGTAGACCTAATTTATTTATGCCTACTGTGTAGGATTTTGACAGATGTATCCCCTCCTTCCATGTTGCAAAAGTCTGCAACTGATTATGGGATTACTGGCTCAGAATTATTTGCTATGTTTTTGATATTATGGGGTAGATTTCGATGTCATTGTGAAAGGCTCCGAATGGCATTCGATTCATCTCAATCAGATTCGGAACGTGCCTTTTTGACTGATTTGGACATGTTTCCCAATAAATGTTTATGATGGCTGGGAAGCGTTCAAACTGTCATACTCAGTTCCGAAAGGCACTGGGAGTAGCTAAGTCAGATGGAGCCAAATTGTAGAAGTCTACGGACCCGTTTCCAGCCGAGCTAATAGGATGTCAGATTCAGACAACCTTTCCAATTCAGTTGTTCCAAAACGAATCGGCTGTTGGAATCTGGCTTTGGGGGCCCGTAGCTAGGCTGCAAATTTGGTCCACTCGCAAAATTTGCAGAATTTGCGGAATTTGGGTAATTTTGCATTCCGCGGAGAACACGGAATTGCCAAAAATTCTGTGATCTGCTGCATTGCGGAATTTTTTGATTGTTTGTGCTTTCAAAATGCGTGTTCGCAAATTATTTCTTCCCAAGCACGCAAACATAGTTCGCGAACAGGAAAAAAGCATCACGAACGGGCGGAATATGCAATCCTGTGTGTTCGCAAAACTTTTGCGTGTTCGCGTAGATTTTTTACCATTTAACGGAGCTTTATGTAGTGCAACTCGCAAACTCCACCCACCCCTACCAGTAGCAGAACCCCCTTCACCTGGGGCCTTCTCAATCATGCCCTTGGGGTTACTAATGGGGTGCCCACCACAGGGTGCAAGGTTTTCCCCTACCACCACTTTTGTCAATGGGAGTCTGACTGAATTGTATCCGGAAGGATCCAGATGCATCAAATTAGCTTGGCTGGACTCCCCTGATCCAAGTCGTTCGGAAGGCATTCCGGAACAGATTTGCTCGGAATGCTTTCCTAACGACATCGTAATCGACCCCTATGTCAGCCTATGGTTTGAACAATAGAATGAGGACCAGAGACTTTTATGTATGTGTTGTTGTGACATGGTAGTAATCCTGAGTTAGACATTGTTTACATACATCATATCCATGCTTCCAGAAGTCCCTAGTTTTGACATTGCAAAGTCAACATGGTAGTACATTCATATTGTTATATGTGAGAATTACAACAGGAGACAATGATTTAATGTTGTAAGTTTTTAATGAAGTGAACAAGGATAAAATCAAGAAATTAACTTAAAATTGCACAGTGCAAACAAAAAGTGTAGTCTTCAGTCAAACTGTATGTTGTAGTAGAGTCCAAATTGTCAGGTGCCCAAATTCCAACATACTCCTCCCATCAGACATGGAAAAGTGGGCAGGAATAGTCCCCACAGTAAATTTGTCGCACACACATGAGGACTTAATGGGAAAGGTTTCTTTCTGGTGGGGATGGGTGCCTTGCCATTCTGAGCACCTGGATGTTTTGGTGGCTGTCCACTCATTTTACCAGAGGGGGGGATCCGGAGCTGCTGAGACAGGGGTGCATGCCGGCATGGGCTCCCCTGACAGGGCCTCCCTTCCTGTGGCTGCAACAGATGTTGACAGTCTGGATGTTCTTTTGCCATCGGAAAGGGTAGATGCAGGTCGGAAAGCCCTGCAGAGGGTGCTGTTGATGTCCCGCAGCACCCCAATCAGCGAGGAGATGCCTGTGTTCATACCAGCCACCTTGGTGTGGATCCCTGAAACCTCCTGGTATGTGTCTCTCTAGGGCTCCTTGATTTCCTGGATTTCAGTCAATACATGGCCCATGACACTTTGGGACGCCTGGTAGACTAAATAATGTATGTAGTTTATGCAGTCCCTAATGACGTATGAGTGTCTATGAAGGTCAACGATAGGTCTGCAGGGTATGCATAGGGCTTGACCCTGCAAGAATCAAATGCCCTCACACACCTGTATAGGTGTCATGCTTCATCACAGGGTGCTTTCTCCTCATCGGACCAGTGCTGCAATGCCCGATGGGGACCCTCAATGGGGGCTCTTTGCTGGAGACATTCTTGTCTGCCATATGGTGAAGTGCGAGTGTGGGGGCTTGAGGAGTAGACTGATGTTAAGGTGTGAAAGTGTGAAGTTGGCATCTGCCTAGGCTGATCTGATGGGTTAGATCCTGCCATCCACGTCTACCTCTTCAGAAGCATTGTCATCACTGAAGGTTTCGTCCTGGGGTGAAGAGAAACTCTGTTCGGTTTCCAACCTCTGTGCAGGTGCAGTTGCAGATCAACCTGATGAGAAATGGAGAACATTGTTAATGGTGGAAGTGATGTATCTACATCCAAGTTTTAGTGTGCAAAATAAATGGGGACCTAAAATGGAACAAATACATTGAGATTAGTATTGTCATCTATTTGCATGGAGTTGAAGTTGGTTACTTGACATTTGTAAACATTCAATAGATGTAGTAGACTTCATCAGCTCATTAGCTGTGCAAATATGTAGCATTTTGCCTTTGGGGATAGATATGACATCTCCAAAACTCTGGTACAAACACAGTGTAGTCATAACGTTTATTTGTCCATTCCGTGGCCTAGTTGTCTATAGCACAGGCAAACACCCAGCCTGGCTGTATATTTAGCATTTTTTATTATGTGAGAAGTGCAAAGTCAAGGGTTCACCTGCCACTGCTAATCAGCTGAGTTTTCTTAATGGCTCACATACATTAGGGGTACATCACCATTGGTATGGTGTCACATATGGCATCAATAGTTTCAGTTGATGAGACCAGGACACCATCAAGCAAAGTATTCAGATGTATATCTGAGTGGAGCATTGTTTTTACATTGAACAGTCCAAGTCCACGATGAGTGAATATCAGTAGTAACAGAGCATACAAGTGAGAAGGGACAAAAGGAGTCTAGCATCTTGGTTAGAGTTGCAGTGAGAGGGCCTCATGGTATTTGTAGTCACTTCAATCTCACTTTACCAATACGTGAGCAATGGTAATCGGGATGATGAGTGAAGTTCAGTAGTAACATGGCAGACAAGTAAGAAGGGGCAATAGGAGTCTGGCATCTTGGTTAGAGTTGCAGTTACAGGGCCTCACGGTAGTTGTAGTCACTTCAATCTCACTTTACCAACACTTGACAAGCATTTATGTACCATACCTGTTAGCAAAATGCATTTGGGATGAACCATACTTTTAAATATTCACACAAATCATGGGTCTTGGATTGATATTTTTATGGTAACACACTTACAGACAGCATTGTGAAATGTGGCATGTCATGGAGTTGGATAACATGTGCTCCTAGATGCAGCAAAACACATTGCCACAGACAAACCAACATCTCAGATACTTTGAATATTGCATGTTAGGAACGTAGATAGAAAACACAAGAGCAAGAGCAGAGTTGAGAGCAAACTGGACATTGTGATATTGTGAAGGTTATTGAAGTGCAACTTACCAGAGTCCGCTCCCCCAGCTATTCCTGTCAACCTCTCACAATGCAGGATGGCCAAGAACTTCTCCTCCATGGGAAAGAATTGTAATAGTGTGCTGGGAGAGCCACTGCCAGTCCTCTGAGCTTCACGGTGGTGGTTGTTGTACCTGATACTCACCCTCAACCTGAGGTCAGTCCACCTCCTCCTAATATTGGCCTGTTTGTGCTGGGTGGTACCAACAGCATTCACTCTGTTGACTATGCTGTCCCACATTTATGTTTTCCTAGGAATATGCTGGACCTGGGAACCAAAAAGTTATGGCTCTACTCTGATGATTTTATCCACCATTACTGACAACTCTTGCTCAGTGGGGTAGTTTTTATTTTACCAGGCATGGTGAAAAAATAAAATGTGAGTGAGTATATGAATGAAAAACAAAAAAGTGATAGAGGTAAAAAGGTGCAATCAAACATTACAGGTGGTGGAGAGTGCTAAATGGGAAGATGAAAATGGGTAGCTAAGAAAAGGGCTGTCTGTCTTGATGGGCTGCAGTTGTGAAGCAACGGATGCTGGTCAGGAATGGGGGGTGTTCATGGTGTGATTTGCAGGTATGTCAATTTGCTAAAGCACATCAGATGTGTCAACTTTTAATGCATCCAATGGTCACTGTTGTGATTAAATTTTGTGTGTACTGAGGTGGTCAACTGCCATTGGGTAACCGCGGTTTGTTAACCACTGTTTGTTACCCGCCGCTGAGAGAACAAGAGTACGATTGTGTAGTCGCATTATGCTCGAGGGTATAAGTGGATGCAACACTGACTCTACAGACTGCTGCAGTCCCTGCGGTAAGACAGCCTTGGCCATGGTTGACGTTTCAGACAGCACAACTCGTAATACAGTCGGCTGTAGACCCACCAGTGCAGTGGTGACGTAGAGGAGGAGGATGTAGCATTCGGGCAGTGGTACCACTAAACTCGTAATCAGGCCCTTAGTGAATATTTTCCACTTATGCTCATTGAGTTAAATACATAAAGGCTTAGACAAGGAATCCCCAAAACATTTGGTCAGTGAGGTTCTTACATTCCCTTTTGGTGCTTCCAGTGTTATCCAAATCATTGTTTCATTTTAATATATTAATGTCAGTTTCGATTTTCCCTGTTCTAGTGGCTCAAACCTCTGTTTTGAACAGCTGGGCAAGTTACTGCAAGTCCAAATAAATTGTTTATTTTCTTACAAATATTTTAATTGATTGTCTCAGTCTTTCACAGTTTGCTGTTGCTTTTTCCTAGTTTTTTCTTGTTTAGATTTGATGGGTGTGTCACTTGCACCTTTCATGAGGCATACTTATTTTAAGGGTATTTCAGTCAGCCTATCTCAACCATTTGTTTCTTTTATCAAGTTACTCATATCTGTGGTCAGCCAACAGGAGTAATTATGTCTCACTGCTTTTAATTGGCTTTTGGATGTTGCCTAGACAGGGATACACAAGGGACCATTCTACATTTGAAATTAGTCATTGAGAGCCTAGTTCCATTGGAGAATAAGCATTGACAAAAAATGGATACTACAAAAATCGATTAAACATCTTTTGTGTAGCATCCGTTCTCAGATGATTTTGTCTGTGCTTTATTAGCATAGGTTTGAAGTGTCTATTGTGTGAAAATGTCTGATCTGCATACCATACAAACAACAAATCTATTCAGGTGAGTGATACAAATATTAGAGTAGAAATATTGTACCGCCATAACATCATTAAAAGATACTCTGAATACATGAATATCGTGGAACAGAATATTGAGGGTATGAATATTGTGTGTTTTTGGTATATAATATCATTGTGAATAATATTGTTGCATTCATGATTGTTTACTTGTATACATACATATACATTGTATACATATTAGTTACTTTAAAGATTTTAGGTGGTAGTGCTGTTAGTATAGTTGTGTATAATTGTTTTAAATATATTTATTATTTAGTAATTCAAAATGTAGTGGGTTGGTTTGTAAGGGAACAGGTTGGAAGTTAATTATATTATAAATTGTTTAACATTTGTATTAGGAATGTAAATTAGATTTGTTTATTTTTAAGTACACTTGAATTTATTTTTGGAGTTATTTATATTTTATCAGTGGGTTGTTGGTTTTGTGAGGAAATAGAACAGGACGTAATTACATTAAAATGATTTATTCTTATTCTTACATAATGTTTAATTGTAAATTAAAAATCGAATGGATTATTATTCATGAAAATTGTTTATATCATAACCCTGATCCTGCAGCCTTTGTTCACCCCATCACATTCACACATCTTGACTCTGCGGGCTATTATACGCCCAGCCACTGTGACCTCCATTGCATTACACTTTCCCAATCAACATATCTCAGCCCCCAAACGCCTCCAAATAGAAGGATCTGTTAGGGACCTGTATCTCAGTCTCCAAGCCCATAAAAGTTACTCATACATGTGGTGTTTTCTCGCTCACTTCAGAAGCGCCTATAATCTCTGCAGACCACCTCTAGGGTGCTTTTGCTTTATTATGTGCTTTGGAAGCACTTGTTTTTAATTGTTTGCGATTTTAGTTGCACTACAGATGTTTGTAGAGATCTCAAGGGATAGCAGTAATTTAAATCACACCCAACACGAGGCCCTCACTTTGCCTCAATGGACTTAAGAGAGGAAGGATCTTCTCACGCATACCTCTATTGGTACTACGTGACGGCGCTGCTCTTCTACATCACGCAGCAATCTCCAGCAGCAAGCTTCTCTCTCCAACCAGCTCCCACATCCAGACCCAAGTTCCTGCAACAATAGTGGGGAAAAAACTGAATTAAACTTGGGCCCAAGCAAAGACAATCATTTTCCTTAATGCTACATTAAAGTTATTTAATTTAAATTTTCTATTATTCAAAGACGCGTGACTTTTCAAAGACTGTATCTCAAAACTCAACAAATACTAACCCAGCACAAAAAAAATTAGAAAAACAAGGTCCAGTAACCTAACTTACTGATGTGAAAGCAAAATTGGAATGATAAAACATAGACTGCATAAGGTATTAAGTGGGAGTCCAAGAGAAAAGGAGTTGGTGTGTGTACTCGATTGTTAATTGCATTAAATTAATAGTATTTAACGTGACCAAAGTATTTTGTGTTCTAGGAGCTAATCAAAGCCTAATACGCATTTGTATTTCAAGCAGTGTTTAGCATGAATATTGTGAAAACACACATCTGTTCTTCCTGTCCCGTAAAAGTGACAGCTGCTTTGCAGGTACTTCCCCGAGAGCTATGGGGGGAGGGGCAGCATTTATTAGCAGAAGAAAAACCCAGGGAGAAGATCACCAATAATCAGACCTTTAATTTTTCAATCATCTCTACTCTTTCAAAGCCAATAGCTCCCAATAAGAAGAGGCACCATTTCCCAAGATTTCCTTTCTTAATTCAGATCAATCCTACTTCTCTGTATAGTAAACCCACACGCAGCAACGGTCAGTATATGTAGTTTGATACATGTTGTACCAGCAAGGTCACATCATAAACCACAAGGTAAGAGCTGATGATATCAGTTTACCTATTCAATAGTTATACTAGGAATCTAAGTTCCATCTGTTTAGTTTTAAACACATTTTAGTTTGTTATTTTTGAATAATTTATATTTTATCCATTGGTTGTTGAGTTTATAAGGGAAAAGAGTGTGATGTTAAATAAATTACAGTTATTTTAATTGTATTGCGAAATAATTCTTAATTTTACATGAAATATTAAATAGATTATTAGCTTAATTGTAAAATGTTCTATTTTTATATAAGGAATTTAAATTAAATGTGTTTATTTTAAGAACATTTTAATTTATCTTTAAGTAATTTATATTTTAAGACAAAGAACTGACCCAACTTTTATTGCTCTCTTTTAAGGTTGTTCACGATACATCGTTTTGAACAATCTATGTACCCCAACTACGGTTGGGTTACTCGTTTGGAATGCTGGCCAATATAGTATTCGAGCGGTGTGTCCTACACCTCTATGTTCTATTTGACATTTATATTGCATAAATAATGATGTTTTATGTGTTCTTACTTACGAAGTCCTTTTATTAATTATATGAATACTCATTTAGTTATGAATATTCGTATTTATTTATTTCATAATCGGCAATTGTGACTCGTTTTAAACTTAATTACATTTTATATTTTTTCGTCATTACGACGTATAATCAACTAATATATGATTCTGACTTGGTGAGTATTAGCAATATAAACGTACCACAAGATGGTGGAAGCTTTTGCTACTCACATTATAAACTACTTACAAGGACTTCGTCAGTCCTCTTTTTATGTCTATTATCATAGAAATGAAACTAATAGGAGCCGACCAACATGGCGTATTTGCTGAACGCTGACTATACCAGATTGCTAGCAGTCTTTCTCTGCACTCAGAGGTAAGATCAGCATCGAACGTTCTGTTCCTAGTAACTTACATATATACTCCTAAATTTGTTCAATTCGGGGACACGCTGTAGAACTTTTTCTCCTTGATGTCTCGTGTATTTAATAAATAGATACATCACTTTGCTTTGTTTGTGAAGTGGTTGTTTTAACATTGAGGGCTCTTAATGGGGGCTGAACGTCCATATGATAGCAATATCCAATCTTTCTAATGATAGAGGCTCCGTTAATAATAATATGGACATAATATTTACAATTTTTATATTCTTGTACTTCTAGGACACTGCTCGATTCCGAACGCCATTACGGGTCGCTTTGATACACTTAAACAAATTGTGGCACACAAATAACTTCAGAATAATTTCTGGTTTTTGGAGATCGGCTAGTTTCTGCATACATGAGAATTTTGAAATACCAGTTGGAACGGGGAAATACTAATGAATAGTGAGTGCTCTTTGTATTTCCCTTTTATCTGTTATCACTTCTATGTATGTACACAAACCCCTATTTTGGGTTTTAAAAATAAAATTAAGCTCACGCTATTGATCCCGTATACATACGATGGATAGATATGTTATACGATGACATTGTGCTCCCTTTCTGCTCCAGATTATATTGGTGGATGCTGTGGATTTACGAAGGCACACCTTATGCTTCTCTAATATGTTTTGAGTCTAGCCGTAGGTGAGCGACCGTGTGCTTTTTTTCCTTTAACGTTCCCCTTTTTTTCTTTTTTTTTCTCTTTTCTTATGTACTCACCCAATTCTTCTACAATCTTCGGTGTATTTGGTACACATTTACGGTGTGTTTAAAGGAATGTGTGTTTTTTTTGGTCACTATCTTTATTTGTTTGATTTTTCACGTTCCTACAGGGTTACCACTTCTTTGACTTTATTATTTCTCCTATCTGAATCAATCTCCTGGAATCTTATAGGATTTTTCCTATTTGTTATAGTTAATTATTGGAGAGAGAAATTGTCTTCTGATATTTAAGATTATTATATTATGGAAATACATTTGATCTATAAGTTTGAGACTGCTATATCCTTGACGGTGTCTGTGCAAAGGATCCTTGATGGATCTTTTTAATTGGGTGTTGAGGTCATGGTATGAATATATAAATTAGTTTTGACCTCAACCCAAGCCACTTTGTTATGTGCGGACTGCTCTATATATTGGATTATATGGTGAAACATGTATGGTTCCTCTTTGAATGGATTTGTGCTTATATTTATTGTAACATTTCCAGCCCTGAAGAAGTCTTTTGGTCACCATACCAAGACGAAACACGTGTTGGCAGCGGCTAATGTATGTTCTCTTGGTGAAGACTGGATTAACGAATGAACTGGAAAATAAATGAAGATGAAATGAAGACAATTTGACTCATTGGATTTAATTGATGGACTATGATATTGACTTTTTAGCTCAGGATATACCATTTGTTTCCCAATTTATATTTTAGTAGTGGGTAGTTTGGTTTGTAGGGGTAAAGGTTAGAAAGGTTATTAAATTATAATTTTATTAAATTTCATTGCTCATTATATTTTATGTTAAAGTTACTATTTAATATTAAATATATAAGGACTTGTTTGCATTGTTAAATTGTCTATTTGTTATTTTATTTATTCAATTGTAACTCCAAAATCTAAATGTATATTTTAATCAATTTATTTTTTAAATTGACCTAAATTTTAGTAATTTTATTAATGGGTTGTGGTTTTTATTGGGAATAGAGTGGAAACAATTTGACATTAGAATATGTTTAATTAGTTTATTGTTGTATTTCATTGCTTATTTTGTAGTTGTTCACTTATTTAAATGTGTTGTTTTGTTTGAATTTTTAATGAATGTATTGGTTCATGTTCTTATAAAATATTAATAAAAATGTTTTTTTTAGTTTTTTACATTTATTTAAAAATGAATTGCATTTAAATATGTTTAATTCAATACTTATTTGGGTTGTAGCTAGGAAGGAGGGTCTTTCAGTTCTTTTTTCTTTGTGTTTATTACATTTATTTTGATTATTTAATGTTTAGTGTGAAATACATGTACTATGTATTGTTTGGATATATTTTGTTTTAATATTTTGTGTTTTTGATGTATTTAATTGTTTGCTACAAAATGATTTTGAGTTGGAGCAGTACGCGTAATCCTTCTGAAGTTGAACACGTTCCTTACTATTGATAACAAGGAAATGTAAATAGTAAATCCCCACGCTCTTCAACATCTACATGGCCCCCCTTGCCGCCATCGTTAGACAGCATGGGCTCAGCATAGTATCATATGCCGACGACACCCAGCTCATCCTCTCCCTCATAAAAAACCTGAAGACACCAGTCTCATCTTCCAGGAAGGAAAGAAAAACGTTGCAGCCTGGATGAACAACAGCTGCCTTAAGCTCAACTCAGAGAAGACAGAGGTCATCGTCCTTGGACCCTCCTCCACCGCCTGGGACAACACCTGATGGCTCTCCGCACTCGAAAACCCACCCACTCCATTCCACCACGCCTGAAACCTTGGCATCATTCTAGACTCCTCCCTCACCATGACCTGCCAGATCAACGCCGTCGCCTCCTCCCGCTTCAACTCCCTCCGCATCCTCTGCAAGACCTTCAAGTGGATCTCCCCTGAATGCAGAAAGACCGTCATCCACACACTCATAACCAGCAGACTGTACTACGGTAATGCACTCTATGTTGGAATCAACCAAACCCTGCTACACATGCTCCAAACCATCCAGAACATCGCAGCCAGACTCGTCCTCGGAACCCCATGACATGAGCACATGACCCAGCATCTACAAGACCTCCACTGGCTCCCCATCGAGAATAGAGTAACCTTACTCAGCCACGCATACAAATCCCTTCACAACATTGGACCCAAATACCTCAATGAAAGAGTCTCCTTCCACGTACCCAAAAGGAACCTCCGCTCCGGCGACCTCGCCCTGGCCGAGACCCCACACATCTGCATAACAAGAGCAGGTGGAAAAGCATTCTCCTACATTGCAGCAAAGACCTGGAACGAGCTCCCAGTCAACATCAGATGCTCCCCCACTCTGCACACCTTCAGGAAGATCTTCAAGACCTAGCTCTACGACTGATCTGGAGCTGCATCCCCCTCCCCCCCAGTGCCTTGAGTCCCTCACAGGTGAGTAGCACACTCTAAAAAAAACCAGATTGATTGATTAATTGCATCTAACCCCCTCTGAAATGTAACACTTTCCCTACTATCCCTCAGACTGGAGTGGAAATAGTAAATCATATACTTCAAAGACCAACACTTTCCCTACTGTTGCTCAGAGTATTGGGGTGAATAGCAAATCTAACCCCTCTGAAGTCCTCCACTTTCCCATAATATGGGAATTGTAAAGCAAGCCTTTCAAAGTCAAACACTTAACACAATGTTTCTTGTATTGATTGTATATTCATTATTTGTAATATAATTGTTTAATATTATTTTTATTATTAATTATGTGTTTTTTGTAATATTTGTTTTTGTTTTAGAAGTGTTTTTACATTTGAGTTTATTTCTTTAATATTTACTATATTACTTAATGTATTATATTAATAACAACATGCTTTTATTTTTACTGTTACTAGTATTTTCTAATGAATTTTAATTGTTACAAAGGGAAATGGTTACAATACTGAAGGACACCTTCTACAAGACAGTTACCTTCAAGCGGAAACCTTGCGGTGATGGAAACCCCTGGTTCAATAAGTGCTGCAGGGACGAGAAAGGCGCACTATTATTGGCCCTAAAGCAAGGCAATAAACCGGGTGTTACAGAAGCTAGGCAGGCATACAAGAACATTTTAAGAAATGCTAAATCCAAATGGAAAGTAGAGTGTTGGTCCGCCATTACATCTGCACTTGCGGCAGAGGATTCAAGGTCGTTTTGGAATCTTGTCCATACTGGGAAATCAGAGGGCAGGACTACAATCGACCCAAACATTTCTGAAGAAGCATGGTCTTCCTATTTTAAAGAGCTCTATTCTCTCCCTCTTACACTTATAAGTGAGCCCCCACCGAGACTATTGGCCATGGACCCAATGTGGTCAATAGCACCATTCACGCTGGCTGAGGTACAACTGGCTATTTCAAGTATCCAATCGAACAAAGCTCTGGGATTGGATAGGATCACAGGTGATCTTTATAGAGAAGAACCAATAGTTTGGGCTCCATATCTTCTAGTATTATTTAAGGCAATACTGCAGGGCTTACCACTCTCAAGTACTTGGTTAGGGGCAGAAATGATCCCTATTTATAAGAAGGGCTCCCCGCTTGAACCCTCTAATTATAGGCCCATCAGCCTTATCGATGTGAACCAAAAAATGTATGCCAGGCTCCTTTTAGAGTGCTTACAGGCTTGGACCAATGAAAACAACATCTTGACTCCGCTTCAGGCGGGATTTAGGGCCAAAACAGTGACAACTGACCAACTATTCCGGCTGCAGGTCCTTTATTGGAAGCACGTGGCCTTGGAAGGGGGTAGTCTATACCTTACATTTGTGGACTTAAAGTCCGCATTCGATATGGTGGACCGGAACCAGTTATGGTCCATTTTACTAGCAATGGTGGTTCCGCCATATTTATGTCACCAATTTAAGATTTTACATGATGGCACTTTTGCCAGAGTTCGTTTTGGCAAGCAAGGCCAATTAAATGAACCCTTTCCGATTGAGAAAGGCGTTAGACAGGGGTGTGTGCTTGCCCAATCCTTGTTTTCCCTCTTCCTCAATGGGCTTATTGATGATCTCCTTGCCACTAACGACATTGGCTCTCCCAAACTAGCCGCCCAAAAATTTCCTGCGTTAATCTTTGCGGACGACACCCTGTTATTTTCAAAATCCCCAATGGGTATGCAGCGGGTGTTGAACCAGTTTGTTAAATTCTGTAAGCCTAGGAACTTGGTGGTCAACATCAATAAGACCAAGTACATGGTTTTTAGTGCTAGTACTATTAACTGCCCCCATCCAATGATGGAAGGCAGACCCTTAGAAAGGGTCCCAATCTTTGACTACCTAGGTTTAACCCTGAATGACAAACTGGGGTGGGGTCCCCAAATAGCCAAGGCCAAATTAAGACTAACCCAGGCAGCTGGGGGAATTTTAAAAGTGCAAAAGAATTGTACTTATAAAATAATTGGTGCCCCCCTTGAAATATTTAGAGTCCAAGCCAGGGCATCATCTCTTTATGGGGCGGAACTTTGGGGTCACATATCAGCAAGAGACCTATCCACCACAGAAAATAATTTTATAAGGCAGTTATTGAACCTGCCAAGAAGTACTCCTCTGGCCCCGCTCAGATTGGACTTGAACATCCGTCCAATTGCAGATGTCATTGCTGCACGGCCCCATCTCTATTGGAGGCGGCTGTGGTGTTGTACTCCTGAGCTGGTCAGCTATAAGGAGGAACCTAAAGTGGTTATGGCCACATTAGGATCTGGTGGAATCCCTCGGCTATTCTTCGTAAGACGAACACTTACCTTGATTGGGCTCGAGGATCTCTGGTTAAACCCTGAAGTCTCTTGCCCAGCCATTTCTAAAAAAAAACATGACACATGTTGTAAAAGACTTTAATCTGAAAAATCTCTTTTGCTCAGTAAAAACTTCAAGCTTAACTGACATCTTCTTGGATGTTAAGCCATTCTATAGCTTCGAGCAGGCGATTGATGTCACGTTCTTGTCCCGGGTGCCGATTGAGGAAGAAGCCCCCGTACATGTTATCCTTTTCTGTCCAGCCTACGTGAACATCAGGAAGAAATGGATAATCCAGCTGTGTAAAAATTTGGGTGTAAATCAATATCTGGCTTTCTTCAGGATTTTAAAAACTGTCACCAAACCAGTTATAGTGTTTGCAGTAGCCAAATTTCAGCTTTCTATGTGGTCAATTAGAAGGAATCTGATAGTTGACACTGTTACACATCTGCATTAAGTCTTATTGGAATAGGAGAGGGTAGATCAGTACCCTGTTAGTATAATAATTACAGATTTTATTGATTTTATGAGTTTTAAACATTATTCAATTTTTTTACTTTTAGAGAAAACGTTTAACAATTGATTACATACCCGTGATAATATGAATGAATTGTATTAATTGCTAAAGTATTGGATGGAATGGTTTTATGTGCTTTTATGGTAAATCAGACCGCAATAAAGCTTTTTTTGAATTTGAATTGTTACAAAGTTACCATGGCTTTTCAAATATATGTATATGTAGATATTCTCTTTAAAATGGTATATAAAATATGTTTAACATGTTCACTTTATTATTTAAATTAAGTTATATATTTGTTGGCCCAGTTTATTTGCACACTGTTAATATTCTATGCTAAATGTATTTAAAAAAAATTGTTTATTGATATATATATATATATTACCTACTGGCGGTCGCCAGTAGGTATATATAGTTAGGACTTTTTCTCTATGGGATTTTTGAAAATTCTATGTCTAATAACTTTGGCGTTTGTGGACGGAATTGGCTGAAATTTTCAGGAAAATGGAACATTTTGTTTCTGAGCAGCCCCTGACAATTTGGGGGGGTTTCATCAAGGGGGGGCCGAGAAAAAAGGGGGGTCCCAAAACGCGTTTTTCCCATGTTAATTTCCATAGGGCTCGTTGGCCTCACTTTTAGCTCGAACGGCTGAATGGATTTGCACGAAACTTGGCAAAATTGTAGGGACTGTTAGCCCAATGTGCCTTTGCTAGGTCTCAATATATGTGCTCCAGTGGATTTTGAGTAATTTAGGTTCAAAAAAAGATATATATCGGGCCGGAGCCTAACCACACATCTGATCTGATTGGCTGTCAGCACTTCATCCAAGAAGTGTTGGCAGCCATCTTGGGACCAATATACATGATAGCACCTCATTAAAAAGCATTGTAGTTAATAGAGGGTTTTAGGACTTTAGTTACATTATAAATCATTTGTTGATGGTACCATACTCGTTTTAGGAATTGTGGTGGGTTCTAAGGTGATTTTACCATGTGAAAAAACCTTCTGCTGTGATATCATGAATATTGTTTGAAAGAAAACTAATATCTCATGATTTTCCCACAGTGGTTTGGAAGGGGAACTATAAGCTAAACTGAAAGCTTATTTTCTGTAAATTCACATTATCTTTCTCAGTCATGTGAAAATGAAGTCTGACATTCTCAGTAAAACATGTACATCCAACAAGGACAGAGACTGTCAGTTGATTCCTTTGTGTTCTACTGCAGCCTCCTAGAGTGTTCTAAAGAACAACTAGAGCGCTAACAGTCCTACTTATTACAAAGGTATGGCACACCTGAAGTCATCTTGATTGGAATAAAGTGGTAACTCTTAAAACATTTAATTTAAAAAGAAACAACATGAGGGGGTATATTTTACCATAGAAAGTATGATTAGTGCTGCAGAATGAAAAATTAGGGCACATTTTGAGTGACTTCTCAAATCCTTTTCTATTTCTGTAAAACATTCTGACATGCAGTCTCCCAAAATGGCCACCAGAGACAAAAGAGCCCAAATGTAGCCCAAATATCACCCAGATGTAGCCCAAGTATAGCCCAATGACAGAATGTCCCAGAGTGTTCTA